>NC_133654.1:13074671-13416982 GCF_009905375.1 Apium graveolens | reverse complement strand
TGCAAATTGACTAACACTTAGAAGATTTACTTCTAATCCAGCAACTAATGCTACATCTTCAATGACAATATTTCCAGAAACAATCTTGCCATATCCCATTGTGAATCCTTTGTTGTTGTCTCCAAAGGTCACCAAAGGTCACCAAAGGGCCAACCATCTCCTCAAATTGTGATAGCAGGGCCTTATCACCTGTCATATGCCTGGAACATCCACTATCAATAATCTATATGACCTTCTTTCCTTTTCCCTGCACACAATGAGGATTAAGTGTGTTTAGCTACCCAAGCTGTGTTGGGCACTTTCTTCTTGTTAATTGATTTTGCAGAAGTAGAATGAGAATTTTCAGATAAAATGGAATTCATAGACTGTTGATTATTTTCCCTTTCAGATATAGAACCAATTTTTGATTCTATGAGATCAATTCTCAATTTGTGGCAACTCTTCATCACTTTCATGTTGCAGGGAATGTAGTCACAGAATGAATAGGGATCATTAGCCTTAGCTTCATTGTACTTGCAGACTCCTTCAGGTGGATTGCTAACAATCTTTTTACAAAGGTGAGTTAGGTGATTCATTGATCCACAATTCTTACACCTCTTTCTAGGAGCATCTGCATCATAAGCAAAATTATTGCTTTTGTTTATCCCAATCTTTCCATTTCTATTCTTCTTTTTCTTTTTGACCTCTTCAACTTTAATCTCCTTCACAGGCTCCTTAGTTTCTTGATTGGCTTTTAGTGTTTCAACAGAGATGGAAGACTAAGTTGTCTCATCATTTTTCTTTTCCTTGTCCTCATCAGCTATCTCCTGTTTGATAATTAACTCTTCTTCACTGAAGTTCACCTCACATGCCTTGAACAAAGGTGCTTCAACTTTCTTCAAAATAATTGGAACATTCTCAGTTTCAGTTGATTTTCCTTTGTCACTGACAGACTTCTTTTTGTTGTTCAAACCCTCATAATCAAGACCAATGGCAATGTTTGCACATGGCTTGTTCTTTTCATGATATTGGCCAATCAACTCAGAAGCATTTTTGAAGGATTTCAGCTTCACTTCATTCTTCTCCAGCCTTTCTCTCAATACTGCTTCAATTTCACTTACACACTTTAATTTGTTCTTTAAGTATGCATTTTCTTGCTTAGCAGCATCAAGCTCAACCAGCAATAATTCAGTCTCTTGTTTTTCACTCTCAAGTTTTTCATTGATCTTTTTCAATCTGCTAACTTCCTCATTTACATCAACCATGCTTGTATGAATGTGAAACATTCCTGTGCTCATCTTTTCAACAGTTTTCTTATATTGACTCACATTTAAATCAATTGTGGTAAGAGTTGGTACCTGTGATTTAGATGATGAAGAATCTCCTTGCTCCAAGGCCATGAGTGCATAGTTTCCAACTTCTTCATCTTCATCATTATCTGAATCATCCCAGCTTTTGCCCTCAGTAATATAAGCTTTCCCTTGTTGCTTCCTTAGAAAGGCATCATACTTTGCTTCCAATTCAAGATAGGCTTTGTCTTTCTTTGCCTTCTTGGGTTTCCTACATTCTGTAGCAAAATGGCCCAACTCATAACAGTTAAAGCACCTTATGTTTGATCTGTCAACAGATCCAGTTTTGTAGCTAGTTTTGCTATCAGGAGTGTACTTCCCTTTTCCTTTCCAGCTGCTGTCTTTGTTGAAGGACTGTCCTTTGCTCTTGAAAAATCTTGGTTTCTTCACTCTAATGTTAGAGAATTTTCTATCCAAGTAAGCCATTGATTTGTCTAGCTCATCAAGGTCATCAAGAGTGTAGAACTCATCTTCTTCATCCAATCCCAGTATGACTTACTCTTTAGTGTCATTGACTATTTCTCACTTGTAGAAATTTCTGAAGTTTGGGATCTTTGCTCATCATTAGAAGTCTGGCCATCATTCATAATCAGTGCACTTGAGCCATCCATTACATATCCTTGACCAGCCCTTAATGATTTCTTTTGAATCATTTCAAGTTCATAAGTATTCAGAACCCCATAGAGCACTTTCAGTGTGATTCTACTCAAATCCCTTCCTTCTCTGATTGCAGAGATCTTTTGTTCCAAATGATCAGGGAGAGTAAGCAAGAACTTCAAATTCACTTCTTCAACATCATAAAATTTATCATGAAGCTGCAAGTCATTTATCAGCTTATTAAACCTTTCGAACACATCAGTAATACCTTCTTTTGGTTTAGCCATAAAACCCGCATACTGAGAAATCAATATCCTTCTTTGATTTGACCTAACCTTCTCAGTTCCTTCACAGAGTATCTCAATCTTTTCCCAGATCTGTTTAGCAGTGTCACAGTTGATAATGTTATTATACATTACATTGTCAAGTGACTCAATTAGTATCAGTTGCAAAGCACTGTCTAGGGAAACTTTCTCTCTTTCTATATCAGTATACTCAGAGGCATCTTTGGGAGCAAAATGAGCTGGAATAACCATGTCACCATCTGTGGTTTTCTCAACTCTAACCATAGGAGTGAAGGGCCCATTCTTGAGGATCTGAATGTAAAGGTGATTGGTCATTCTTATAAACAACAACATTTTCTTTTTCCATAAAGTATAGTTGGCCTTATCAAAGGGAGGAATCTTGATACTACTAATTTTCTGTGTATTCATTTTTCCAAGATCTAATCTCTTTACTTTCAGATTTTGCTCTGATATCACTTGTTAGATATGAATACAACACAGAGGGGGGGGGGAATGTGTTTTGGCTTAAATGTTTACTTTTTGATCGACTTTGGGTTTAGCGGTTGGTTGTTGTCAATGATTTTGTAGAATAGATGTTAAACATAAATAACAATGCAAATATGTAAAACAAAGATCTTCAAAACTCACTTAATTTTATATTAAAAATCAAGCAGTGTTTTGCTACAAAATCTCTAAGTTCTTGGTTTAGAACTTAGCTTCTTTCTTGAGAGAGAATACAATTTCTAATCTGAATTGTTACTAATTGTTACAACTGACTAAGGACCAGTGTTAACTTTATAACTCAGTTAACTGCTGGTTTACACAGTGGATAATAAACATGCTATTAGCTTTTCTAAACTGTCACTTGTCATTTCTATTTATAGAAAAGCAAATCTTCCATTTCTGGCTTAGCATATCTTTAGCATCCCATGTTTACTTTAATCTTCCTCTGTCAGTTAGTCTTTACCATTAATCTTGCAAATCTCTCAAGCTGCTTTTTATAGACTTGTCAATTCAGCTGTGTGAATTGTTTGTTGATTTGCAACCTTGGATATTTAACTGTTCTGCAATTCAGTATTTAGAGAAATTTTTTTACTTCGAGATCTCCAATTAAGTTGTAGAGAACTCGACATCTCGATAGGCATGTTGGTTGGTCGATATCTCTGAAACTTCATTGTTGACTTGACTTATCGACAACTCTGAGTTCTTTAGTGAATTTTGGTTTATCGATAACTCAGAGTTCTCTAATGGACTTTGGCTTATCGATAACTCAGAGTTCTCTAATCAATGTATACTTGTCGATATCTCTGAGTTCTCGAACGGGTATTTGACTTATCGATATCTCCAATAGCATTTCCTGAATTCTCGATAGACAATTCCTGAGTTCTCGATAGGTCTTTCTGAGTTCTCGAATGACTTCTCTATAACACTAATTCTGTGACTTCTACAGATCTTGACTTAGAATGTTTTTCACCAAACAGAATTATTCAACTACAAGCTTCTTCATAATTCTTCTGAGGCATGATCTTTTTGATCTTCTTCCAGATAGAATTCTTAGGCTTGACACTGTTTAGGGAAAAATGCTCCAGTCTGCTCCATTTACATTTTACAGACATTAAGTGTTACAAGTATGAATTATAGATTAAGGTTACAATACAACTAATCTAAGGGTTGTCAATATGACTTAGTCTTGTTATGATATAGGCATGTCTTGCACAACAAATACTTTGAATCTTGACGAGAATAAAACTCGTAAAACTGCGTTGACGGAAATATAGTACACAACAATAACATGTAACAATGATTATGAACTGAATCATAAACTTTGTTCAAAACCGAACTCTTGATATTAATACTCATTTTGATGTCATATCAAATTAGATATTAGTACTAAATTTGATGCTCACAATATCCCATACTGAAGTCAACATCAATCATATATACTAATACCACCTTTGATTTTTAACAGCAACCTAAGTATCATCATCAATCAAAAACTGAATCAAAACAGCATTTTACCTTTTATTCAAAACAAAAACACGGTATAATCACTTATTATATGATTATCAAAAGCAATATAAATTTAGATTGGAATCTTTCTCCGACGGACGTACTATCACATATTGATTAGCCCGTATGATAGCATTGGATCATCATTCGTAGAAACATGTCCCAAAATACGAGTACTCAAATAAAAAGGGAATATATCTATATATGGCATAAGTTGTGTCATAATATTTCATATAACACTTGACCCTCCGCTGGACCATCCGCCCCGGTCACTTACGCATTGATCCAATCTTAAAACCTTTTTATTGAAAGGGGTCATAATAATTGACACCCTAAATAATTTTATTCGCTCGTTCACTTGGGCAGGAAACTCGTAATAAAATCATCTTTCTCAAAGTCTAAAACATTTATGAATTGGATAATTGGATATGTAAAAACACTTGACTATTCTGAACATAGAATAGCAGATGAGTACTTTCATAAATAGAATCATTTATTTCAGCGATATGTAAAATAATTATCTACTGCGAAGTGGGAATAGAGAAGAATACTTGCATAACAAGATTCAAAATAAATATCACTTGAACAATAAGTGATGATAGGGATACTTGCCTTTATTGTTTAGCAGTTCGTCACACTCGCAGTGACGCATCTATTCTAACATTTTGTCTCAAAACATCACCGTATTTATTCTACTAATCCTTTGGCATGCTGCTCTTGCAGTGCTGCAAACCCAATATTCTAAACTATTCAACTATAGTCTTCATCCATTTCATCTGGTCGTGATCATCTTGAAAGACTCGAATCTATAATTAAAAGGTCACACTTTAATCGTCTAAACAATAATAACTTGACGAACTGCGCGTCAAAACCCTATTGTCTACCCATATGATAGCCTACACATAAACAAAACAGTCCAACACAAGACTCTTGACCCACGGACACACATAATTCACATAAAATGTAAACACATAACTCACGTATCACATAATTCATATCTTGGATATTACAATCTACCCCCCTTATAAGGATTCCGTCCTCGAAATCAGCAGAAGAAAGCACTAAGGGTCTTCTAACCAACTTTCTAATCTTGTATATGTAACTTTTCTCAAAATTTTGAATAACACTGCAATTCCTTATACCACACAGTTATCACGAGAGCTTCACTCCGCACCATTGTTTTCCACATATCATTTAACCAATTTCTCAATAGAATCACTTTTACTGATTGAGAGAAAGAAGATTGGAGAGAAAGATAAAGAGAAAGAAAAAGAAAGAGAGAGAGAGAGAGAGAGATAAATAGAGAGAGAAATAAAGAAACTAACTTACTTTGTTATACACCACTAATATTCTAACCGCATTACAGTTCACTATTGCTATTAGTATTCCCATCACATAGCCTTACTTTCCATTGACCCGGATAACTCACCTCAACTTAATTGGCATACCTTCGAATATTTCAAAAGATAAAATCATGGAATTTCAAAGAGAAAAGAATTTCATATCATAACGGGACCAAAATCTAAATTTGTGAAAAAGTATTATTGAAATAATAGAGTAACTGAGAGATCAATATGATCAAATGAACTTGGTATTGCGTGCCCAAATTAAGATACTACTAAAGATTATAATCCTTCTTGTAGTCACAACACACACAAGTGATGGCGCCCCATCCAACTACTATCACACAGATAGGTATACCTTGTGTCCCCTATAGTTAGGGTTGTTCATCTCAGTCAGAGTAAAAGAATATGAAAGGAATTCAAAATCAAATGAATAAAACTGAAAAGATTTTAATGATGATACTTCTGAAAAAAATAAAATCCGGAAAACAAAATTCGGGCACAAAATGAGTAAGTGGTGTCACATCACCAATAAACTATCCGCCATATAACAAAAGTGGAAATTTCAATATCACAACTTGACAAAGCTATCAAAACCTGACAAATTGGCTTCATGACAGCCTCTGGCACATTACGTGATTGAAAACGGGCGTTAAGGATTATATCCTCTAACAAATATCTCTTTTTGAGAGATGTCAAAAGAATTTAAAGAAGGAGAAGGTATTGCCAAATTCTTAATACTTATCTTCTATTTAAACTCTTCTATTGACTTGTCGTCCGATTCTAGACACTTCTTCATATTTTAAAGATACTGAAAATTTTCATCGTCATCGAATCGTAGTAGCCTCGGAAGATTCCACATTAGAAGTTTGCAAGTGCCAGGAGTCTTGTCCAGCTCAACACAACCATCTCAAATGAATGCGCCTAACTTAGCTTACTCGTTGGTACTATATCCAGTAGTCCAATAGGAACTCGATATGAGCTCAAACGTCCTCACATAGCTATACACACTCCTACACACTCTCGTTTCTAGTTTACTATAACCTCGGCTCTGATACCAACCTGTAACGCCACCAAATCCCGGGTTAGAGGATTTGGTCGTCACGATGAAACCTGTTGCAGATATGTTGTGAACTTGATGATTTCATTAACAAAACACCTTAGTAGATTTAACTTAGTGAAAAATGTAGCACTCGACGGATAAGCAAATATAGTCCCGACGGATGACTCATTATAGTCCCAACGGATAATAATTTGTTATCCATCGAGTGAGTAGCTTATGTAATAATAAGTCTGTAGCACATTTCTGCATACACCTTGTTTAGATTCTGTAGTAGCACTCAAGTCATGTTGACTTCAATTAGATATGCAGAACAGGTTGATTAATTGTACATAGATGATGTCTTGTAAATCTGTATAAATGAAATGAAGTCAAGTGCCAGATTGCTACCCGACGGATAATCAACAATGCCACTCGACGGATGATCATGTACCCGACGGATAATCAATTTAAACATCAGTTGATAGTGACAACACAGTCACATGCGTCGAGTGTATGAAAAAGGAATGTGGAAGCCTATTCAACTGGGTTTTAGAGAACAAAGAAGCATTGCCATTTCCATGCTATTATGAAAATATTCAAACATGCTGGAATAGAGTAATGAAGTAGCAGAGTATTAGACTTGATAGGTTTTGTTTTATTATCATGTCTTATTACTTTGTAATCTTGGTGATATATAATCTTGGTGATATATAAACCAAGAAGTAGCAAATAAAACAACAAGAAGACTAAGAACATTTTTATCAGAGAAATATTTGTAAGCTGTATTCTTAGCATTTCTCTGTAAACTTAGTTGTTCATATTTGTAAGCAGCTATGAGCTAATTTAGCTACACAGAGTTATCTCAATATAATATATATGTCTCTGGTGGATACATTCAAATCCACCAGAAAGTTTTTAAAGACTTGTGTTTTTTATTACCTGTGTTTTGATTTATTCTAAGTTATTATTCCGCACTTTGCAAATCAATTCACACAGATATATATTTTAAGTTAGAATACTTTTAAACCAAGAAAAAGTTTCAAGAATTCCATTCAACACCCCTTCTGTAATTCTTGTTGCATTGTTAGGGACTAACAAAACCTCAATCCAAATTAACCTGTTTAATCAAAATGCAAATGCCAGCGGAAGATATTTAGTATCTATGACCCCAAACTAATCCAAGATCTTTTAAGGTTACAGTTCTAGAAACAAGAATTCCAAATTCCATAAATAAATTTTCACTTTCTTTACAATTTACAAACTCCGAACTTAACCCGCTAGTATAACTTCGAAAAGAAGTATACTAGGCCCCACTATACAATACACAACTATAATATAATAAAAAATAAACAACTTTACATAATAGAACTTACACTAGTTGAAACCCTGGAGGTATACTAGTCTTTGCTTTCTTGAATTACGCAGCTAAACAGTGCTAGTTAATCCTCACTGGAGGTTAAATTTGAAAATAGGCAAGTATGTGCGAAAGTAATGCTCAGGAAGTTCATTATAGCATATATATGGTCGTTTTGATATAAAACTGACATCTGCATTAGAGAGAAACATTTAAAATCATAATTGTTGAATCAGAAAATTTATTAAAGAATCGAATAATTGTTTCTCACTGTATTCAAAACTCTTTTGATATTTTCAAGCGAAATGCTTCAGCAATACTTTGAATCTTGACGAGAATAAAACTCGTAAAACTGTGTTGACAGATATATAGTAAACAACAATAACATGAAATAATGATGTTAGATATATTTGATAATGTCATGACTAATATGATTTATGTTTAGATCTTACTTAAACAGTATAAATCAGTACTTACTGGAGGTCAGGACTTAAGGATATCAGTACTTATATTATCAGGAGATAATCATCAGAAGATGGATATCAGAACTTAAGTGCTGAAGGACGTTCAGATAAGGACAGTAGCTGATTAAAGGAAAGAAGATCAAGATAAACATAAGAAGAGATATGCATGAAGAAGGAATTCTATGAAGAATAGAATACTTGGAAGAAAAGATATCTGATTGATATATTTTAGGAAGCAGAATTATATTTCATATTAATTAGCGATTATCTTGTAACTGTGTAGTATATAAACACAAACATAGGGTTTACACTATAAGTGTTATCATATTCGAGAAGATTATTTATATAACCCTAGCAGCTCTCATGATATTTATTCATCACTGAAAGGTAACAGTTCCATACTGTAACAGAGTTTATTATTTCAATAAAGTTTGTTTTCTGTTACTTGAGTTATTAGAGTTCGATTTGATTGTACTTTACACTGTATTCACCCCCTCTACAGTGTGTGTGACCTAACAAGTGGTATCAGAGCCTATCTGTTAACGCACATACAGTTTAAGATCCAAACACAATCATGTCTGATACAGAAACTCCAACTAAGCCTACCAAAACTGAAGAACCTCCAAAGACACAAATTCAAAGTCGGTATGAGACCATCAGAGTTCCCATACTGAGACCATCTGAATATGCCATATGGAAGGTGAGGATGACCATGTTTCTGGAAGCTACAGATCCAGAATATCTTGATAGAATCAAGGAAGGACCTCACAAACCAACCAAGCTCGCTGTTGCAGTTGCAGGTGAAGCAGCAAAGACTATACCAAAGGAGAAGAGTGATTATACTGCTGAAGATATTGCATCAATTGCTAAGGATGCTAAGGTACGACACTTACTGCATAGTTCCATTGATAATGTAATGTCAAACAGGGTAATCAACTGCAAGACTGCAAAGGAGATATGGGATGCTCTGGAAATAAGGTGTCAGGGAACTGATACAATTAAGAAGAACAGGAAGACAATACTCACTCAAGAGTATGAACACTTTGACTCAAAGGCTAATGAGTCATTGACTGATTTATATGATAGATTTGTCAAACTCTTGAATGATCTATCACTGGTTAATAAGGAGTATGATCTTGAAGATTCAAACCTTAAATTCCTGTTAGCTCTTCCTGAATGTTGGGATTTGAAAGCAACAACAATAAGAGACAACTACAGTCTTGATGAAATAACTCTTGATGAAATTTATGGAATGCTCAAGACTCATGAACTTGAGATGGAACAAAGAAGCAAGAGGAAAGGAGGAAAGTCAAGGACAGTTGCTCTTAAGGCTGAAGAAGAATTCCCCAAGGCAGCTACCTCAAGGAAAGACAAGGGTAAAGCTCTTTTCACAAAGTCTGATACTGAGTCATCAAGTTCTGAAAGTGATGATGACTCAGATTCTGAAAGCTTGCCTGAGACTGATGTTGATGAGGAGATGATGAAGCTGTGTGCTCTTATGGTGAAAGGGATCACAAAGATTGCATTCAGAAAGTTCAGGAAGGGAAAGAAGTTTTCCAGGAAAGGCACAAGTTCTGATAAGAAGAATTTCAGAAGATCTGAGGGCAGAGGAGGAAAGTCTGATAGAGGAGATTATACCAATGTCAAATGCTATAACTGTGGTGAGAAAGGCCACATATCTCCTGATTGCAAGAAAGTAAAGGGTGACAAAGGCAAGGCTCTTGTCATAAAGAAGAAAAGCTGGACAGACACCTCAGACTCTGAAAGTGAGGAGAACTATGCTTTGATGGAAAATGCTGATAAAGAAAGTGCTGAGAGCAGTTCTGAAGCTGCTGAAACAAAGGTACCTCAGACTACTTATGCTTTTCATACTGATGATATTAATGAGTTGAGAAGATATCTTAAAACCATGTTTGTTAGTTATAGAGATCAAACTTTAACATGTGAAAGATTAACTTCTGAAAATCTTGCTTTTAAGAAAATAAATGATTTCTTAGAAAAAGAGTTAGTTATGTTCCATCAAACTCAGAAGGATCGAGATGATGCTTTTTATGTTAGGGATGAAGTGCTAAAAATGAATGAATCTCTAAAAACTGAGTTAGAAAAGGAAAGAGAGATTATCAGGACTTGGACTAACTCCGGCAGAACAACTCAAAATTTGCTAAGTAGTGAAAATTGGAAAGAGGGCCTAGGTTATGGAGAGGATAAGAATGATAAAGGAACTGTAGAAATTAAGCCTGTTATTAAGCAAAAGCCAAAGTTAAAACCTGTTAAGTTTGTAACTGTAAAGTCTGATAATGAGAAATCAGAAGTTAAAGAGGGATTAACTTCTGACAAACTAAAACAGGAAAAGACAGCTGAAGTAAACATAGGCTTAATGACTAAGAAGCAGCTTAAGCATAAGCTGAAAGATGTTAAGAATGCAAAAGATAAAATCACCTAGGAAAAATAGGAATGGAAAGGAAGGTGTGAATAAAAGCAATGATTATAAGCCTGTTCCTGAAGCTCCTAGGAAAACGTGTCATAACTGTGAAAGTTCTAACCATCTGGCTTCTTTTTGCAGGAAGAATAAGAACATAAACTCCTTACCTTCAAAGTCAGGAGTTAAGAGTCAGTCTGTTAGATATAAACCACAAAATCCTTGTTTTCATTGTGGTAGTTTATGGCATTCCATTTATACTTGTAAGGAATATCATAGTTTGTACTATGATTATTATCAAATAAAACCTTCTTTAAAGAAAGTTTCCATTGTTCCTTCTAGTGTAAATTCTGATACAAAGTCTGATAGTGTAAATTCTGATAAGAAAAATGTTAACATAAACTCTGATGCTAAATCCGCTGCAAATGTTAACAAACTGGATAGGGCCAAAGGATCCAAGCAAGTCTGGGTCCTTAAAACTAATCATTAGTGGTCTTTGTGATTGCAGGGCAACAGGAAAAATATCCTAGTTCTGGACAGTGGATGTTTAGGACATATGACTGGAAATAAAGCCCTGCTATCAGACTTTATGGAGAAAGCTGGCCCAAGTGTTTCTTATGGAGATGGCAACATTGGAAAAATATTGGGATATGGCAATATCAATCTTGGGAATATCATCATTAAAGAAGTAGCTCTTGTCTCAGGACTTAAACACAATCTGCCGAGTATAAGTCAAATCTGTGACAGAGGTTATCATGTTGATTTCTTTGAAGAACACTGTGAAGTTGTGAGTAAATCTAAAGGAAAAGTTGTTCTGAAAGGATACATGCGTGGTAACATTTATGAAGCTAAGCTTTCAACAAGTACTGATGGTTCTGCAATCTGTCTAATGAGTAGAGCATCAATTGAAGAAAGCTGGAATTGGCACAAGAAACTCTCTCATTTAAATTTCAATAATATAAATGAACTAGTCAAGAAAGATCTTGTGAGAGGACTGCCAAAGTCAGTATTTGCTCCTGATGGCCTTTGTGATTCTTGTCAGAAGGCTAAATAAAGAAAATCCTCATTCATGAGCAAGACTGAATCATCAATTCTTGAGCCTTATCACCTACTACATGTTGATCTATTTGGTCCAGTAAATGTCATGTCTATTGCAAAGAAGAAATATGCTATGGTCATAGTGGATGAGTTCACCAGATATACATGGGTGTATTTCTTGCACACAAAAAGTGAAACTGCATCTATCTTGATTGATCATGTCAAACAACTGGATAAATTGGTCAAAGATTCTGTGAAGACAATAAGGAGTGATAATGGCACTGAGTTCAAGAATTTGATAATGGAAGAGTTCTGCAAAAACCATGGAATTAAGCAGGAATTCTCTGCTCCTGGAACTCCACAGCAAAATGGAGTTGTTGAAAGAAAGAATAGAACTCTCATTGAAGCTGCACGTACAATGCTTGAAGAAGCAAAGCTTCCAACCTATTTCTGGACTGAAGCTGTGTAGACTGCTTATTTTACTCAAAATGCAACACTCATTAACAAGCAAGGAAAGACACCATATGAAATGGTGAAGAAAACGAAGCCAAATCTGAAGTATTTTCATGTATTTGGATGCAAGTGTTTTGTTCTCAAGACTCATCCTGAACAGCTATCCAAATTTGATCTAAAAGCTGATGAAGGAATCTTTGTTGGATATCCACTTTCCACAAAAGCCTTCAGAGTCTATAATCTGAGAACAAGAGTGGTCATGGAATCTATCAATGTCTCTTTTGATGACAAGAAGATTACTGGACTTGAAGATTTTATTGATCATGATCAGCTGGGATTTGCAAATGAAGACTCAAATTCTGATACTGAAAATCGTGACAGTCTAAGTCCTGATACTGTAAATTCTGATGGATTAAACTCTGATGTTATTGAAACTGTGGTGACTACGCCAAAAGAAGATGCACCTATGCAGGGGGAGCATACTCAAGATCTTACCACATCTCAAGAAGCATCTGAACATACATCTGGCTCTTCAAGTTCTGATTCGTCAAGTTCTGATAAGCCAAGTTCTGATTCGTCAAGTTCTGATAAGCCAACATCTGATAGTTCTGAAAATCTAAATTCTGAAGAATCCAACTCAGAGATCATAGTTTCAGGGGGAGCATCAGAAAATGAAAATGAAGACAGCATGGATCATGGGGGAGCATCCAGTTCTAGAGAAAACCTTCCATCTGTAAGGAAGTGGACTAAATCAAATACACCTGATTTGATAATTGGAAATCCTAATGCAGGTGTCAGAACTAGAACAGGTACTTCAAACGAATGTCTTTACAATTCTTTTCTCTCTCAGACTGAGCCAAAGAAAGTGGAAGAAGCTCTTCAAGATGTTGATTGGGTGCAAGCAATGCAGGAAGAGTTAAATGAATTTGAAAGAAAAAAGTCTGGACCCTAGTGCCAAGACCAAAGAATAGATCTATTGTTGGTACAAAGTGGGTATTCAGAAACAAAACTGACGGTGATGGCATAATTATTAGGAATAAGGCAAGGCTGGTTGCAAAAGGATATTCTCAACAGGAGGGAATTGATTATGATGAAACATTTGCACCAATTGCTAGGTTAGAAGCCATAAGGATATTTTTGGCTTATGCTGCTCACAAAAAGTTAACTGTCTTTCAAATGGATGTGAAAAGTGCTTTTCTCAATGGAGAATTGGAGGAGGAAGTATTTGTCGAACAACCTCCAGGCTTTGTAGATTCCAAATATCCAGATTATATCTACAGGCTAGATAAAGCATTTTATGGACTTAAGCAAGCTCCCAGAGCATGGTATGAGACTTTAGCTCAGTTTCTTCTGGAAAATGGATTTAACAGAGGAACAATAGACAAAACACTGTTCTACCTCAACCATGGAAAGGACTTACTTCTGGTCCAGATTTATGTTGATGATATCATTTTTGGATTTACAAATGACAGACTTTGCAAAAAGTTTTCCAAACTGATGCAGTCAAGGTATCAGATGAGTATGATGGGGGAACTTAGCTATTTTCTGGGCCTTCAAGTCAAGCAGAATGAAGAAGACACTTTTATTTGTCAAACTAAGTACACCAGAAACTTGCTGAAGAAATTTGGAATGCAAGATTGTTCAAGTGCATCCACTCCCATGGCCACTGCAACAAAACTGGACAAGGATACTGGTAAATCAGTAAATATTACTGATTACAGAGGTATGATTGGCTCTCTACTCTATCTAACTGCTAGTAGACCTGATATCATGTATGCTACCTGTCTTTGTGCAAGATTTCAAGCAGATCCAAGAGAACCTCACTTAACAGCTGTAAAAAGAATATTCAAGTATCTTAAGGGAACAGCTGATCTGGGATTGTGGTATCCCAGAGAATCAGATTTTAAACTAATAGGTTACCCAGATGCAGATTTTGCAGGTTGCAAAATTGACAGGAAAAGCACAAGTGCAAGCTGCCAATTTCTTGGAGGCAGATTGTTTTCTTGGTTTAGCAAGAAACAAAAGTCAATTTCCACATCAACTGCAGAAGCAGAATACATTGCTGCAGGAAGCTGTTGTGCACAGATTCTTTGGATGAAGAATCAGTTACTGGATTATGGGTTAACATATTTCAAAATCCCTATTTACTGTGATAATCAAAGTGCTATTGCTATGACAGGTAATCCAGTTCAACACTCTATGACAAAGCACATCAGCATCAGGTACCACTTCATCAGGGAACATGTGGATGAAGGTACAGTGGAATTGCACTTTGTTCCAACAGATCAACAACTAGCAGATATCTTCACAAAACCACTGTGTGAAGCTACCTTTACAAGATTGGTAAATGAACTTGGAATGGTTTCAGGTTCTTTCTCTAAATCTACTTAGTTTTGTTCTGATGCATCAGACTTTATGATCAGTATTTACAGAAATTACTCTCTTTGTGTATTCTGTGCTTAATTGAAAATTTGCTAAAATATTGGCTGTTGTCTGATGTAAGTTTCTAAACTCTGATTGTGATATGTCTGTTAATATAATTACTCAATCCTATGAGGATACTTGTGCTAGATGCTGACCTAGTAATCTTCAATATACTAATGATCCTATGTTAGAAGTAATTATTTCTTTGGAATCTATTGACACAAGCAAATTCTGATATTGAGCTTACTTGAATTTACTTTGTCTATCTTATTATTAAGTCACAACCTAGAATAATGCTACTCATCTGTTAAGTTCTGATGCTAGTAAATCTGTTGAATGTCCTAAGTGCTGATAAACCTCACTTATCAAAAGAAATAGAAAAAGAAACAAGGATTAAAAATCAGGTACTCCTTTGAGATCTAGAGTAAAAAATGTGGAAGGGAAGACCCAGTGCATTGTTGGTAGTAAGTAATATGCATCAGAAAAGCAAATAAAATATTTTCTTGGTGACTTTTCACACTCTATGATTACTGGAGAAATACTCTGATAATAGCATAAATTCTGATAAGCAGTCGTGACTCACTTACACTGAGAAGCCACTGTAAAATGGAATTTAAAAAGATGCACAAAATTAGCACAAAATAGTTGAGGTGGACTCAAGCATGAATTCATTCAATAGTAGGTTTCAGAATAATGACAGGTTTTTAGTAAAGTTTTAGTTATGCCTTATTTCTAAGATGTACTGAAGTGAATCAGACTTTACTCTTTGTCTGATATTTAGCTTAAATGCACACACTAAACACTCCATATGAATGATGAACATTACTGTGGTGATCTATGTTATTTTGGATGAACAGTTATTGTGTCCCATTGCACAAATTCTGAGGACAAGTTCTGATTACACGTTCTGATGATTAAGTTCTGAAGAACCTATATCAGAACTTGTGTGAGGACTTACTAAGATAGGCATTCATTTATCAAGTTAAGAAATTATGTTCTGATGACTGTTAAGTTATGATATAAGTCTAAGTTCTGATATTAAATTCTGATTTTTTACTTGACTTATTTGTGGATAAAATTTGCAAACAGTCTCAGTTTAAACCAGAATATGTTGAAGTGGAAGATTAATAGTCACTATATTTAGGGATAGTGATACTCGTACATGCACAGTCAATTTTTACTTGCTACTTGTGCGCATTAAACCATGTTTTACCTTTCCAATGACTGTTTTTCTTTTTCCAAGTCTGGGGAGACGAGGTAGAATTAATTCTACCTGTCAGCATTAAATTTCTTTGCGTCTACTGGCATTCTCTTGCCTATATAAATAACCACTTCACATCAGCCTTCCCATCAAATCTTTTCTCACAAACTCATCTTCATAATCTTAATATAAAAAAAAACCATGGTCAACTACAATATATTTCTGAACTATGAAACATTCAACATGAAGCTGAGCTATGCCGATTGGCAGCAGGAATGGCACGTCACTGCCATTCCTGATGAGATATGGGAATCAGTTCCCCAGGAGGTACTCACCCACCTCCTGTTCTTCTACATGGACTACCATCGCCATCTGGAGCGATTGGAGGAGGAAAGGCTGGAAGCTCTCCGCCAGCAAGAGCGAATCATATGACTCGCTATTCTGTTTGTCGAGAGTAGGAAGAAGAAATGATTTATTTTCTTCTTCCTATTTTTCTTCATCATCAGCCTTGCCCTGCTTCTTGAGCTAGGACAAAGGCTGTTGACGTTAGGTTTAGCAGCTTAGGGCAATCTTGTAAAAGTTCTGATGTAATTTAAATTTCATGAATGTATTCTCTTGATATATTAATGAAATTTGTTTTTTTTCAAGATCTTGTCTCTGAGATATTCTGTAATGCATTGATAAATCCTGATAAATATTCATATTTTGTTGACCATATAAATTTTGTTTTAAATTAAGTTCTGATTTTACTTTATCAGTACTTGCTCATCCGATTTATTTTGGTCATTTTCACTCGAATTGTTTTTTCAGAATATTGGTGTTGCAGTAAAAAAAAATTGAATAAGTGGGAACAATTTCAATTCTGAATTAAAACTGATTTACCTTGTTTAATGGAATAATCGGGTAAGTGGAACGGTTTTTCCTTGAAAAACTGCAAGTGGGTAAGTAATGATTACTGTTTTCCCGTGCCCATTAACTATTCGTTATTACTGCATGTCTGACAGGTGTCCAACGGTTACATTTTTTTTCAAAAGTACAAGTAAGACAGAGAGAGGATTTTCTAATCTTTTATTCACTTTTATTTTTTTTCTCTCTATTTGCTTTTACTCTCTTTCTTCTTCTAACGTTGGTTTTTCATATAGATATTCTATCAAACACCTAACAGGCACTTATAAATCTCGATTATTTTCATGGCACCTAAGGATTTAATCATTGATGGAGCTAAATTTGTTCCAAACAACTATGCTGCAATTCTTGATAATGCTGAAGCTCCGTCTGAATTGCATTTTGTGCAAGATGTTCTTGCACACAATGAAATCGGGTATGCATTGACCCAACCTTCAGTCTTCTCAAGCCAACAAGTTCTGACATTTTGGAGGACTGGAAACTTTGATAATGGTGGTCAAAATGGTACTCCTAGTATTGTTTTCGAAGTGGGTGATTCTCCATATGCAGTCACTGCTGGTACAATACGCAAGGCTCTACATCTACCAGAAGGATGTACTTTTTCAACTCCAGAGGAATCAGCTCTTCAGGAGTTAATGGCCAGTTTGGGGTATGAGCAGAGTTTGGCCAAGCTTGGGCAGTTGAAACGGGCTCATATCAGGAGGGAATGGAGCTTCTTCTTCGACTGCATCACTAAAGCTTTTGGGAACAAGTGTTCAAATTTTAATACCATCCCTATAATGAGTCAGCACATCGGGTATGCCATCATTAACCAAACTCATTTTGATTTTGTAACTGCAGTAATAGGTTTTATTGGGGATAGGATGACAGAGGATAGGAATGTTGTCTACTTTGCTAGATTTTGTCAACTTATATATACTTTTTGTACTGTTGAACCTCGACTAGCCAGTACCTTAACTCCACCTTTCAAAGTTGCAAAACATTACTTTAATGACCTGGTAAATGCTGACACTAAGAAACAAGTGGTTAGACCTTTACAGATTCCTCAGTCTGTAAAACAGATCTTAGTAAATGCTGATCCTGAATCCTATAGATCTGTTTTTCCTGATGTTCAACCAATAACCACCTCCCAAACACCACAACAACCATCAGAACATACCACCCATACTACTCAACCAACCCTCATGCAATATCTCACATCATATCTCACCACTTCACAGAAAGTTCAATCTTCATCCTCAGAACCTACTGTGAAGCCTTCATCTTCCAAGCCTAAGAGGACAAAGACTGTTCATCAAACACCTCAAAAGAGAAGGAGGATTGCTTTGAGAGATGAGTTAGACAGTGAGGAACAGGTTTCTACATCAGAACCTGTTGTCAAAGAAGCTGAGAAAGTGACTTCTCAGAAGGATTCTGGAATTGGGGGATCTAAGCTTCTCAAAAGGCTTAGAAGAATGACTGTTGCTGAAACTCCCAAGGAATCCATATCTTCAAAGAGATACAAGAAACAGAGGGAAAAAAGGTCAGTTTCAGATGATGAAGAAGAAGCAGCTAATGAAGGAGATCAGGAATCTCTGATCTCATAAGAAAAAGAATCTGCTAAAGTCCCTACTTCTCCATTAACTTTAACTAAGAAAGTTGTTACTCAAAAGGCCAACACACCTTCTGTGTCTCCTAAGACTGTATCTCCTGTTAATTCAGGCACAAGTGCTGATATAGATATCCAGACCTTGGTTGTGCCTGAAGTAATTTTCTTAGAAGTTCCAATAGCAACTAATCCATCAAGAACACATGTTACTGATGCTGCTCAAACTCCAGAATTATCTACTACACCTTCTCTGCATCTAGATGTTGATGATCAGAATATAGGTGAGCATCAAGATATGGCTGTTGATCAGAACTTGGAACCAGATCAGCAATTAGAGGATGCTGAAGCCTCCATTGCTACTCAAACTGTTGTTTTATCAGAAGATACTGATTCTGTAAGTTCTGATGCTGCAAATGCTGGAGATACTGGTGATGCTGCTCCAAATGCAGATGTTGATGAAGCAGGTCCTTGAGGACATGCCCCTCAACAAACTGTTCTTAAATCTGAACTTGTTAAGAAGTTTGTTACAAGAGAAGCACCAGTGCTTTGGAGTGAAACTCCTGCAGGACAGGAGTGGACTAAGGAATGGAACTCAATTACTTGTGTTCCATCTGCAAAGAATCTGGCTGAGCACTTGACAAAAGCTGATGAGATGTTAAATACTGATGATTTCAAAACTCAGCTTAAAGTCACTGTATTGAGTACTAAACATCTACAAGGTCTTCATTCTACTACTCATGCAGAGCTACACAAGATTCAGGAAGAATTCATAAAACAGGAACAAATTCAAAAGATTGATAAGAAAAAGTTCTTCCAACCTACCTTTGACAGGATTGCTTATATTGAGAAGACTCAAGATACTCAACAAGTTCAGATGATATTATGAAAAATCAAGCTTCTCAGCAATCTCAACTTAATGAAATCCAAGCCTCAGTGGAATTGCTTGTCTCTCTTTTATTATCTGTTGATGCCAAAAAAGGGGAGAAAGTAATTAAGTCCAAATGCAAAACTGATAAGACACTAAAGGGGAAGGATGATGAAAGGGATGATCAAGGAAACTCTGGAATGGGTAGAGGTCATAGTCAAGGTAGAGGTTTCTCATCAAGAAAAGCTTAAATCACAAGTCACATGACAAGTTCTGATACTGGAAAAAGAATTAGTTCTGCTACTGGTAAAAGGAAAAGTTTTGATGAACTTTTAGATCTTGATGAAGAAATGTCAAGACAGTTATTTCTTCAGGAAAATCCAGGAATGGACTTGGAGAGTTTAATGGAAGAAGAAGCCAGACTTAAATCAGAGAAAGTCACATCTAAATCTGAAGCTTCTGGTGAAAAGACACTTCCAAAACTCAAAGGCATTATGATAAAAGAAAGGACAAATACTGAAGCAACATTGGCTAAATCATAACTGCAGATAGATCCAAGATCCAAGGGTAAAGAAAAGGTTGGTGAACCTATCAAGGTTTATGTGCCTCCTGAGAATGAAGAAATCACTGATGAAAAGGATGATCTTGCTCTGACTTCAAGAAAAGTTCTTAAAACAACCTCTGACATGGCTCAAGTTGTTCAGAGTCAAGAGACTGTAAGTTCTGATATTTTGAAGAAGCAAGTAACCTCTGACACAGCTCAAGTTAACTTGATATCAGAAGATAGATCAAAGAAACTCCTACCAGGATTCACTAAAGCAAAACAGACTCAACCTTTGAAGACTGCTACAAGTGGTTTTGAAGCAAGAGTAGTTACTAGAAAGGAAGCAAGAGATAAAACTGGATTGGGAAGTGCTGATAAAAGAAGAATACAGAACACTACCAATGATCCAACTTCCTTGAGTGAACCAGGTATTGGAGCAACTCTTGAGAGATTGAATCAACTGGAATATGTACAAATGGTCTACCATACCTACTTGAAAGAACACATCTTGTTGTATTTCATGACAGATGGTAGGGTTTATCATATAAGGCAAAATGCCATTCCATTGAAGTATTTTGAAGAATTGGAGCATGTACTATTCTTACTTCAAGTGGATGACAGATTGACAGGAAGTGCTGCAAACTATTTGAAGGATCAGATTCAGAGACAGAAAAGGCTTTATTCTGTTAAGTCTGACAGCACATATGTTCCAAAGTACAGAGATCACAAGGGTGATATAGTTGAAATGAAGCCTAACACTGCTAAGATTATAACTACCTTTCAGGGTTATAGGGCTGTGGAATTCAATCTTGAGTCTGATAAGGCATATTTGATCAGACTGGATCAGGATATAAGAAAAGCCAAGATTAATGATCTCAGGGCTGCAATCTTTCAAATTGGTGAAGATTCTGCAGAGCTTAAAGATGCTAAAAGGAGGATGATTGTTGAACTTAGATATGCTGAGAGATGTTTGTGGAAGAACTATCTCAGAACAACTCCTGACATCAGAGAGATCAGAAGATGAAGCCAAGTCAAGATCTACAACTGATTAAATTCTGATATTTGTACAGACTGAAGCTGTTATCAGAAGTTAAAATATTGGTAAAGCTTAAGGACTGTAAGTTGTAGTTATCTAGTCTAATTCTCATACATTTGTACTTAATGTTTTTGACATCATTAAATATCTATTAAACTTGTATATTATGCTAATTTACAAGTTGGGGGAGATTGTTAGATATATTTGATAATGTCATGACTAATATGATTTATGTTTAGATCTTACTTAAACAGGATAAATCAGTACTTACTGGAGGTCAGGAATTAAGGATATCAGTACTTATATTATCAGGAGATAATCATCAGAAGATGGATATCAGAACTTAAGTACTGAAGGACGTTCAGATAAGGACAGTAGCTGATTAAAGGAAAGAAGATCAAGATAAACAGAAGAAGAGATATGCATGAAGAAGGAATTCTATGAAGAATAGAATACTTGGAAGAAAAGATATCTGATTGATATATTTTAGGAAGCAGAATTATATTTCATATCAATTAGCGATTATCTTGTAACTGTGTATATATAAACACAGACATAGGGTTTACACTATAAGTGTTATCATATTCGAGAAGATTATTTATACAACCCTAGCAGATCTCGTGATATTTATTCATCACTGAGAGGTAACAGTTCCATACTGTAACAGAGTTTATTGTTTCAATAAAGTTTGTTTTCTGTTACTTGAGTTATTAGAGTTCGATTTGATTATACTTTACACTATATTCACCCCCTCTACAGTTTGTGTGACCTAACAAATGATTATGGACTGAATCATAAGCTTTGTTCAAAACCGAACTCTTGATATTAATACTCATTTTGATGTCATGTCAAATTAGATATTAGTAATAACTTTGATGCTCACAACATCCCATAATGAAGTCAATATCAATCATATATATTAATACCACCTTTGATTTTTAACAGCAGACTAAGTATCATCATCAATCAAAACTGAATCAAAACAGCATTTTACGTTTTATTCAAAACAAAAACACTTGATAATCACTTATTATATGATTATCAAAAGCAATATAAATGTAGATTGGAATCTTTCTCCAACGGATGTACTATCATATGTTGATCAGCCCGTGTGATAGCACTGGATCATGATTCGTAGAAACATATCCCAAAACACGAGTACTCAAATAAAAAGGAAATATATCTGCCTGTGGCATAAGTTGTGTCATAATATTTCATATAACACTTGGCCCTCCGCTGGACCGTCCGCCCCGGTCACTTACGCATTGATTTAATCTTAAAACCTTTTTATTGGAAGGGGTCATAATAATTGACACCCTAAATAATTTTATTCGCCCATTTACTTGGGCAGGAAACTCATAATAAAATCATCTTTCTCAAAGTCTAAAACATTTATGAATCTGATAATTGGATAAGTAAAAACACTTGACTATTCTAAACATAGAATAACAGATGAGTACTTGCATAAACAAAATCATTTATTTCAGCGATATGTAAAATATTTATCTACTCTGAAGTGGGAATAGAGAAGAATACTTGCATAACAAGATTCAAGATAAATATCACTTGAACAATAAGTAATGATAGGGATACTTTCCTTTGGTGTTTAGCAGTTAGTCACACTCACAATGACAGATCTATTCTGACATTTTGTCTCAAAATATCACCATTTTTATTCTACTAATCCTTTGGCCTGCTGCTCATGCAGTGTTGCAAAACCAATATTCCATACTATTCAACTCTAGTCTTCATCCATTTCATCTGGTCCTGATCGTCTTGAAAGACTCGCATCTATAATTAAAAGATCACACTTTAATCGTCTAAACGATAATTACTCGATGAACTGCGCGTCAAAACCCTATCGTCTACCCATACGATAGCCCACACATAAAGAAAATAATCCAACACAAGACTCTTGACCCACGTACACACGTAATTTACATATCATGTAAACACATAACTCACGTATTACATAATTCATATCATATATGACTCGGTTCATCAAAAGGTTCGACTAGGTATGTTTAAAACTGAAATCGTGTCAAAATATGACATTTTGATAAATATGCGACTCATAGCTGACTTGAAAATCAAGCGAACTTTAGAAACAAAAAGGATTTGGGTCTCGAAAGTATTTTTAATGAAAGAGGAATATTTTCTGAGTGCAAATACATTCGTTTTGTATTAAACGGACGAATGGTTTATTTATTACGAATAAAATAAGAACTAAATGGAAACAAATCAATTACAAGTAATATTAATTGATTTTTAAATACCAAAATATAATTTTTAAAAGCTTAAAAACAATTTTTATGATATACGAGAATTAATTATAAATAATTACATTTTATTTAACTATTTATAAATAAAATTAATTGATTAATGAATTAACAAATTAATTAAATCTATACAAAATTAATTAATTAAGATAAATTATAAATAATTAAAACAAATATGGAATTTTGAAAATTATAAAAGAAATAATTTTTGAAATTTAAAATAATTAAGTACATAATTTTTTTTGGATTTAAAATGATAATTCAATGATTTTTGAAATTAAAAGAATTCATTTTTAGAAAATAGAAAATGATTTTTAAAACTGAAAATTGAATTTTGCATTAATTATAAAAAAAAATACTAAAAATAGTTTTTAGGAAACTGAAAAAGGGGTATTTTGAAATAAAACCGGGTCAACACTAAAAGAAACAGGGTCGGGTAGCTTCTAAATCGGGTTGCCAAGAACCGATGAACCCTACCGGAACATTTCCAGATTCCGGCGACGGCCGAGAATCCGGCAATGTTCCGACGAGGGTCAAAACAGCCCCGTTTTCACCGATTTTCAGTCAAAAATTGATTCTTTTAGTTCTAACATCTCAGTCACAATCAGAACACTTGCAAACCATCACAAAACATCTGATAATCATCCTCTCCGTCGAAGAACCGACGAGGTCGAGGCGAAGCCGGCGGTTTTCCGGCCGAGCTTCGTCCCCGGCGATAACTTTACCAAAATCAAACATTAATACTCCAATTTAAAGCTGGCAATTAGTACAATCAACTTATATTCTTAAAATCATCGAATCAACATCAAACAATATCGATTAAATCGAAAAAAACCAAGATGAACTCGAAGAAAACTCCGAACTCGGTTATTCATTCCAGCAATTGTTTACTATGTTTCTATATAGAAATAAACTCATAATCAACTCAGTAATCTATTAAAACCATCAAATCAAGCAGATAATCATCATACAAATAAACCCAAATTTAGTCAACTAAAATCAAAAAAATCGAATTTTAGATTTGATTAACCTTGAATAAAATGGATTATACGAACAGGAGGCTGATGATTCAGGCTTCGTTTTGGATACTCAAGCTTCAAAAACGGAAATCAGAATCACTAGGAACCAATGGATTGATTCTCAAGCTCAAGAACACCCCCAACTTGTTCTTGATTCTTATATTTTTACTTTTCTAAATTTTTAATAAATAAATCAATAAAAATATACTTTTGCAGCTATTTATATTATCTGTAAAATTAATACCCTAAAATCATTTAAGGGTGTTTTAATTCCCATAATTAAAATAATTAGGTCCCAAAATATTAATTATGGTGAATAATTTTAAAAGTAATAAAATATAATATTTATATCAAAATTCCCCAAAAATTGTGAATAATTTAAAAATACAAAAATATTGGGTATTTGAAATATGAATGATTCTATAAAAATAAAAACATGAATTTTGAGGGCTTTGTCGTCCTGGTGGCTTCCCGGTCTGTTGATTTTTGAAAAACCAAAATGTTACCTAAATTAACGGAAAACCCCGAAAACACATAAAATGTATTCAAACACACATAAAACGAGATAAAACGAGTACCTCGATAAAGACGCAAATAAACATGCATCCTGATTGCGGGTCAATTCATATAAATGCATGTTAAACACGCAATGAGTATCCGAAAAATACTCTGGTCCTTACGAGACCACACATAAATCCACCACACGGTAAATCATGGCAAGACACATTTTTAAATACTATTAAACACATACTAATTCAATTAAAACGTACCAAAATAGCTTTACAATATTATTCTTAATATTTTTAAACCTCACCCTGTGCCCGGGTGAACACGAGTAAAATATCAAGTAATATTTCCGACACGGATAAAATATTGAGGCGAGCAAAATATCCACTCGATTCTCAAGATGGGAAAATACACTCAGTTTTACCGCTATCGATAAAATAATCATCTGTTAAAATAAGCATTTTGAAAATAATACTTTTAAGTAAATATTTTTAGAAAATCAACAGGGACTAACACCATTTAACAATTAGCATATTGAGTCATTTAATGATACGAACTCATCAAACATGAATAAAATATCCACCATTTTATTCCTTTTACATCAGAAAAGCACATAAACGTATTCAAGGAATAAAATAATAATAACTAAAATCTGGGATATTACAATTGTCTTGAATTTCAAATGAGACAGTTTCTTGTGCCATTATCAACTTTCATCTTGACTTGCTTTGCTGAAAAGGCAAGTGATTGAATCTGCATTTGTTGAGTTGAAGTCATCTTAGTACACATTCCTTTTTCTTACTTCGGTAAGAACCACTTTGTTGTTCTTTTTTTAGGTCACAACACAAGCTTTAGAATTAAAGGTAACTGAGTTGCCTTTATCACATAGTTGACTGACACTCAATAGATTGTGCTTGACTCCATCAACTAATGCAACTTCATCAATGATGACATTCCATTTTGAAATCAAGCCATATCCCATAGTATATCCTTTATTGTCATCTCCAAAGGTAATGCTAGGGCCAACTCTTTCCTTGAACTCCGTGTGCAGGGTAGAATCTCCAGTCATTTGCCTTGAACATCCACTATCCAAATACCATAGATTCTTTCTGTTTCTTTGATTGCTAGATGAGCTAACCTCTGTTTCATCCGACTTGGCCATGAGAGCTAGGTTGATATAGTTCATGTCTTCATATGCATCATCTTCATCTGCTGCACATTCATTTTCTGGAGTAATGAAAGCCTTTTACTTTTGTTTGAGCAACTCAAAATACTTCTTTTTATAGTCAACAGGCTCAAATCTCTTTTTCTCAGAATTTGGCTTTCTGCACTCATTTTCAAAATGACCACCTAGGCCACACTTGAAATATTTGTATTCGGTTTTGTCAACCATGTTTCTATTAGGCCTTGCAGCTCCAAAGTTTTTTTTGAATTTGAGTTTTGCAAATCTTCTAGACAGAAAGGGTAGATGCTCAACAACCTTATCCATTTTATCTTGACTTGGACAATCCTCGTCTTCAGCCATCAACCATTTTCCTTTGCTCATCTCAGGCGTTCCTTCACAAACTTTGAGGTTTGGTGCAGATTTAACAGCTTTAACCTTCAACTCTAGTGCTTTCTCTTGCTCAGCTACCAATGCCATGGATCCACCTTTCTTCCTTCCCTTTTTTATCAGCTCAAGCTCATAGGTCTTTAAAATACCATACAGTCTCTCGAGAGTAAAGTCTTTATACTCTTTTGAATTTCTTAGAGAGACTGTCATTGGCTTCTATTCCTTTGGTAAAGACCTTAGGAATTTCAGGTTAGAATCCTTGGTTTTGTAGACCTTTCCATACAACTTCAGTTCATTTAACAATTTCTGAAATATAGAAAAAATGTCATTTAATGACTCACCATCTTTAAAGTGGAAGTGGTTATACCACTGTATTAGAAGCTGCATCTTATTTTCTCTGACTTGCTCAGTACCCTCACATAGCACTTGAATTCGATCCCAAATTTTCTTAGCAGTTTTACAATTTATGACATTGTCAGACATGTCTGAATCAAGACCATTGAACAAAATATTCATGGACTTTTTATCTTTGTGAATTGCATCAATGTCTTCATCTGTCCATTCTGATTTGGGCTTTGGAACTGTTTGCTCATTTCCAGTTGCTTCACCAGCTTCTGTTACAACCCTTCGAGGTACATGAGGTCCATTCTCTATACAGTTGACATAGCTCTCATCTTGAGAGAGTAGATGAAGGTGCATCTTCACTTTCCAGTGATAATAGTTGTCTTTGTCCAGAATTGGAATCTTCACTCCAACATCCTTTCTGCTCATGTTGTTTTATTGTTTTGATCTTTAAACTCTTTGTATGTTAAGAGACTGCTCTGATACTAATTATTATTCCCTAATAATATAACAACAGAATTACAAAAGGGGGGTTGAATGGAATTCTGGTTTCTTTTTGCTTTTATGAAAAATTCTTTCATAAATATACAACTATGTTTTGAATATGCAGGAGTGCAAGTAAGACTTTGAAAGTATTCAAATAACACAAAGTTAATAAACACCATTTAAAACCTTTTCGGTGAATTGTATTACCACCACATATGTATATATGGAGAAAAACTATGTGATGAAAAGATGCACACAGATCCTTACAAGTATTACAACTTAGAACTTGAGAGTGCTAAAAGATACAGCTTATAAAGACTCTCTAGTTAATTTCTTGCAATGCTCTCTTCTAAAATACTTAATACACTTGGTTTATATATTACTAAGTTACATGTGCAATAAGACAAATAATATTTCTAATAGCTAGGTCCATTCACATGTTTTTTCATTTCTCTGTCAAATGCAATCCAAGTTAGATACAGCATCTTTGAATGAGCTTGTCTTGCATGGAAATAGAAATGCTTCATTTTCTTTTAACACTTGCAATCAGGCTGCCATATTCCTTTTGTGTGCTATCAACCCATGTGACTCTGTCAGCTTCTGTCAAGTCCTTATCAACTATTATCTTTGTTGATTATCAGTTGAGGATTCATAGTTAATCCGTTGACATTATATTAATGTTATCTCTTGAAGCTTTCTTGATAACATCTGTTGACAGCTTTAACTGATATCCGTTGAAGGCTTGGATTATCCGTTGAAGGCTTGACACATCCGTTGAAGGTATACTGAGTTATCCGTTGAAGCTTGTAGAGTCATCCGTTGAAGCTTTGTGAATTAGCAGTTGAAATTGCTTCCATAGCAGTTGATGCTCTTTTATTTATACAAAATTACAAGGCATTTCATATGTACAACTAACCCACCTATTTTGTATATCTTTCTAGTAGTCAACATGACTTAGGAACAATCAAAACTACTAAACCCCCCGACTATTCTCGTGTACAGAATGTGCTACATACTTATTTATATAAACTACTCCATCAACGGATAGACAACTGTGATTATTCGTTGATGGCTACAAAAGACACTAAATAAATCTACTTAGGTATTTTGGTGAATTATCATCAGGAATACAACATATTCATAACAGGTATTTTTTCATAAAATTGATTCGGTCAAGTTCTTTAACATTTGTTGCACCCTTGTAATATTTGTAAATTATTTTAACTTATCTTTTTCGATAAATTTGAATCATAATTATATTTGATATTGTGGACCATTTTTAGACGCGAACTCTGATGTTCTTTGAGCATATTTTACTCAATTTATCATTAATAATGTCACATCACGAAGCAGCAGGTTAACTTAATTGTCTAGTTCGGTAGTTAGAGTTTTAAAACTTCAAATATTAGTAGATAAAATATGAAAGGATTTAGAGTATAAGCTTATGTTTTATAAATATTAAATTGTAAACTTTGTTGATTTTATGGCTTCAAAATCTAAGGTAGTCATGTAAAATATAAATATATGTACATTCAATAACTCGATCCACCGAAACTGGTTTGTAAAATTAGAGTCAAAATTGTAATATTAATATTAATAGTAGTCTTAATTAATTGTTTGTAACGAGAGTTGCTAAGTGAATAATAAAATTACAAGGACAAGAAGTTATTCATGGATGAGGTTATGGCATTTTTATTTTTAATAATTAAAAAGGCTTATTATCTAAGTACAAACAAGTTCACAGGGGTTTGTATTGACTTTAAATGTATCTTAACTTTAATATGTTAATAAATTGTTAGCTGGTCTGAATTCTATAAATGAAAGTAATATATAATATTATGTTAGGTCACACAACACTGTAGAAGGGGATTGAATACAGTGTTATTACAATCAAATCGATTTTGAACACAAGTAACAGTAAACAGATATATTCAATATAATAAACTCTGTTACAATGGAACTATTTTCTCTCAGTGATGAACAAATATCACTAAGAGCTGCTAGGTTACAATGTATACTCTTCTCGATAATGATAACACATATAGTGTAAACCCGAAGTCTGTGTTTATATAGTACACAATTACAAGATAACTTCTAATTGATATGGAATATAATTATGTCTCCTAAAATATATCAATCAGATATCTTCTACAAGTCTTCCAGTCTTCTAACTCTTTCCATGCATATCTTCTTTTGTTTTAGTCTCGATCTTTTACTGTTAATCAGCTTCCTTCCTTAACTGTAAGTCCTCCCGCACTTAAGTTCTGATATGACCTTAAGTTCTGATATGAAGTTCTGACTTCCAGTATGTCAATGGTAACAAAAGAAGTATCAGTGTTTTTATCAGTTTAAAAATCCATCATTTGCTTAGTTATTTTCACTCTTAGTTTTCTTATACAAATTTCTTTTCTTTATACATTAATGGCAAGCTAAGAACCTCACCTCTGCAATCTATAACAAGATAACATACAGTTTATATATATATTTAAGCAGAATTTCATATAGATCAAGTACCCAATAAACATCTACTATTATAATAATTATAAAGATGGAGAAGCAAGGAACGGGTTATAGTCCGTTGAGACGCCTGAAGTTGCAAAACCCAAGATGACGGGGAAGTCGAAATAGGGGCATATCATTCACCAGGGACTCCGGTGAGCTATTCTTGATTCATCAACTTTATAATTGTTTAAATGATTTTTTTTATTTGGTATGCGATTAATATGTTAGGATGCTTAAATATATAGAAATAACTGTCATGTTTAAATTGTTATGGATTGTAGAGAAATTATAAAACATAATTTTATGATTTATATATATGTGTGTCTTCCCTCTTTAGGGTTATCATATATAGCTAAACGAAAACGATCCCCAAATCTGGTATCAGAGCTAGAAATAGGCTGAACCTGAAGATGAACAGCAAAAACAATATCAAAACTATAGTAAATAGTAGCAAGCATGAAAAATAGTAAAAAAATTTGTAGCAAATAGTAGAAAGCATTAAAAGTTGAGTGGAGCAAAGTTCAAAATTTCGGAATGAATAGTAACCAATGAATAGTAACCGATGAATAGTAACCGATGAATAGTGAAAATTGAATAGTAATTATGAATATGAATAGTAAAAAATGAAATATTAATATTAAAATTTGAAAATTGAATGAGACCTCCAGCAAAATTACTAAGAGATAATAATAAAAGTTATAAATCTAAAATAATAGCAAATCTATTAATTTATTTTATTGTAGAAAATAAAGAAACAAAACAAATGTGTAAGAAAATTCTATATAGATAGTTAATATACTTATATAAATAAAATAAATAAATATTTGATTTATGGAAGATTATAAGTTAGAAAGTATTAAAATAATAGCAGATAAAAACTTTACTTTTAATAAAGATATAAATCAACATATTGAAAGTTGTAAAATAAGTATGCAAATAATAAATGAAAAATTAGATACTATAGCCAGGTTACGAACAATGTTGGAAGAAAGAGATGAAAAAACTAGAAGACTGGAAGAAGAAAATCTTTTAATAAAACGAGAAAAATTTATTCAAGAAACTAATTTAGAAATTCAAATAAAAGACTTAAAAGAAGTATTAACTGAACAATATAAATTAATAAATGATTTAAGACAAAAAATTAAAAAATGAATTGGATAGATCCAAATGCAATAACTAGAAATAATAGAAAAATAAAACTTTTAATAAAAAATCAAGAAAAAATAGAAATAGAACTAGATAAATTGCACGAAAGGAAAAATAAAATTGAATGGACAAGAGAAAATAGGGATGAAATAATAAGATGTTATCAACAACTTGGAAATATGATAATAACATTTAGAAATAATAAACTAAGAATACAAGGACATAAAATAATAATTTTATCAAGTAATATAACTGGATAATAATACTGTTCGAAAAAATGTCATTGGAAAAATCATGTGAAAAACAAGATGTATATTATCAAATGGATGAATACGAAGAAGGAACATCACAAACTCTAAGTTTTAAACCGGATATATATAATCAAATCCAAAGTGAAACAGAAAAACTAACAATAAAAAAGATATTCAAAACATCATATTTTGAAAGAAATAAAGAAGTTAGATATATAGCTCAAAAATATGAAAATGTAATAGATATAGATACGATAAATGGAAAAGCAAAAATAAATTTAATAACAAATGGTTTGATAAAAAGAGAACTATCCAAATTAAAACAAAAGGAAGCAAATAAACTAAAAAATATTTATTTTGGAGCAATAGAATTTACAATAAAAGCATATTTTCAGAATAATATCGATACTCCTATATAGATATATGTACTAGATGATAGAATAATAGGAAATATACAAGATTAATTAATAGCAGTAGTAAAAGGAAACTTGATATATCAGAAATTAAAATTTATAATACAACCTGATTTTAGCATATCATTAAGAGATGAAAGTAAAGAAAGATCTTTAACATTATATTATAAATTAGATAGAATAAAAATGCAAAAGGGAAGTAAAGTAATTAGTATAGAAACTAAAATAGTTTATGCTATGACTGGAAACCATCATGTAAAGAAACAAACAGAATTAGGAATAATAGTACCAAAATTATACAATGATATATTAGAAAAAGTTGAACATAAAGAAGAATCTCAAATAACAATCCCTGAAGAATTTACAATAGACTTTAGTAATAGACAAATAATTATAACACAAAGAATTAAACCAATATTAGAATGATCTAGATTAAGTTTTAGAAGAGAACAAAACCCTATAAAATTAATTAGATCAATGAGTATGACTAGTAGAAAATTAGATTTAATAAAATTACCGTGTTATGAATCAGATAAATTAAAAATAAAAACAATAATATTTAATGGAATATTTGCCAAAGAAGTTATAACATAAATAAATACTGGAGCAACAAAAAGTCAAATACATATAACTGAAGTAGACTCGAACAAATGTGAGGAAATAGAACCTCAAATAATAACCGAACCAAATAGTTCGAGAGAAACAATAATAACAAAAGGTATAAAATTAAAATTAAAAATTTTAGACTTAGAATATAATATAAGTCTAGGAGTGATAGAAAATGACGTTAGTTATCAACTATTATTAGGAATGGATTTCTTAAATGAAATAAAATATAATATAACAAATGAAGGAATATAAATAAATGGTCAGAATAAATTAAGATTCATAGAAAGAATATGAACCTGAACAGGAGATAAACAATAAGAAAGATGAAATAGAAACTATTAATAAGATAATAAAAGAAACATTAATTATGTCTCAAGAAAAAGAACTACAATACTTAAAAGAAAAAGAAAAACTAGAGGAAGAAGTAAAAGAATTAGAGAAAATAAAAGGTAAGAAAAGAAAAATATGGATAATTGAAGGAGAATGGAGAAAACGAGTTTATAAATATGAATAATACTGAAAACCAAATAAAAGATATTTGGAACGAAATATTTATAAAAGAAAGTTTAAACGCTATATTGAAAAAGATGGAAGAAAATCACGGAATTATTAGAAAAATAATTAAGGAAGAAATAACAGCGTTATGGAATATGTCAGAAATCCCAATCTTTAAACAAATATTAGATAAGTTAACCTTAATACAAAATAGTTTAGAGCAAAATAAAGAAAAGAAAATAATTAAAGACGAAACAGAAGAACCAGAAATAGTACCTATAACGGTAATAGGAAGAACTAAAGAACCTATATTAAGGGATATAAGCAAATCGAAACCTAAAATGACTATAGGGGTTAAAAGAGCAATAAATGGTTTAGCAGAACTTCATAAATCAGGAAAATTCTAGAAAAATATCTATAACAGAACATAGTGCTATAACATTTCTTAAAAAACATGGAAAAGGGTTAATGGAAAAAGAAAGACAAAAATATGAACCTATAAAACAAGAAATGAGAAAAGATGAATTAGAAGAATTGAGAAAAGAAAATGCTAAATTAAAAACTAAAACCAATATAGAATGGTTAAATAAATATAAATTTTATAAAGGAAAATATAAAACACAAAAGAAAGAAATAAAAGAAATAAATTAGAAGTAATAAAGGTATTAAAAGAAATAGATAATTTAAAAAATGAGATAAATCAATTAAAGATACAATTAAAAGTAAAGGAAATTATTAAGTCTGACGATAGTAATCCAGAAACGAATAAAGAACAAGGTGAGAGTAGTAATACAAGTGAATCAGATAGTAATCTAGGAGAAGAAGGATTAAATTACTTAGAAGAATCAGATAATGAGGAAAAGGAAATAATAATAAAAGAAAATAAAGAAATATTAGAAGCCCTTGGAAAAACCGTAAATGCAATTATAACAAATGAAGAAAAAAGCGATGAAAGTGATATAGAAGAAAGAGAAACTTCGCATAAATAAACAAATTATGAAACCGAATCAGATAATATAATGGATGAAGATGTATACCCAGAAGAAGAAATAGAAGATCATATAATTACTAAAAATAATATTAAGATACCAGGAAATATACCTATAGGATAACAAAATGAAGTACAAGATTTCATAGGATCAATAAACCAAGGAATAAATATAAATGGATATTTTCTAGATTTAGACAATGTCTACGACGATCAAGAAATAAGTAGAAGAATAAAAGATTGGAATTTAGGGATGTATATAGCCTTAATGAATTCAAAAAATATAGAAGATCTTGATTATGTTTATGAATTAATATCAAAAACAATTGTAGGAAAAGCAGCATTTTGGTTAGAAAATATTATTTATGAATTAAAGGGACAAGTAAGAACGTATGCTAGAAGTTGGAAAGATACGTTAAACGCATTTGACATATTATTAAAAAGAGAATTTCTAGGAGAAAGATGGTTTGTAGCTCAAGAAAATATACCAGTAGAAAGAAAATTAGAAATAACAATGTATCTAAATAATATGAAATGTTGTAGGATTAGTAAATTACCAGAATATACTATAAGTTTTACTAAATTCTTTTATGAAACTAAGTTTTTACCTAATGAAAGCTTAGTATATTAACAACTGTATTATGATCATTTACCTTCACCTTATAATACCGAAATAACTAAAGAATATAATAATCTAGAACCTAAGGAAAATATATTAGGAGAAAGAATTAGATTATTAAGAGCATATTTAACTTGAAAATGTGAGGAATATAGAATTCAACAGAGAATTAAAGAGGATAAAAAATAAGGATTAAAAGAGATCTGTAATTTCACAGAGAAAAAATTAATATTTGGATGTGATACTCAAAATTATAAAACTAGAAAGAAATATAGGAAATATAGAAAAACATATTATAATAATCAAAATGAATATTATAAAAAACAACATAAAACCTATAGAGCTTATAAACCATTTAATCGAAGATTTAAAAGAAGAAAATTTAAAAATATATAGAAATACTCCTGAAAATAGAAAGAGATTTAGATAAAAGAGAAAGTTTAGAAAAAGAAATAAAACAAAAATAGCAGATTGTAAATGTTGGAACTGTAATGAAAAAGGACATTATGCAAATAAGTGTCCTAAATTACAACAAAAAGGAGTAAAATACATAGATACTACCGAATTAATAATGAAATTAGAATATATAAGAGAAGATAATAATAACAGGTATGATGAAGAAGTATTCTATATAAGTGAAACGGAACCAGAAGAAATAAATTATATAAATAAAAATGATAGTGATGATGAAAGTTTAACTACTGAATAGAATAAAATGGTTGCTATATATATTAAAGCACAGGTAGAATATAAACCTACTAAATATATAAAACAAAAGATATTTATAGATAGCGGAGCAGATATCTGTTTAGCTAAAGAAGAAGTATTTACTCAACACAAATGGAAACGTACTAAAAATAGAATAATAGTAATAGGATTCAATAACCATAAAAAAGAGATAGATATAATAGCAGAAAATTTAAGATTTATATTAGGAAAAATAAGGTTTAGGTTACCTATAATATACCAAGAAAATAATATGAAACAACAAATGTTACTAGGAAATAACTTTTTAGATTCTTTTAAAACTCAAATAATAAAACAAGATAGGATAAGTTTGTTAACACCTTGCGAAAAATGGATAGTATTAAAAAGAATAGTACATATAAAATCAATAGAAATAAGTAATATTAAAGTAGAAAGAAAAACTAATTTAGAACTATTAAAACAAAAATATTTAAAAGCCTTAGAAATAAATTTTGGAGAACATCCAATGAAGCTATGGGAAAAAGAAAAAATATACGCTGAAATAAAACTAATAAATCCTAATTATATAATTAGAAACAGATCAATAAGATATGATTCTATGGCCCAATAAAAATTGATGACTGTAATATATGATTCTACGACCCAATAAAAATTGGTGACTGTAATATATTAGCAAATAGAAACAGCCAAAAATTATGGAATTCTAGACAAAAGACAAAAGACAGAAGGCATCAAAAGGAGTGGACGAAATAAAAAGAGAAAGTAGGAAGAATAAAAGCACAGGAAAAAAGTTGCAAAAGTTGAAAAAGAAGACAGAATAATTCATAAGAAGTGGACACAAGGAAAAGCGAAAGCGGGACAGAAGAAAAAATTGCAAAGTTGAAAAAGAAGACAGAAGAAAAAGTTACAAAAGTTGAAAAAGAAGACAGAAGAAAAGAAAAAGGAAGGGATGAAAGAAAAAGAAGGAAAGAGAAAGAATATTATGTCGGAAAAACATATTATGTAATAGAAATCTCTCCATCTATAAAAGAGGAGAATGGTAACAAAAGAAGTATCAGTGTTTTTATCAGTTTAAAAATCTATCACTTGCTTAGTTGATTCCAGTAAGTCCTGATATTTCCTGTTTGTTAAGATCTGAAAACTAAACATGAAACATATTAGACATGACATCTCAAATATATCTAACAATCTCCCCCAACTTGTAAATTATGCAAAATATACAAGTTAATAGATTTGATGATGTCAAAAACATTTAAGTTCAAATGCATAGAGAATTTAACTGAGTAACTAACTACAACTTACAGTCCTTATAGCTTTTACCAATCTCACTGAGTCAATCTGAATCTATAATGATTCTTAACAAAGTGTGATATCAGCTTTTCTTTCAGTATTACCTCAAGCTTAGCATAATTCTTCTTCATTGGAATTTCACTTCCATCATCTTCAACAATATTAGGAATAAATTCTGTAAATCTTAAACCAGAAATTCTTGTTTTATCTCCGATGGTCTTCAATATGAAGTTTGACCATCTCCTGGTAATATTAGACTTTACCTCTAAAAGGTAATGAAAGAATTGAAGTTCTTTCAGAGTTTTGTTCAGTACATCTGATTCTGACATCTGATATGTCCTTCCATCTTCAAGAAATAGAATCAGATTTTCTTCGATGTTGTGCTTATCATGAGCATCCAGTACAACTTGAACAGAGATAACCTTGTTAAGGTGTGTCTGAGTAACATCTTCAAGAGGTTTATCAGTTAGTAAAAATGGATCTCTTGTAGCAACTTCAAGTCCTATTTTGATTTTAGCTTCATCAGAACCTAGTCCAGCCCTGTCTCTTGGTTCTCTAGCATTTAACCCAATAGACATGAAATCAGACAGTAATTGGCTTTTCTTTGGATCTGATGGTTTGACATTTTTCCAAAGAAGTTTCTTTTTATCAGCTACTTCCATTTTGTCTAAATCAACTTGAGCACTGTCAGAGGTTAACTTCTTGACTTTATCAGAACTTGCTACTTTTGCTTTTGCTTGATGTTCTTCACTCTGAACAACTTGAGCTTTGTCAGAGGTTGTCTTTGATTCTTCAGAAATCTTCTTTCTTTTCAGAGTTTGAACATCTTCTTCAGTCAGAGTATCATCATCATGAATTGTAGTTTGATAGACAGGATCTATCAAAACTGAAGGTATTTTCCTCTTTTGAAACTTTGTAGGTTCATCAACCTTTTCCTTTCCTTTCCATTTAAGATCAATCTCATATTGTGATCTTGTTTTGGGATTTGATGCCTCAGAAATTGTCTTCTCTTTGATCACAATACCTTTCTCCTTAGGCCTTGGAGGTTTCTTTGCAACAGAAGCTTTTGGCTTTAGATTTGTCTTTTCAGATTTAAATCTAGCTTCTTCTTCCTTGAGATTATCTAAATCCATTCCTGGATTATGTTTCAGAAACAATCTTCTAGCAATTTCTTCATCAAGTGTCTGAATCTTGGGATCCTTGTAGTAGACAGTAGTCTGCTTTCCCTTGAGCTTCAGAGTTTGCATGAACTTTTGAGAATCTTGACTTCCACCGTGTATCAGAACATCAGGCATTGTCAGACTTTGCTCATCAGAACTTGATCTCAGATTTTGAATTTCAGTTCTTGCTATTAGATTTTCAGTTTGAGCAGCTTCAGAACTTGTCTTCTTTTGAGTAGAAGATTTGCTTACATCAGAGTTTAGTTTCACTTTGCTGCTTTGTTTACTCTGAGCTTGACCTCTACCCTGACTAGGGTATCCCTGGTCATCAATTTCATCATCTGTCTTCTTCAGTATTTGATCATCTGAGCATTTGGACTTAACTATCTTCTCCCCCTTTTTGGCATCATCAGATAGTAGGAGTGAGAGAAGAAGTTCTACTGAAGTTTGAATTTCATTCAATTGAGCCTGTTGAGAAGCTTGATTTGCCAGAACCTCAGTAATTTGGGCATGTTGCTTCTCTTGGATTTTCTCAATTGCTTCTACTTTCTCAGAAATTGGTCTGATAAACCTCTTTTTATCAAGCTTGGCTTCCGTATCTAGCTTTTCAGCCTTTTCCAGAAGTTTTTCAACCTTATCTTGAGTTTGAGAGTGAAGACCTTGAAGATGCTTGGTAGTGAGAGCATTGATCTTGAGCTGTGTCTTGAAATCAGAATTTGACAATAACTCATCAGCTTTTGACACATGCTCTGTCAGAATGTTAGAGCTTGGAATGAATTCAGAATCATTCCACTTCTTGGTCCACTCAACTCCCCTGCGAGTATCCTCCCAAGGTATAGGTGCATCCTGCTCAATAAACTTCTTTACCAATGCTTCCTTTCCCAGAATGGGAGCTGGAGTCTCAATAGAAACACTGTCTTCAGAACTTGAAGAAGATTCATTATGTTCTGACAGAACAACAGTGTGTGAGGCAACTGGAGATTCAGGAATAACCTCATCTATTATAGGAATTTCAACATGCTTTGGAGAAACAGGTGGAGTTGGTATCTCAGCATTTAAGATTGGAGATTGAACTGGAGATTGTTGAGCTTCTGTAGGAGCTTCCAAATACAGAATAGAAGGAATGTGCAGCCTATGGATGTCAATTTCAGGACTGAAGCCTGAATCTTCAACTGTAATACCTTCATGAAGAGGAGAGACTGGAGGTGTAACCACTGTTTCAGGAATAGTGTCGTGGTCTTTAGCTGGAGGTGGCAGAGATTCAATTATAATTGGCTCTTTTGAGATCAGAGATTCCTGATCTCCTTCCTCAACTTCAGTTGTATCCTTAGATGTAGGCTTAGCATTATACCTCTTTGCCCTCATTTTCTTCAATCTCCTTGCCAATGAAGGAGTTGCTTTAGCAGTAGAATTTACTGATCTATTTCTCTTCAAAGTATCAGAACTTTGAGCTGCAGTTTCTTTCTGAGAAGTAACATTCTCAGCTTCAACTCTCACAGATTCTGATGCATGAACCTGTGCTTCCTGTTCACTATCAGATTCATCCCTGTGAATCATTTTTATTCTCTTTTATGGAGGCTGAGGAACAGACTTTGTCCTTTTTGGCCTAGAAGGTGAAGGTCTGATAGTCTGTGCTGATGGTTGAGATTGAGAGGTTTGTGATGGTTTGAAATATGTCCTGATGGTAGGATGTGGTTGTGATTGAGAAGTGGTTGGTTGTGTAGTGGTTGGAGGTTCTGATGGGTGAGGTTCAATTGGTTGGACATCAGGATATAGTGTAGTGTATTTAACTGGATCATAGTTTATTAAGGCTTGTTTGACAAATATGGGAATTTGGAGGGGTTTCAACAAAGCCTTCTTATTATCAGTAGATAATAAGTCATTAAAAGCTCTTTTAACTAGTCTGAATGGTGAAATGGACTCACTAGATAATTGGGGCTTATCAGAACAACAAAAACTATAAATAAGCTGACAGAATCTAGCAAAGTAAACTGTATTCCTATCTTCTGTCATCATATCCCCAATAAAGCCTAAAATAGCACTTGCATAATCAAAATCAGTTTGATTAATGAGAGCATACACCAATTTGTTGACTGAGAATTGGGATTGCATCAAAATTAGAACATTTGTTTGCAAAAGCCTTTGTGATGCAGTCAAAGAAGAAACTCAATTCCCTCCTTATGTTGAATCTCTTCAATTGACCCAGCTTTTCCAATGTCTTTTCATATCCCAGACTGGCCATTAGCTGTTGAAGAACTGGCTCCTCAATAGTTGTATAAGTGCAGTTCTCAGGAAACTGTAGTACTTGACGTACTGTAGCCACAGTCACTACATGATCATCCTCCCCTGTTGAAAAGATGATACTTGAGGACCCATGAGCACCACCATCATCATGCGCCACTTCTCCAAAACTCCAGCACTTGAGTTCCAGAGATTATTTCAGGTTGGGTCAAAGCATACCCAATATCGGAGTGAGCAAGGAAGTCCTGAATAAAGTGAAGTTCCGATGGAGCTTCATCCTTGCTAAGAATGGCCAAGTAATTGTTAGGGACAAACTTCGCTCCATTGAAAATAATGTCTTTTGGTGCCATTTCTGTAAGAAATAAGTGAGAAAATATATTGTGCACAAGGTGTTTGATAAAAGTCTTGTATGAAAAAGGTTTAGAGAATATTAGAGAGAGAAAGAGAATAAGAGAGATTAAGAATAGAAAAGTAGATAAAAGATTAGAAAATCTTTTAACTCCCATATATATACTCTCTCCACTCAACAGTCGTTTTTAGAAGTAAAACTAACACATGTACACCTGTCAGCCAGTAAATAGTTAAAGCAGAGTTAGTGGGCACGAGAAATAAGCAATGATTAACGTGCATATGCAGTTTTTCAATACAAACACGTTTACCACTAACCCAAATGATTATAACTGTTTTTATCTCACCTAAATATATTCTGATTAAATATGGCTGTTTCAGTATTTTTCACAAATAAGTCAAGTAAAGAATAATGCCACGTAAGCATCAGAATTTCCATCAGGATTTAATATCAGAACTTAACTTTTATCAGATTCTAACAGTCATCTGAACATGGCTTCTATACTCAAAAAGTAAATATCTTTTTCTGTGATTCTTCATACAAATACTGACTTGACTCTTCAGAGTTTAATCATCAGTACTTCCATCAGAACTTGTCCTCAGAATTTATGCATATGACACTTAACTGTTTGTCAAAAACAACTTAATCACCACAGTAATTTTCATCATTTCTATGGAGTGATAGTGTGTGCATTTAACAAAATATCAGATAAAGATTAAAGTCTGATATACTTCAGTACATCTTAGAAATAAGGCATAAATAAGAAAAGTGCTTAAAATCTGTCATTAATAATGAAGACTACTATAGGATAAATTTTTTGCATGAGTCCACCTCAACTGTTTGTGCTCATTTTATGCATCTTTTGAAATTCCTTTTTACAGTGGCTTTTCAGTGTAAGTGAGTCACAACTGCTTATCAGAATTTATGCTATTATCAGAGTATTTCTCCAGTAATCAGAGAATGTAAAAAGTCACCAAGAAAATTTATTTGCTTTTCTAATGCATATTACTTAATACCAGCAATGCACTTGGGTCTTCCCTTCCACATATTTACTCTAGATCTGAAAGGAGTACCTGACTTTTATTTTCTTTTCATTTCTTTTCTTCAGATAAGTGAGGCTTACCAAGCATTTAGTTCATCCTTAAGATTTACTGACATCAGAATTTGACAGATAAGAAGCAAGAATCTAGTTTGTGACTTAGTAATAAGATACACAGAGTAAATTTGACTAAGCTCAAAATCAGAATTTGCTTGTGTTAATGAGTTTCCACATAAACAACTAATTCAAACATGAGATTTCTAGTATGTTAAAGACTACTAGGTCAGCATTTAGCACAATATCCTCATTGGATTGAATAGTCATAGAACATTCAAATCACTATCAGATTATTAAGATCCACATCAGATAACAATCAGTATTTAATGTATTTTAATTTAAGCACAGATTACAATATGTAAACACTGATCATAAAGTCTGATGCATGAGATCAAAAAATAAGCAGATTTAGAGAAAGAACCTGAAACCATTCCAAGTTCATTTACCAGTCTTGTAAAAGTAGCTTCACATAGTGGTTTTGTGAAGATATCTGCTAGTTGTTGATCTGTTGGAACAAAATGCAATTTCACTGTACCTTCCATCACATGTTCCCTTATGAAATGGTACCTTATGCTGATGTGATTTGTCATTCAGTGTTGAACTGGATTACCTGTTATAGCAATAGCACTTTAATTATCACAGTAAATAGGTATTTTAGAAAATTCTAACCCATAATCCAGTAACTGATTCTTCATCCAAATAATCTGTGCACAACAGCTTCCTGCAGCAATATATTTTGCTTCTGCAGTTGATGTGGAAATTGATTTCTGTTTCTTGCTAAACCAAGAAACTAATATGCCTCCAAGAAATTGGCAGCTTCCACTAGTGCTTTTCTTGTATATTTTGCACCGTGCAAAATCTGCATCTGAGTAACTTATTAGCTAAAAATCTGATTCTCTAGGATACCACAATCCTAGATCAGCTGTACTCTTGAGGTACTTGAAAATTCTTTTCACAGCTATTAGATGAGGTTCTCTTGGATCAGCCTGAAATCTTGCACAAAGACAGGTAGCATACATGATATTAGGTCTACTTGCACTTAAATAGAGTAAAGAGCCAATCATACCTCTGTAGTTAGTAATATCTACTGATGAACCAGTATCTTTATCTAACTTGGTTGCAGTGGCCATGGGAGTGGATGCAGTTGAACAGTCTTGCATTCCAAATTTCTTGAGTAAATTTCTAGTGTACTTGGATTGACAGATAAGAGTACCTTCTTCATTTTGCTTGACTTGAAGGCCCAGAAAATAACTAAGTTCTCCCATCATACTCATTTGATATCTTGACTGCATTAGCTTTGCAAACCTTTCATAGAGTTTGGCATTTGTAGAACCAAAAATAATATCATCAACATATATATGTACCAAAAGTAAGTCCTTTCCATGGTTGAGGTAGAACAGTGTTTTATCAATTGTACCTCTGTGAAATCCACTTTCCAGAAGAAATTGAGCTAGAGTCTCATAACATGCTGTTGGAGCTTGCTTAAGGGCATAAAGTGCTTTGTCAAGCCTGTAGACATGATTTGGAAATTTTGAATCTACAAAGCCTGGAGGTTGTTCAACATACACCTCTTCTTCCAATTCTCCATTGAGAAAAACACTTTTCACATCCATTTGAAAGACTTTAAACTTTTTGTGAGCAGCATAAGCCAAAAAGATTCTTATGGCTTCCAATCTAGCAACTGGTGCAAATGTTTTATCATAATCAATACCCTCCTGTTGAGAGTAGCCTTTAACAACCAGCCTTGCTTTGTTCCTAGTAATTATGCCATCACTGTCAGTTTTATTTCTGAACACCCACTTTATGCCAACAACTGATCTATTCTTTGGTCTAGGCACTAGGGTCCAGAATTTATTTCTTTCAAATTCATTTGACTCTTCTTGCATTGCTTGCACCCAGTCAGCATCTTGAAGAGCCTCTTCCACTTTCTTTGGTTCAGTCTGAGATAGAAAAGAATGATAGAGACATTCATTTGATGTTGCAGTTCTAGTTTGATACCTGCTTCAGGATCTCCAATAATTAAGTCAGGTGTATGTGATTTGGTCCACTTCCTTGCAGATAGAAGCTGATTTCTAGAACTGGATCCTCCCCCATGATCCATGCTATCTCGATCAGCATTTTCTGATGCTCCCCCTGTAGTTACGCTATCTGAGACTTCAGAATTTGAGTTGAATCGTTCAGGACTTGAAGTATCAGAGTTTCCAGAATTATCAGAATTTGGCTCATCAGAACTTGATGAATCAGAACTTGAAGAGCCAGTGACACATTCTGATGCTTCTTGAGAGTCTTGAGTTGTGGTAGGATCTTCAGCTTGCTCCCCCTGGATAGGTGCATTTTTCTTTGGAGTTGTTACCACAGTATCAATGACATCAGAACTTAACCCGTTAGAACTTACAGGATCAGAGTTTAAGTCATCAGAATTTACAGAATCAGAATTTAAATCTTCATTTTCAAATCTCAGCTGATCGTGATCATTGAAATCTTCAAGTCCAGTAATCTTCTTATCATCAAAAGATACATTGATAAATTCCATAAAACCCTTGTTCTTAAATTGTAGACTCTAAAGGATTTTGTGGAAAGTGGATATCCAACAAAAATTCCTTCATCAGCTTTTAGATCAAATTTTGACAGCTGTTCAGGATGAGTCTTAAGAACAAAACACTTACATCCAAATACATGCAAGTATTTCAGATTTGGTTTCTTTTTCTTCACCATCTCATATGGTATTTTTCCATGCTTGTTTATGAGTGTAGCATTCTGTGTAAAATAAGCAGTCTGCACAGCTTTAGCCCAAAAGTAGGTTGGTAGCTTTGCTTCATCAAGCATAGTTCGTGTAGCTTCAATGAGAGTCATGTTCTTTCTTTATACAACTCCATTTTGCTATGGAGTTCCAGGTGCAGAAAATTCCTGTTTGATTCCATGCTTTTTGCAGAACTCTTCCATGATTGAATTCTTGAACTCTGTGCCATTATCACTTCTTATAATTTTAACAGAATCTTTGACCAACTTATCCAGCTGTCTGACATGATCAGTTAGAGTAGATGCAGTTTCATTTTTCTTGTGCAGGAAATACACCCAAGTGTACCTTGTGAACTCATCCACTATAACCATAGCATATTTCTTCTTTGCAATAGACAAGACATTGACTGGACCAAATAGATCAACATGCAGTAGGTGATAAGGCTCAAGAATTGAGGATTCAGTTTTGCTCTTGAAAGAAGATTTTCTTCGTTTTGCCTTTTGACATGAATCACAAAGGCCATCAGGAGCAAATACTGATTTTGGCAATTCTCTCACAAGATCTTTCTTTACAAGCTCATTTATGTTGTTGAAATTTAAATGAGAGAGTCTTTTATGCCAATTCCAGCTTTCTTCAATTGATGCTCTACTCAACAGACAGATTGCAGAACCATCAGAACTTGTTGAAAGTCTGGCTTCATAAATGTTACCGTGCAACATTTCAGAACCACTTTGCCTGTAGAATTGCTTATAACTTCACAGTGTTCTTCAAAGAAAACCACATGATAACCTCTATCACATATTTGACTCACACTTAGCGGATTGTGTTTAAGTCCTAAGACAAGAGCTACTGTTTCAATGATGACATTCCCAAGATTGATATTGCCATATCCCAGAATTTTTCCCATATTGCCCTCTCCATAAGAAACTCCTGGGCCATCTTTCTCCACAAAGTCTGATAGCAGGGCTTTATTTCCAGTCATATGTCCTCAACATCCACTGTCCAGTACTAGGATATCTTTCATGTTGCCCTGTAATCACAAAGACCACTAATGGTTAGTTTTAAGGACCCAGACTTGCTTGGATCCTTTAGCCTTTTTAAGTTTGTTAGCATTTGCAGCGGATTCAGTTTCAGAGTTTATGCTAACATGCTGTTTATCAGAACTTATATCAGACTTTGCATTAGACTTTACACTAGAAGGAATTAAAGTAACTTTCTTCAAAGAAGGTTTTATTTGATAATAATCATAGTAGAAACTATTATATTCCTTACAAGTATAAATGGAATGTCATAAACTACCACAATGAAAACAAGGATTTTGTGGCTTAAACCTAACAGACTGACTCTTAACTCCTAATCTAGGAAGTAAAGAGTTTATTCTATTATACTTTTATAACATTTCTTTCTAGGAGCATTAGGAACAGGCATATAATTATTGCTTTTGTTCATACCTTCCTTTCCATTCCCATTTTTCCTAGCTTCCTTTACCTTGTTGACATTCCTAATCTCTTTCAGCTTATGCTTAAGCTGCTTCTTAGTCATTAAGCCTATGTTGACTTCAGCTGGTTTATCCTGTTTTAATTTATCAGAAGTTGATTTATCCTTAACTTCAGTTACAAACTCTTTCATCTTTTCAGAATCAGACTTTACAGTTTTAGCTACAAACTTAACAGCATTTACCTTTGGCTTAGCAGTCTGTTTAACAACAATTGGCTCAATTTGTTCAGTTCCTTTTTCACTTTTATCATCTCCATAACCTAGGCCCTCTTTCCAGTTTCCACTACTTAATAAATTCTGAGTTGTTCTGCCAGAGTTAGTCCAAGTTCTGATAATCTCTCTTTCCATTTTTAACTCAGTTTTTAGAGATTTATTCAATTTTAGCAATTCATCTCTAACATAAAAAATATCATCTCTTTCTTTCTGAATTTGATGGAACATAACTAACTCTTTTTCCAAATAATCATTCCTCTTCTTAAAAGTAAGATTTTCTGAAGTTAATCTTTCACATGTTAAAGTTTGATCTCCATAACTAATAAACATGATTTTAAGATATAATCTCAACTTAGTAATATCATCAGTATGAAAGGCATAAAATGTTTGAGGTACCTTCAATTTAGCAGTTTCAGGACTGCCATCAGAATTTGCCATCAGGGCATAGTTTACGTCATGTTCAGAATCTGAAGTGTCTGTCCAGCTTTTCTTCTTTGTGACCAGTGTCTTGCCTTTGTCACTTTTTCCTTTCTTGCAGTCAGGAGATATGTGGCCTCTTTCACCACAGTTGTAGCATTTGACATTTGAGTTGTCTCCTCTTTCAGACTTTCCTCCCTTGCCTTCAGACTTTCTGAACCCTTTCTTATCAGAACTTCCACTTTTCCTGAAAAACTTCCTGCCTTTCCTGAATTTCCTGTAGGCTATCTTTGTGATGCCCTTCACCATAAGAGCACACAATTTCATCATGTCTTCATCAGCATCCATTTCAGGTAAACTATCAGTTTCTGAATCATCATCATCAGAATATGATGACTCTCAATTAGACTTTATGATGAGAGCCTTTCCTTTGCCCCTTTTTGAGGCAACCATATTAGGAAATTCTTCCTCAGCTTTAAGAGCAAATGTCCTTGACTTTCTTCCATACCTCTTGCTCCTTTGATCCATCTCAAGTTCATAAGTCTTGAGCATACCATAAATTTCATCAAAAGTAGTTTCAGTAAGGTCATAGTTGTCTCTTATGGTAGTAGACTTCAAATCCCAATTTTCAGGAAGAGCTAAAAGGAATTTCAGATTTGAATCTTCAAGATCATATTCCTTGTACACCAGTGACAGATCATTCAAGAGTTTGACAAACTTGTCATATAAGTCAGTTAAAGACTCATAAGCTTTTGAGTCAAAATGCTCATACTCTTGAGTGAGTATAGTCCTCTTATTCTTCTTGATTGCATCAGTTCCCTGGCATCTTCTCTCCAAATCATCCCATATCTCCTTTGCAGTTTTGCAATTAATTACCCTGTTTGACATGACATTATTAATGGCACTATGCAGCAAATGCCTTACCCTTGCATCCTTGGCAATAGATGAGATGTCTTCAGCTGTGTACTCACCTTTCTCCTTTGGTATGGTCATTGTTGGTTGATCAGCAACTACAACAGAGAGCTTGGTAGGCTTATGTGGTCCTTCATTAATTCTGTCAAGGTATTTTGGATCTGTAGCTACCAGAAACATAGCCATCTTCACTTTCCATATGGGATACTCAGAAGGTCTAAGTATGGGAACCCTAATAGTCTCATATCGACTGTGGGTTTGAGTCTTTTGAGTTTTTTCAGTTTTGGTGGGCTTGGTTGGAGTTCCTGCTTCTTCAGACATGATTTTTTGGATCTTTACTGTATGTGTGTTAACAGATATGGCTCTGATACCACTTGTTAGGTCACACAACACTGTAGAAGGGGGTTGAATACAGTGTTATTACAATCAAATCGATTTTGAACACAAGTAACAGTAAATAGATATATTCAATATAATAAACTCTGTTATAATGGAACTGTTCTCTCTCAGTGATGAACAAATATCACTAAGAGCTCCTAGGTTACAATGTATAATCTTCTCGATAATGATAACACATATAGTGTAAACCCGAAGTCTGTGTTTATATAGTACACAGTTACAAGATAACTTCTAATTGATATGGAATATAATTCTGTCTCCTAAAATTTATCAATCAGATATCTTCTACAAGTCTTCTAGTCTTCTAACTCTTTCCATGCATATCTTCTTTTATTTTAGTCTCGATCTTCTACTGTTAATCAGCTTCCTTCCTTAACTGTAAGTCCTCCCGCACTTAAGTTCTGATATGACCTTAAGTTCTGATATGAAGTTCTGAATTCCAGTAAGTTCTGATTCCAGTAAGTCCTGATATTTCCTATTTATTAAGATCTGAAAACTAAACATGAAACATATTAGACATGACATCTCAAATACATCTAACATATTATGTCAATATTAAGGTGACAATCAAGAGTAATCTATCCCAGTAATATGTTACTATACTTTTGTTATTAGCTCAAGATTTGGGAATTTAGCGAAAGATAGTTTGCAGATTTTGTTAGTTAAGAGGATTGATATATTCGAGGTACGAATTTCTATATCTTTTTATTCAGCACTACTCATGCTAGGACTAACTATATTTCTTTCACTTCATTCTCAAATTCATTCACGCTGTTATTTATGTTTTGACTATTTTGACTCCTTAAAATTATTTTGAAATTTGTTTTGAATCCAAAAATCTATTTTAGCGGTTTTCAAAATAAATCTCAAATAACCTTTTAAAATATCTAAATGTGTCTTTCAGTTTCTTTCGAAAATATTTAGCTATTTGTCTCAATTTATCTTTCAAAATATTAAAATATTTGTTTTAATTCTGTTTGAAATATGAAAATAAATGTTTTAATTATGTTCTGGAATGTTTTAATTTCATTTTAGATCATCCGAATATTTGTTTCAGTAATTTTAGAAATTATCAATTACATATCTGTTTAGAATATCTGATTAATCTATTTCAAGTGATTTTAAATTTTGTGAAATTATTTTATTTGAACTCTTAGTGATATAGGGTATATCGAGTTAACCAGTTGTAGGGGTACTAAAATCATGTCATTACGGCACCAGTGACATGACACTTTCGTGACAGTGTGATTGGTCACAACATATCCTTCTGTTAGCTCTTGGGAGGAGCTTTTGTGCATTTGATATTTGTTCAGGATACGTGAGTGCACATAGAATTTGATTTGTAATTTAATTTACGGCGATTTTGTATATGTCGTACATGTTATTCGTTATGTTGCACGCATTAGGTACCCTATGATGTGTGTATTTGTATCTGTTCTGATTTCGATATGAACTATCTTAACCCTTCGTTGTTTCAGCCATGCTTGTTTTTAAAATTATTGTTTTATTATAAACATTCAAATATATATTTCTAGTTTTCTGTTTTTATAAACTTTATTCCAAATCCGTACTGGACATTTGGCTCATGCCGTATTCTTTTTTTTTGGCAGGTTCTTAGTGAGAACCAAGACTGTATGATCGAGAGCTACCCTTGATTTATGTTGATTAGTTATTATAAAGTTTTAGCATTATTTACACGTCAGTAAGTGTGTAGAAATTTTAGTTTACGATACTCCTAGATTTAAATTATTTTGAAGATTATAATAGTTGTTTATTTATTATTTATAGATTTTAGTGCTCTTTTATGGATTATAGGTAATATCTCCTTCTATTTTATGAATGGGGTGTTACAATCCAATCCCACAACCGAATGCGTACCGGACCTAACAACCCACCACATGTCAGTCCAAAAGCTAGTGATTTGGTACACTAGTTGTTGAATTATATCTATAAAGGTCCCAAACACTCTTATTCTTATCGATGTGGGATGTTACAAACACCCCCTCGTATAGGATCGACGTCCTCGTCGATCTCACAAACACACGCATACGGAACCCTGGCAGTGCCTTTGCACTTCCGGCTGGGCAGAGCTCTGATATTATTTTTGTAAAATCCCATATCAATAAGAATAAGAGTATTTGATACCTTCATAGATACAAGTCAATAGCTAATGTGTACCAAATCGCTAGCTTTTTCGGACTGATCTGTGGTGGGTTGTTGGGTCCGGTACACATTCAGTTTTGGGCTTGGATGTTATAAATGGTATCAGAACTCTGTCCGGCCGGAAGTGCATAGGCACTTCCCGGATTCCGTATATCGGTATATGTGTTTGTGAGATCGACGATGTTAGATATAATTGATGATATTTGGACAGAAACTATCAGAAATTCATATAAGGACTTATATCAGTATTTACTGAAGAGTGACATCATCAGTACTTATGTCAGTACTTGATGATCAGCAAATGATGTCATTAGGATTTGTCACTTTAGTAGATATTCGAGGAGGAAAAGGAATGCAGATATTCAAGGAGGTGAAGGACTTTATCTCAGAAGCAATCATACATGGATAGGTTTCCTTATTGTAATATAATAGAATTCCTTATTTGATTGTGTAGTTCTGCTCTATATAAAGCACAGATTAGGTTCATGATATAAGCATTGCGAACATTGTTATATCATTCGCATAACCTAGTAGCTCTCAAGGATATTTGTTCATCCTTTTGAGAAAGTATGTTTGTAATCAGTTTTTATCTATTAATATAAAAATTGTTGATTCTGTTGAAGCTTTGTCAAATTATTTGCATAAATTGTATTCACCCCCTATACAGTTGATTACGGACCTAACAATTGGTATCAGAGCTTGCTGTTGACATAAAAACAGTTTAAGATCTGAAAATCAATCTTTAATGGTAGATAAAGAAGCACCACATAATCCATAACCACCACCCCCAGCCACATCACATATTAGTACCAATATGAGTAGGTATGAAGCCATCAAGGTTCCAATCCTGAAGATACATGAATATCCAACCTAAAAAGTTAGGATGGCCATGTATTTCAAAGCCACGAATCCTGAATATCTAAGCAGGATTTATGATGGTCCTCATAAACCAATGAAGGTAGTTGTTTCTGTTGAAGGAGAACCAGAAAAGATGGTTGACAAAGACAGGAAGGACTATTCTCCTGAAGAACTTTCATCTATTATGAAGGATGCAAAAGTCAGACACATCTTACACAACAGTCTTGATAGTGTTATGTCCAATAGGGTTATTGGATGTAAGACAACAAAATAGATATAGGATGCTTTAGAAGTAAAGTGTCAAGGCACAACTGCTCTCAAGAAGAACAGGAGGACAATATTTACTCAAGAATTCGAGAACTTTGACTCAAGAGATAATGAGTCCATAACTTAGATCTATGACAGATTTCAGAAGCTTCTAAATGACCTATCTCTTCTCGACAAGGAGTATGATTTGGAGGACTCAAACTTGAAGTTCCTACTTGCTCTCCCTGAAAAGTGGGACTTTAAAGTCACATCAATAAGGGATAACTATCAACTTAATGACACACCTCGAGATGAGATCTATGGAATACTGAAATCTCATGAACTAGAGATGGAGCAAAGAAGCAAGAGGAAAGGATCTAAGTCTAGACCAGTAGCACTCAAAGTTGAAGAGAAGCCAAAAGAGAATGCTAGAAGAAAAGGTCACTCCAAAGGAAGAGCTATGATTACAAAGTTAGATATTGAATCATCAAACTCTGATGATGACTTAAATACTGATAATGAATCAGGTACTGATAGTGATCATGATAACAATGAAGACATGGATCAAATGGCTGCTTTATTGGTTAAAGGCTTCAATAAGATGGTCTAAAAGAACTTCAAGAAAGGGAGAAGATTTTCCAGAAAAAGTTCCAGTTCCTCAAACTCTGATAAGAGGAACAACAGAAGAAATACTGATTGGAAGGAATCAAAATTTGGAAAACTTGATAAGTTAAAAGAAAGATGCTACAATTGTGATGGAATTGGACACTTTGCAGCTGACTGTAGAAAACCCAGAGCTGAGAAGAAACAAGCCTTGATCTCAAAGAAGAAAAACTGGGATGATTCATCAGAATCAGATGATGAGGTCAATTATGCTCTCATGAGAAATATTGATACTGAGGTTGACAATGCTGAATTAAAGGTACCTCAGACTACTCTTACTTTTGATACTGACGATATCTATAAATTAATATTGTTTCTTAAATCTCTGAATGTTAGTTATAGGGATCAATCCTTAGAGAATAATAGAATCAAGAGTAAAAACTTTGAGTTAAAGAAAAGGAATGATCACCTAGAAATAGAGTTGCTTTCCATGCTAGAAATTCAAAAAGAAAGAGATATTGTTGTTTATGTTAAAGAAAAATTGTTAGAAAAGCATGCTTATCTAGAAAATGAGTTAGCTAAAGAAAGAGAGGTTATTAACTTAGGACTAACTCATGAAAATCAACTCAGAAAATTTTAGAGAATGGCTGTGGGGATCAGGATTAGAATATGCTGATAGATCTAATTCTGATAAGAAAAAGGAAAAATAAACTGAGAAAAATAAACCAGTAAGTACTGATACTAAGGTTAAACTTAACAAGGTTTAGTTGAAGACCATTAAGTTTAATCCAAGTGTTGATACTATTAAATCAGTTAATGAGGTAGGTTCAACCTCAACACCTAGATCAAACTTAATTACTGATAAGAGTGAGCAGGTTCAAACAAAATCAGTAAATATTGGTTTAATGACTCAGACACGGCTTAAGCAAAAGCTGAAGGATTTACACATAAAAGACAAGAAGAAAAGGCCTAGGAAAAATAGAAATGGAAAGGTAGGTGTTAATAAGAATGGTAATTATGTAACTCCTCCCAATGCACTAGGAAGGCTTGTTTGAACTGTGGTAGTACTAATCATCTTGCTAATTTTTGCAGGAAGAATAAAGAAATAAATAGTGTTCCTCCAAAATCAGAGTTTAGGAATAAAATAGTTAGATATAAACCACAGAGTCCTTGTTTTCATTGTGGTAGTGTTTGGCACTCTATTTATATATGTAAAGAGTATCACAGTTTGTATTATGATTATTATAAACTGAAACACTCTTTAAATAAAGCAAAATCTGTTTCTGCATGTGTAAATACTGATAGTAAGGATGTTAACATAAACTCTAATAAAAAGTCTTATATTGCATATGTTAACAAACTTAAAAAGGCCAAAGGATCCAAGCAAGTCTGGGTCCTTAAAAACACTAACTGATTTTAAATATTAATTGCAGGGTAACAGGAGGAATACTATAGTCTTGGACAGTGGATACTCAGGACACATGACTGGTTATAAATCTCTGCTATCATAATTTGAGGAGAAAGCTGGCCCAAATGTTTCTTATGGAGATGGCAACTTAGGAAAAATATTGGGGTATGGAAAAATCAAAGTTGGAAATGTCATCATTAAAAATGTAGCTTTGGTTGCAGGACTCAAGCATAGTCTGATCAGTGTGAGTCAAATCTGTGACAGAGGTTACCATGTCAATTTCTATGAGGAGTATTGTGAAATTGTCAGAAAGACTGATGGCAAGATTGCAGTGACTGGTATAAAACATGGTAGTTTATATGAAGCCAGGGTCTCCACAAATATTGATGAATTATAAATTTGTCTACTAAGTAGAGCATCTGTGGAAGACAGCTGGTGTAATAACTCGAATTTTTGAGACTTTGTAAAAACGCTTAATGAATAGTAACCCTGACAGACGGGGAAAACTTTTTAGCCCACACTATGTTGTGCATGAGAAATTGAGTTTCGGAGTTGATAACATGATTATACGTACCAAATGAGTGTATGTAAACGCTATTAGTTTTCGAAGAAAATGAACTTTAAAAAAAATGACCGTATTTACGAACCATCGAGGATTTCGGGAACCACAATATTATTAAGAATTTAAAAACCCTACGGATTTATATCCAAGAACGATACTTCAAAACATAAAGAATAAATACGAAAGGATTTACGCCGCAAACCGTTTACGAGAAATTATTACGAAAATGATTAAGAGACCGAACAAAAGCGTAAATGAATAAATAAACGTATCACGCTAACCAACTATGGTAGAAAATTAACCAGGGTTACTTTATTTAATAGTAAGCTAAGCTATATAGGAATGATCACCTAAAGCTAAAGCCTAAACCAAGTAGTTTAGCTTGTAACCTAGGAAAGCTAGAAAGATCTGTTCAAAGATATGCCAACATACTCTAGTTTTAGGTTATATACTAAAAGATATAAAAATATATAACACAATTGTGGCGCCCTCTAAACCCGGGTCAGAAGTTTAGGGTCCACACACACACCTTAATTATAACCTGCTTATAACAATAATAAAGATAATAATAATATATGCAGTGACCCTACTTACCAACCACCACGGACCGTAACAGGTTAAAGTATGCACACAAGCCAAACACACTAATATATTACAAACCGTTCAAATGCCAACTATTTCAAACTCAAACTAAGTATTAAACATTATTACAAACTTTTACAAACTTAAATTATTCCAAAAGAAGCCTACTAGCTCAGCTTTATCAACCTGAACCCCTAGCTCTCGCACTAGACTGGGGATCCTTGCTACCAACTGGTTCCTTTTTAACTGGAAAGAATATAAACAACATCGCACAAATGAGCTAACTAGCTCAGCAAGTCATAATGACAAAACTGAGAATAATGATCATCAGGTGAATATGATTATGATATCAAGTGAACATTGGATTATGATTTAGAATTGGATATTATCCTTTTAATTTAAAAACCAAGGTTAGGCTGCTGATCAGTCACGCACTAACCCCGAGCAAGGCACACATCATTGCTCTAACTACTGGATCCAAGGCACACATTGGCCTAACTTGACCATTATATGGTCTGACCACGAATCTGGTCCACAATTTTATAAAAACCAATCCAATTCTAACATAATAACAGAATATGCAATAATAAAAAATTAACCGAAATCGTTAACAACAATAAATGTTTAACAATGAAAAGGTTTCAATCCTTGTAAGGATCAATAAGGCAAATTAAAAGCTTGGATGCTGGGTAATGAAAGAATTGGATAACAAAGGAATCAACGTTTCAAGGTTTCAAGGATTTAGTCTTTCAAAGTAAAAGATACCATGGGTTGAGTATATAATAGTTCATTTCAGTGTCTGGTATTTAGTTTGTATGTATTTGTGGAGTAGTATCGTAGATTTGTGGTTCTTGTTTGGGTATACAATAATCAATGGATTAGAAAGAATATGATTCATGGCTCAAGAACAATAACTGAAATCAGGATTTAGGTTTCTGTGCTTCAAAGCACTTGCAATATCACAGGATTATCAAGTACTACAATATCTCGAGAAAGTTCAGAACACTTGCCTGGTATTAGCTTACTACACTACACTCGCTTCCAATCACAACCGTTTTACTCCTCAACTACCTGTTTCCCTTTCCTACGTCTTGCCTCTTCTGCTCACATATCATAAGCATCTATCAATAATTTAGTCATGGAATTCTATTCAACACATACTTCTATCTACCCTTCGTTTTACCCAAATCCGATTAACGGATTGAAAGTTATGCAATAATCAAGTAAACACCGAATATATAGACCGATAGTCAATTAACAAGTCACATATAACACATAATACATCACGTAATCAATGATATATTATTTATAAAGAAGTCTCGGGTCATAAATAGGCTTTCTGGTATTTAAAATGATTTTTAAAACATTTTTCGGAATTAAAACGGGTCGTTGGATCAATTTCGGGTTAATAAACAGGGTTCGGTTGGCCAATTCTAGCTCCGAAATAATTTTAGAATAATTATCGACCCTTGGAAATAATTTAGAATAATATTTTAAAGCTCGAAACTATTTTTCAGAATTTTTAAATCATTTTTAAATAATTAAATCTAATTAAATAATTAATTAAAATCAATTAATAATTAATTAAATCAATTAATCAATTAATTTTCGAATTAATTGACCAATTAATCAATTATAAATTAACTGATATTAATTAACTAATTAATTTAGATTTATTTGTGAGTTAAAAATAATTTTCAGAATTAAAATAATAATTTTTAGAATTTTCAGAAATTAAAAATGAATTTTTATAATAAAAATAAATAGGAAATATGATTTTTAAACATTTTATAAACAGGAATCCTAAATTTGCAAAGTCTGGAAACTTCAGGGACCTAACTGCATCGTCCCCAAAAGTCCAGGGACCAAACTGCAATTTTTACACCCCGTCGCCGGAAAACACAGAGGTGGCCGGAGAACACGTTCCCGGCGTCCTCACCCCACCAACACCTCCAGATCACATCTACACAACACCAGGAATACAACCATGCAATCAATTCATCCTAACAATCCCTGAGTTGGCCGGAATTTGGCCTTGAAATTTTCCAGTTTCCGACGAACATCGGAAAACTTCAAAACACAACTCCCTTCTCTACAGACCTCGTTGGTTCATGAAACTTATACGACTAGATTGCAAATTTCACAGAGAACACAACCCACTATAACACAACATCAATCTATCACAGAATAAGAAACCCCCAAATTTCAATTAAGAACATTCATACAGGTTATAAACCCTAATTTTGAAATTCAAAAATTAAACTCAAATTTGAACATGTTATTGAACTCCAAATCAGACGTATGACATATGAAAATCATCAGGAAAACAAGCTCTACAACATGCAATCATCAAATCATACAAACAATCATCCGAACAAAAATTCATATTTTTAATAAAATAAATTCGAAAATAAATAAATTTTTAGAAAAATAACCTTGATTTCTGCAGTGAAACAAAGCTCAGAATCTGATAGAACACTTCAAATCCTTTGTTTTGGTTACTCAAGCTTTGAAAACAGAGATCGGTAACGCGTTCGTTTTGCTGTTTGATTCTTATAACAGTTTATGTAATTAGGGTTTTTCTCTAAAAATTATAGAATTAACTATCTGCAAATAATTTTTGATACGAAATAAAATACGGTAAAAGGCTATTTATAATTACGGAAAATTTGTATCCCGTTGGATCATTCCGAATATAAAACGGTACGTTTATTTGTAAAAACTGATCCAAACGGTATCGGTTTTCGGGATAATTATCCAAATCAGTACAATTTGTACTGCGGTCTTGGTCTCAGCGCCTAGTTACACGTATTACGAAGTGATAATTATGATAGTTTAATAAAAAGCTCCCGTTTATCGAAAATACGGGTTTTATTGATTTACCGAAATGAAAATTGTATCGAAAATGTTGCGCCGGGACCCGCGCAGGACAAACCGTACACCGGATCGAAAAAGTCGAAACATGGAATATGCTCGGAATATTGCGATTAAGTTAGGAAGGAGTTCTCGAAAGAGTTTCGGGTTCCAAAAACGTAATAACGGGTGACGTCGGTTGGTTCCCGTTTTTATAAAATAGATTTTAATTACCCGGGAAAAGATTTTAGAAATTTCATATGATTCTTATAAATCCATAAACCAACATAAAAATAATTAGGAAGATATGACAATTATCTATATTTTATTTTGGACATATAAAAATTAAAATACTCCATTAATATTATTTTTGAATATTCAAGTACAGATAACACTTAACAATTAGCTCACAGAATAGATACTGAACACACATAACAATTATATAATAGAAAAAATAATTACACGATATATCCCGGATATTACAACAATGTTTCAAGAGAAGCAAGCAAGAAGCACATAAATCTCTCTCTCTCTCTCTCCCAAAACCTCCCATTCGGCTATTCTTCAAAAAGTGGAAGAAATCAATTTCAAAAAACCTCTCTTCTGGTCATGGTAAAAATCCCTCATTAATTCCTAAGCTTCATACATCCTAAAATAAGGTAAGATAAATTTTTAAGCTCATTTTATCAAGATTTTATGGGTGAAATAAATTCAAGAAAGATGATAGTGAATAGTATGAATATTAACTTTTCTTTGGTTTCTTGATTTTAATGGTTGATTTAGGTTCCAAAGACCCTACCAAGCATTCCCAAGACTTCACCATCATCAAGAACACATCTCAAGCTTTCAAGAAAGGTATAAATCTTTGACCCATCTTTATTTAAGGTTTAAGTTCAAGAATCTTTTGGAACATAGTTCTAAACATAGTTTTAGTGAATGTATTGTTGTAATCTTGATATTTAGTTAAGTAGATTTAAGGTTGATGATTGTTGCCTCAAGAACATGATGTTTTTTAGAGGAGTTATTGTGGTGGGGATTATTTGATGATTATTGGTGGTAGTATAGAGATTTAAGGCGTAAACAAAACTCGGATCGTAATCGTAATCTCGCTAAAACGAACAAAACATAAGATTAAGTTTCTGTAGAAAGTCCTGAAGATATAAACTGTAGTTTCTTGAAAAATAACACTTGATTATGATAGAAAATGTTGTAAGGATCGTTTAGGCGCTTGAATCTCTTGATTCCGATTTACGGATCAAAAGCTATGATTGTTTTACTAAAAGTGATTTACGTGACAAAAACTGCTACGAATTATGAACTTTGGAAATAGAAATGATCGACTTAAAAATATTCATAAATCATGAAATTCTTACAGAGAATAGTAAATAGAGTTCCTTAACTCCTATAAAAATTTCAAGTGAAAATAATAAATTTTCAATTTTATAAATATATCGGAACCAAGACCGCGCAATTAGAAAGCCGTTAGAATTCATAAGCGGAGCCGACGATGAAAATATAAACGGACATAAGGTACTTCGAAATGGAAGAGACCGTGACATGAACAAGTACTTAAAGAAATAATAAGGGTAAAAATAAGTGAGAGAACGAATAATAAGTAGCATATGAGTACGAGTCGCCGTAAATTAAAACGGGACCTAACGAAACGGTTTGTGTTTATCGTTATAGATTTTCGAGCGGACCCTACAGCATCCTCCACCTCGAGATACCAAGGAAAGTTTACGAAACCAACTCCATATACTGTTGTGTTGTGAAATGATTGTTTTATTATCATTTGCATAAATGCCATGCTTTCCATGATACTAAGTATTTAAGTTTTCGCATATAATAGCGATGGTATTACGATATGTATATATTGTAGAATGTTTAACGCCGCCACGAGCGTGACGTATAATAATAAGACCGAGAGTCGGTCAGAGTTTTAAAATGAAAACCCGGGAATCATTCTGGTGATGTTTTAGGACGATTAAAGTCCGTAGTAGTTGTATTCCAAGGGACTCGACGTCCACTTGCGAAACATTAAATACCTCGAACTTTTATTAAAACAATTTCCAAAAATCGTATTCCCTCAACTATATTTAATTACCCAGATGATGGATATTAATTCATTTATTCATTTAAAATAGGAGAATTATTCTCCAATGATTATTTATTTCAAACTCGATTAATTAATAAAGATTACTTTAATTATCTAAACATAAATTAGTTGAGGAGCATTATTTCAAATATAATTTTAAATAAAATCATTCGAGGTTTGATTATTTAATAATTATTATTTAATTATTAATTATTTATTAAATGATTTAATATGATTTAAAAATCATAAAACCTGATTTAAAATACTTTCTGATTTTCATAAATTCATATTAATATTTTCAGATCGTCACAAAATATTATCTCGACATATTTTAAATATTTGGAATATAGTTTCAAAAGAAACTCCCCCTTATTTAATTATCTGTTAACAACGGTCAACTCACATCCTTAGTACTTCCTCCGAAAATTTCGGAAGTACATATATATATATACACACTATTAAGATAAGTTGTTTCTATCAACAAGCAAAACACTTGGGGAACTTCGATATGGTTCGAGTTCTCGAGATATGATAGGATTCTTTTAAAGGACAAGGGAGGGGTAGACTCTAGTACTATGTGTACTAGGGAGACTACCAAAGGTACCGCAGACAAAGGTACTCTGTGTACTCAGGAACTTGTGAAGTATGTGTATAGCCAAAATGGGACACGTAGCCCAAATGCGGAAAGGGTGATAACCGGGATACGAAGGTGTCGTCCTTCTAATAGTAGAAAAGTTTACTATTTCCGTAGTACGACTGATCATCGTATGTGGTGGCTCCAATGAATGTTCTATTCTTCCAATTAAAATTGTGATACAATACCGTAACCCAAGCCTAGGTGCTGGGTTTACCATTAAGGTATTCACAGGATAATAAATCCACTAAAGAATTGTTTTCAAAAGAAGGTGTGTATCACCAAGGAAAGCTATTTTTGAATAAAACATATTTATCATATATGGCATTATACTTGAGTTTATCATACAGTCATTTCATACTGTACATTATTATGCTAGGCATTATAGCTCCAACTTGTTTTCTTAAATTGACACAACACAACAGTGAATCAAGATGCCTATCATGAAACACATAGCCAGGAAACGGGTAGGAAACGGCCAACTGTTCCGTAGGATGTTTCGTGTTGTACCTCAGGTAGACCGAATAAGATGGATTGGTTTTCAGTTGTTTTTAGTCCGGCTTATTTACAAGTATAACTTATGTAAGATAATGAATAAGAAATGAATATTTGGCCTACAGACTAACCTTACTTAAATGTTATTTCCCCGGTAAGACTTAACTACTTTTGGGTTGTAATAATTATGACTTTATGGATTGATTTACTCTAGTAATGAATGGTTCATTTCCAAGACAATAACCTATAAGTGTGTGTGTGTGTGATAAATGTGGGGTAGTAAAAGTGTGAGTATTTATATATTGTGATATGAGATAAGTGTTATACAGTATTAAAGATGGTGTGGCCTCCTAGATCCTTGGCCCCGGATTTCGGGGCACCACAAAAATGGTATCAGAGCCTATGGGGGAGGTTGACCCTGTTGATGATATTATGGCCCCTGAGTGTGACCCTACTCCCGAGCCGAAGGACCCACCCATTGATGACTCAGATGATGACCCTACTTAGGATCCCCCGGAGGAGGAGACTGACCTTCATGTCCCCATAGCTGATGACTTTGAGATGCCTCAGGGAGATGGCATAGACTGGAGGGATATAGAGATGTACCCTCTCCCGACTATTCGCTCATCTACACCACACCCAGGGATGCTGAGCCCTTTGCCCTACACTGATGGAGACGAGAATGATGGGATGGACGCACAGACCTACGCTCATGACATATCCTCTAGCGACCCAGACTCACCTCTACCAACCCCAGCGACCATACATGTAGTTGTGCATGACTAGATAGTGGCTCATCTTAACGCTGAGATCACCGCGGCATCTGCCCGCATTGTGGAACTACGACAGGCGCTGACCGCCGAGAGAGCCATCAAGCTAGGATACCTAGGGGACTTCAGAGCTACTTCCCCAGCCATAGCTCGCAGGGAGATCGATGGGATCGAGCTCCGTACCCGGGTTCAGATGAGGATGACGACGATGAGGGGATACATCTCGGTAGTTGACGCAGAGCTGATGTTGGCGGGAGTGATGAGGAGGGTGCGAGACCTCATGCGCAGTGACAGTGATTGACAGGCCAGTGTCTACTGATGGACCTTAGGGAGGGCTGGGTGATTAGTCACCAATTTTGTAGGATAGCTAGTAGTAGATAGCATTCCTAGCCCATCAGGGTGCCCTGGTATATGTATTTGTACTTCAGCAGTTAGGATGATGTAGTCATGTATTGTATTCAGAACTATGTATGGTTTTGGTTGGTGTTTGGTTCTCAAGATGTATTCTGGGAGACCCTATGATATATATTTAGCAGTTATTAGATTGATTTCCATATTATTGCACTTGTTAAAAACATGCTAGATAATAAATGACATGCTTACCTATGAATAAATTAATCCAATGTAAAAAAGAATTGCAACCATATTGACATATTTTCATTATCAGAACGATGTCACCCCGTAGAAGAGGAACCAGGGCACGACCCGCGGAATCTATTAATCAACAACGGAATGGACCTGACCACATAGTGAATGAGGAAAGTGAAGAAGACCTAGACTATAATGAGTATGATGAGGAAGAGTATGTAGAGGAAGAGGCTGAGGATACCCATCAGGGAGGGAACCCCATGAATGAGTTTATGGAACTTTTAAGGGCAAATCTGAACCAACAGCCCATTTCACCACAACCGCATATTGCCCAACAGACCGCGGCCACTGCCTTCAGGGCATTCAAATCCCTCAAACCCCCAGAGTTTCTAGGATCTGCCGACCCCATTGAGGCACGGGCCTGGCTCAAGGAAATAGAAAAGTCCTTTGAGATACTAGGTGTGGAAGAATGACACAAGACTATTTCCACTTCTTACATGCTGAAAGGGGAAGCTAACTACTGGTGGGAGTCCAAACGAAACCTCGAGACTAATGCTGTGATTCCATGGGATAGATTTACCCGATTGTTCTTAGACAAGTATTTCCCTAGGTTTATGGAAACTCAAATGGAGATTAAGTTTCTGAAGTTGAAACAAGATAAGATGACTGTGGCAGAATATGAGGCCAAGTTTACTGAGTTATCACGATTTGTGCCTGAGTTTATGAATACCGAGGAGAAGAAAATGCGAAGGTTTCAGCTTGGTCTGAAATATTGGATCCAGAACCGTGTGGCAGTACTTGAGCTGACAGATTATGCCACCATAGTGCAGAAAGCCTCGATTGTTGAAGCTGGTAGTGAACAAAGTTTGAAAGAAAAGGACAATAGAAAAAGGAAGATAGGGAGTCAAGGCGGAGGAGGAGGAACCGGGAACAGGAGCCTTCCAAGCAGGTCTGTCAGGGGAGTGGTGTCCCAACATGCGAGAGGTCCCGGATTAAGAAAGGCCCCAAGTGAGAGTGTTGGCCAGGGCGGCGGACAATCTAGGGCAATATTTCATAGCCAACCCCGCGCCCCAATACCGGAGTGTCAAACATGTGGAGAAAGACACCTTGGAGTGTGCAACCAGGCGAGAGCCCCTCTGAAATGCTATAAGTGTGACCAAACCGGACACCTTACCAACAACTGCAACCGACCCAGCGTGACGTGTTTCCAATGTGGGAAGGTAGGGCACATGAGGAAGGATTTCCCAACACTAAAGCCCCCAGCCTCAGGGATGAGCAGAGCTGCATCCAACCGGCTCCAGCTGCTAGGACCTTCAACATGACCGTTTAGGACGCTGTCCAGAACACTGACATGATTGCAGGTACCCTTCTGTTAAATTCCGAACATGCAAATGTCCTGTTTGATTCTGGAGCAACCAAGTCATTTATATCTCAAAATTTTGCTAAAAAGTTAAAACTTAACGACATACCCATACGAGAAGTATTACAAGTGGAAATAGCAAATAAAGAAATAATTCCTGTAAATCAAGTACCCTTGAAATGCAAGTAGAAATTAGAAGGGAAAGTCTTCGAGGTTGACTTAATCCCATTTGCATTAGGAGAATTTGATATAATCTTAGGAATGAATAGGTTATCCAGTAATGGAGCACAAATAGATTGTGAGTGAAAGAAAGTGAAGATAAGAGTGCAAAATGGAAAGGAAGTAGTGTTCAAAGGTCAACGACAGACCCAGAAATTTCTGACCATGCTTCAGGCGAAGAGATTGTTAAATAAAGGTAACGAGGCCTACTTGGATTAAGTGTTGGATACTAAGAAGGAAGTTCCCAACATACAGGACATACCTGTAGTGAATGAATTTGAGGATGTGTTTCCAGAGAACTTACCAGGATTGCCACCCGACAGAGAAATAGAAATTGCTATAGAACCAGCACCAGAGACGGCACCGGTGTCCAAGGCCCCTTATAGGCTAGCCCCAGTTGAGATGAAGGAACTAGCTTCTCAACTGCAAGAGTTATTAGATAATAGGATGATAAGACCCAGTGTGTCGCCATGGGGAGCTCCAGTACTGTTCGTAAAGAAAAAGGATGGCAGTATATGATTATGCATAGACTACCGAGAGTTGAATAAGCTGACTATTAAGAATAGGTACCCTCTCCCTAGGATTGATGACCTATTCGACCAACTCAAGGGTTCTGTACATTTTTCCAAAATAGATTTAAGGACAGGATATGTATTATCCCATATTTTCAATTATTATTATTATTATTATTTGGAATTGTTTATGTGAATTTATGTGAATTTTGGTGAATTTTCTGGTAATTGAAGTGATGTTTTGAATGTCTATATGTGACATTCTTTGAGTATTTTAATTATTATATGTCCAGAATAAAATATAAATAATTGTGATATTTTCCTGGTAATTTTTGGATTGTTATATGATTTTATAATAATTTATGTATTTATTAATTATTTTCTGAATAATTACAAAATTATTTTATAAAGCTGGGAATCGTCCAACTTCAACTGTTTTTGCGTTTTTACAACCCGAAACTCTTCCGAAAACTCCTTCCTAACCTAATCTGGTAATTCCGGTCATTTTCCGTGTTTTCACTTTTTCGATCCGGATTACGGTTTGACCCGTGCGCAGCCCGGCGCAAGATTTTCGGTACGATAACCATTTCGATAAATCAACAAAACCCGTATTCTCGAGAGACGGGATATTTTTTTTACATTATTTTCGTATATGGTGTTTTATGAAAAGCTCGGTTTTGATAATTATCCAAATTTGGTACTAAATTGTATCATTTTTATCGTTACTTAGCGGCTAAGTAATCAATTTTTGGATCGTTTTGTAGTTACTTAGCGGCTAAGCAACTAATTTATCGATCCAAAATGATCCAGAATGAACCAATATTCCGTAAATATAAATAGCATATGTCTTATTTCATTTATTTGGTTTATTCATTTGCAACCACTAAAAAATGCAGTAAATACAGAGAAAAACCCTAGAAACCGATACGTTCCTGAGAATTAAACGCGCAAACGAAGGCGTTATCGAACTCCGATTCGGGCGTGGAGCATATCAAAACGAAGCTCTTGAAATCTTCTTTCTGAATCAATCATCAGTTTTTACCCAGAAATCAAGGTGATTTTCTTATTTAATTATTTTTAATTCGAATTATTTAGTGAATAAAATATGAATTTTTGCAGACGTGATTATCTGACTGTTTTGATGATTCCATGTTGTAGAGCATGTTTTTCTGGTCAATTTCATATATTATACTTCAAAAATAGAGTTCAATATCATATAGTAATTAAAGTTTGATTTTCTGGAAATTCTGAAGAAGTTTGATTTTCTGGAAATTCTGTAAAAAGGTTGTTCTTGGTGTTCTTGAAGAGTTCGGAGAATCAAACTTAAATTTGAAGGTGATATTGAACACCAAATCACAAGTATTTGTAACCGTTGTGAAGCCCTTGATGAGAGCTATATGTTCGTACCTATATCATCAATAGAGGTTGATTATTTAATAATTTCGATTTTTCAATTTTATTAGTTAAATTTGGTTTTTGATTTTAAGTAATTGTTTGTTTAATTTGAAGTTAGATTATCATTCCTGGGAGTCTGAGGATTGATTTCAAATATTAATATGTTAATTTTGGTCCAGTTTTGATTAAATTCGAAGTTCGTGTTTATTTGGTTTTTAAATTAGAATTTTTGGATTCTGTGATGATATGGTGATAATTTTAAGGTCGAGAATAGTTTGAGTGTTGAATTAGTGTTGTTTTGACATCAAAATCGCGAGTTTTCATCAAGTTTTAAGCATAATCGAACTTCACCAGAAGTTCGCCGGCTTTTCGCCGGCTTTTGTTCGATTTTTGTCGGAGAAGATGAACTGGTGATGGTCTGTAGTTATTAAGATATCAGAGTTAATGTTGGAAGGAAGTGGAATGGTTTGAGCTTGAAATCTGTGAAAACCTGGCTGTGTTGACTGGGTTTTGAGACTTGCCAGAATTCTGTCCGGCGACCGGAACGGCCATCGGTTTCTGGGTTTCCCAGATTCCAGTGGACCTGTTCTTGGTCCGACTCGGTTCCAACCCGTTGAGTTTTGTTTATAACCCGGGTTTGATCCATCCAAACCCTAACCCCTAATTTAAATCATGTTTCCAGCTTTTTAGTTTTAAAAATAATTCAAAAATCCTATATTTAATTTCTAAAAATTCATTTTCATTTTGAAAATCATTATTTTAATTCTGAAAATTTATTTTTAATTCAAAAATGAATCCAAATTATTTAATTAATTAATTTTAGTTGATAATTAATTATTTAATTAGTCAATTAATTTAAATATTAATTGATTAATTAATTTAATTAGTTATTAATTAATTTTAATTGATTATTTTATTAGATTTAATTATTTATTTTGATTTAAAAATTCCGAAAAATAGTTTGAGCTTTAAAATATTATTTTAAATTATTTTTCAGGCTCGATAATTCTTATAAAATTATTTTCGGGTGTTCGAGCCCTATTATTTAATTATAAAATGATTCGGAGACCCGTTTTAATTTCGAAAAACGTTAAAAAATTCATAGTAAATAAACCGTTCTTCCGTTTAATACGAAACGAACGCCTCTAGACTCAGAAAAATATTCCGCTTTCATTAAAAATATTTTCGAGACCCAAAACCTTTCGTTTTGAAAGGTCATTTATTTTACGAACCATTCTAAGTCGATTATTGATCGATAAATCATATTTTTGACCCGATTTGAGTTTTAAACATACCGAGTCAAACTTTTTGATGATCCGAGTCATATGAGATATAAATTATGTGATACATGAGTTATGTGCTTATGTGCTATGTGAATTATGTGGGTATGTGGATCAAGAGTGCTGTGATTATCTGTTATATTTATGGATGGGCTATCGTATGGGTAAACGATAGGCTTTTGACGCGCAGTTCGTCGAGTGATTATTGTTTAGGCGATTAAAGTTATATCTTTTAATTATAGATGCGGATCTCTCGAGTTGATCGGGATAAGACGTTGGATAAAGAATGAGATGGAATGATATGGGATGTTTGCTTCTAGCAATCGCAGGAGCAGCATATCAGTAAAGTGTTGAAAAGAAGGACGGAGATGTTTTGAGACAGAATGTTAGAATAGATGCGTTTCTACGAGTGTGACTAACTGCTAAATCACAAAGGCAAGTATCCCTATCATCACTTATTCTTCAAGTGATATTTATTTTGAATCTCATTATGCAAGTATTGCTTTCCCTATTCTCAGTTCGGAATAGATAAATGTTTTACATATCGCTGAATTAAATGATTCTGTTTATGCAAGTACTCTTCGGTTATTCTATGTTCTGAATAGCTAAGTGATTTTACTTATCAAATTAATGGATTTATAAATGTTTTGAATTTTGAGGAAAATGATTTGGTTTTGCGAGTATTCCTACCCAAGTGAATGGGGGAATAAAAGTTTATAAGGGTATCAAGTATTATGACTCCTTTCAAAAAAATGATTTAAGATTGGACGGTTGCGTAAGAGGCCGTGGCGGCGGTCCAGTGTGAGCTATATATTATACAGGATATAATACCTTGCTAGGCCAATATGTGCCTCGGGTACCCCTTTGTTTAGTTGGATATGCTTCGGTATACCGGTGTTGCTCCGCGGCTGATCACCGGCGGCAACACACCGTCGTTCGAGGATTCCAATCTAAATTATGATATTGTTTTGATAATCATAAAATAAATGGTTTATCAACTGTTTCTATTTTTGATTAAAGGTGAAATGCAGTTTTGATTCAGTTTCTGCTTGATGTGGATATTTAGGTTGTTGTTAAATATCAAAGGTGGTATTAGTATAGATGATTGATGTTGATTTCAGTATGGGATGTTGTGAGCATCAAAGTTCGTATTGATATCTAATTTGATAGGACAACAAAATAAGTATTAATTTCAAGAGTTCAGTTTTCAATAAAGTTTATGATTCAATCCATAATCATTATTTCATATTATTGTTGTTTACGATATTTCCGTAAACACTATTTTACGAGTTTTATTCTCGTCAAGATTCAAAGTATTGCTGAAGCATTTCGCTCAAAAATATCAAAATGATTTTGAATACAATTAAGGAATCAATTCTGGAGTTCCTCGACTAAAATTTTATGATTCAGCAATTATAATTTTAAAGGTTCTGATCTATTACAGATGTCGGTTTTATATCAAACCAACCCTATATTCGCTATAATGATCATGCTGAGCATTTCTTTCGCTCATACTTGCCTGTTTTTTTTATTTATTTATCCTTCAGTGAGGATTAACTTGCGCTAATTAGCTGCGTAATTCAAGGAAGCAAAGAAGAAGCTTTTGGAAGGTGGTTGGTCCAGGGTTTGCGAATTGGTGTAAGTTCTTTTGTGTAAAGTTGTTTATATTATATTATATTATAGTTGTGTATTTTATAGTTGGGCCTAGTATACTTCTTTTTGAAGTTATACTAGGGGGTTTAGCTTTGAGTTTGGAATTTGTTGAAAAGAGTTTTAAATTAAAGTGAAAATTTATTTGTGGAATTTGGATTTCTTATTTCTAGAACTGTAACCTTAAAAGATCTTGAATTAATTGGGGTCATAGATGATAAATATCTTCTACTGGAATTTATTTATTGATTTAACAGGTTAATTTGGATTGAGGTTTCATAGTGACGACCAAATCCCTTGATCCCGGATTTGGGGGCGTTACAGGTTGGTATCAGAGCTGAGGATATAGTAAACTAGAAACGAGAGTGTGTAGGAGTGTGTATAGCTATGTGAGGACGGTTGAGCTCATATCGAGTTCCTGTTGGACTATTGGATATAGTACCAACGAGTAAGTTAAGATAGGCGCATTCGTTCGAGATGATTGTGTTTAGCTAGATGAAACTCCGAAAAGCTGCAAACTTCTATTGTGGAATCTTCCTAGGCTACTACAACTCGGCGATGATGAAGATTATCGATATCCTCAGAACATGAAGAAGTGTCTAGAATCAGATGACGAGTCAACAGAAGAGTTCAAATAGAAGATAAGTATTAAGACCTTGGCAATACCTTCCCTTTCTATAATTTCTTTTGACCTATCTCAAAAGAGGTATCTGTTAGAGGATATATTCACTAACACTCATTTAATCTTTTTGTTCCAGAATCTTGTTTTCTGGATTTCATTTTTCTCCAGAAATATCAGCTTTGAAATCTTTCCAGTTTTATTCATTTGATTTTGGATTCTTTTAATATTCTTTTATTCTGACTGAGATGAACAACCCTAACTATAGGGGACACAAGGTATACATGTCTGTTTGATAGGAGTTGGATGGGACGCCATCACTTGTGTGTGTTATGAATACAAGAAGGTTAAAAACATTTAATAGTGTCTTAATTTGGACACGCAATACTAAGTTTATTTGACCATATTGATCTCTCAGTTATTCTTTTATTTCAACAATACTTTTTCACAAATTCAGATTTTGGTCCTGCTATGACATGAAATTCTCTTCTCTTTGAAATTCCATGATTTTATCATCTGAAATATTCGAAGGTATGCCAATCAAGTTGGGCTGAGCTATCCTGAACAAGGAGAAGTAGGGTTATGTGATGAGATTACGAAGGACAACGGTGGATTGCAATGCGATTAAACTATCAACGGCGTACAACGAAGTGAGTCTGTTTCTTTATTTCTCTCTTTATCTTTCTTTCTTTTCTTCTCTCTATCTTTTTCTCTATTCTTCTTTCTCGCAATCAGGAAAGGTGATTTCATTGAGAAATTAGTCAAAGGATGAGGATGGAACAATGTTGCAGAGTGAGGCTTCAGTGGTAACTGGGTGGTATAAGAAATTGTAGTGTTATTGGCTAATTTTGAGGAAAAGTTGCATATGGAAGATTGGGAAGTTGGTTAGAAAACCCTTAGTGCTCTCTTCTGCAGATTCCGAGGACGGAATCCTTATAAGAGGGCTAGATTGTAATATCCCATAATTTCAAATATTATTATTATTATTATTTGGAATTGTTTATGTGAATTTATGTGAATTTCGGTGAATTATCTGGTAATTGAAGTGATGTTTTGAATGTCTATATGTGATATTCTTTGAGTATTTTAATTATTATATGTCCAGAATAAAATATAGATAATTGTGATATTTTTCTGGTAATTTTTGGATTGTTATATGATTTTATAATATTTATGGATTTATTAATTATTTTCTGAATAATTACAAAATTATTTTATAAAGCCGGGAATCGTCCAACTTTAACTGTTTTTGCGTTTTTACAACCCAAATCTCTTCCGAAAACTCCTTCCTAACCTAATCTGGTAATTCCGGACATTTTCCGTGTTATGACTTTTTCGATCCGGATTACGGTTTGACCTGTGCGCAGCCCAGCGCAAGATTTTCGGTACGATAACCATTTCGATAAATCAACAAAACCCGTATTCTCGAGAGACGGGATATTTTTTTTTTTACATTATTTTCGTATATGGTGTTTTATGAAAAGCTCGGTTTTGATAATTATCCAAATTTGGTATTAAATTGTATCGTTTTTATAGTTACTTAGCGGCTAAGTAATCTATTTTTGGATCGTTTTGTAGTTACTTAGCGGCTAAGCAACTAATTTATCGATCCAAAATGATCCAGAACGAACCAATATTTTGTAAATATAAATAGCCTATTTCTTATTTCATTTATTTGGTTTATTCATTTGCAACCAGTAAAAGATGCAGTAAATATAGAGAAAAACCCTAGAAACCGATACGTTCCTGAGAATCAAACGCACAAATGAAGGCGTTATCGAACTCCGATTCGGGCGTGCAACATATCAAAATGAAGCTCTCGAAATCTTCTTTCTGAATCAATCATCAGTTTTTACCCAGAAATCAAGGTGATTTTCTTATTTAATTATTTTTAATTCGAATTATTTGATGAATAAAATATGAATTTTTGCAGACGTGATTATCTGAGTGTTTTGATGATTCCATGTTGTAGAGCATGTTTTTCTGGTCAATTTTGTATACTATACTTCTAAAATAAAGTTTAATATCATATAGTAATTAAAGTTTGATTTTCTGGAAATTCTGTAAAAAGGTTGTTCTTGGTTTTCTTGAAGAGTTAGGAGAATCAAACTTAAATTTGAAGGTGATATTGAACATCAAATCACAAGTATTTGTAACCGTTGTGAAGCCCTTGATGAGAGCTATATGTTCGTACATATATCATCAATAGAGGTTGATTATTTAATAATTTCAATTTTTCAATTTTATTAGTTAAATTCGGTTTTTGATTTTAAGTAATTATTTGTTTGATTTGAAGTTAGATTATCATTCCTGGGAGTCTGAGGATTGATTTCGTATATTAATATGTTAATTTTGGTCCAGTTTTGATTAAATTCGAAGTTCTTGTTTATTTGATTTTTAAATTTGAATTTCTGGATTCTGTGATGATGTGGTGATAATTTTAAGGTCGTGAATAGTTTGAGTGTTGAATTAGTGTTGTTTTGACATCAAAATCGCGAGTTTTTATCAAGTTTTAAGCATAATCGAACTTCACCGGAAGTTCGCAGGCTTCTCGCCGGTTTTTGTTCGATTTTTGTCGGAGAAGATGAACTGGTGATGGTCTGTAGTTGTTAAGATATCAGAGTTGATGTTAGAAGGAAGTGGAATGGTTTGAGCTTGAAATCTGTGAAAACCTGGCTGTGTTGACTGGGTTTTGAGACTTGCCGAAATTCTATCCGGCGACCGGAACGGCCACCGGTTTCTGGGTTTCCCAGATTCTGGCGGACCTGTTCTTGGTCCGACCCGGTTCCAACTCGTTAGGTTTTGTTTATAACCCGGGTTTTATCCATACAAACCCTAACCCCTAATTTAAATCATGTTTCCAGCTTTTTAGTTTTTAAAATAATTCAAAAATCCTATTTTTAATTTCTAAAAATTCATTTTTATTTTGAAAATCATTATTTTAATTCTGAAAATTTATTTTTAATTCAAAAATAAATCCAAATCATTTAATTAATTAATTTTAGTTGATAATTAATTATTTAATTAGTCAATTAATTTAAATATTAATTGATTAATTAATTTAATTAGTTATTAATTAATTTTAATTAATTATATAATTAGATTTAATTATTTATTTTGATTTAAAAATTATGAAAAATAGTTCGAGCTTTAAAATATTATTTTAAATTATTTTCCAGGCTCGATAATTCTTATAAAATTATTTTCGGGTGTTCGAACCCTATTATTTAATTATAAAATGATTCGGAGACCCGTTTTAATTCCGAAAATTGTTCAAAAATTCATAGTAAATAAACCGTTCTTCCGTTTAATACGAAACGAACGCCTCTAGACTCAGAAAAATATTCCGCTTTCAATAAAAATATTTTCGAGACCCAAAATCTTTCATTTCGAAAGGTCGCTTATTTTACGAACCATTATAAGCCGATTATTAATCGATAAATCATATTTTTGACCCGATTTCAGTTTTAAACATACCGAGTCGAACCTTTTGATGAACCAAGTCATATGTGATATGAGTTATGTGATACATGAGTTATGTGCTTATGTTCTATGTGAATTATGTGGGTATGTGGATCAAAAGTCCTGTGATTGTTTGTTATATTTATGTATGGGCTATCGTATGGGTAGACGATTGGCTTTTGACGCGCAATTCGTCGAGTAATTATCGTTTAGGCGATTAAAGTTAAATCTTTTAATTATAGATACGGATCTCTCGAGTTGATCGGGACAAGACGTTGGATAAAGAATGAGATGGAATGATATGGGATGTTTGCTTCTAGCAATCGCAGGAGTAGCATATCAGTAAAGTGTTGAAAAGAAGGACAGAGATGTTTTGAGACAGAATGTCAAAATAGATGTGTTTCTACGAGTGTGACTAACTGCTAAATCCCAAAGGCAAGTATCCCTATCATCACTTATTGTTCAAGTGATATTTATTTTGAATCTCATTATGCAAGTATTGATTTCCCTATTCTCAGTTCGGAATAGATAAATGTTTTACATATCGCTGAATTAAATGATTCTTTTTATGCAAGTACTCTTCTGCTATTCTATGTTCAGAATAGCTAAGTAATTTTACTTATCAAATTAATGGATTTATAAATGTTTTGAATTTTTAGGAAAATGATTTGGTTTTGCGAGTATTCCTACCCAAGTGAATGGGGGAATAAACGTTTATAAGGGTATCGAGTATTATGACTCCTTTCAATAATATATTTTAAGATTGGATGGTTGCGTAAGAGGCCGTGGAGGCGGTCCAGTGTGAGCTATGTATTATACTGGATATAATACCTTGCTAGGCCAATATGTGACTTGGGTACCCCTTTGTTTAGTTGGATATGCTTCGGCATACCAGTGTTGCTCCGCGGCTGATCACCGGCGGCAACACACCGTCGTTCGAGGATTCCAATCTAAATTATGATATTGTTTTGATAATCATAAAATAAATGGTTTATCAACTGTTTCTGTTTTGGATTAAAGGTGAAGTGCAGTTTTGATTCAGTTTCTGCTTGATGTGGATATTTAGGTTGTTGTTAAATATCAAAGGTGGTATTAGTATAGATGATTGATATTGATTTCAGTATGGGATGTTATGAGCATCAAAGTTCGTATTGATATCTAATTTGATAGGACAACAAAATAAGTATTAATTTCAAGAGTTCGATTTTGAATAAAAGTTATGATTCAATCCATAATCATTGTTTCATATTATTGTTGTTTACGATATTTCTGTAAACACTATTTTACGAGTTTTATTCTCGTCAAGATTCAAAGTATTGCTGAAGCATTTCGCTCAAAAATATCAAAATGATTTTGAATACAATTAAGGAATCAATTCTGGAGTTCCTCGACTAAAATTTTATGATTCAGCAATTATAATTTTAAAGGTTCTGCTCTATTGCAGATGTCGGTTTTATATCAAAACAACCCTATATTCGATATAATAATCTTGCTAAGCATTTCTTCCGCTCATACTTGCCTGTTTTTTTTAATTTATTTAACCTCTAGTGAGGATTAACTTGCGCTAATTAGCTGCGTAATTTAAGGAAGCAAAGAAGAAGCTTTTGGAAGGTGGTTGGTCCAGGGTTTGCGAATTGGTGTAAGTTCTTTTGTGTAAAGTTGTTTATATTATATTATATTATAGTTGTGTATTTTATAGGTTGGCCTAGTATACTTCTTTTCGAAGTTATACTGGGGGGTTTAGCTTTGAGTTTGGAATTTATTGAAAAGAGTTTTAAATGAAAGTGAAAATTTATTTGTGGAATTTGGATTTCTTGTTTCTAGAACTGTAACCTTAAAAGATCATGGATTAATTGAGGTCATAGATGATAAATATCTTTCGCTGGCATTTATTTATTGATTTAAGAGGTTAATTTGGATTGAGGTTTCATAGTGATGACCAAAATCCTTGACCCCGGATTTGGGGGCGTTACAGGATATCACCAGTTGAAGATCAAATCTGAGGATATACCCAAGACAGCCTTTCGCACTAGATATGGACACTATGAGTTCTTAGTTATGTCGTTTGGGCTAAACAATGCGCCCGCAACCTTTATGGATTTGATGAACAGAGTGTTCAAAAAGTACCTAGATGTATGTGTGATAGTTTTTATAGATGATATTCTAATCTACTCAAAGACAGAGCAAAAACATGCTGAACATTTGAAGATAGTCTTAGAAATCCTGAGGAATGAGAAACTATATGCCAAGTTCTCAAAATGCGAGTTTTGGTTAAGGGAAGTTCAGTTCTTAGGACATGTGGTGAGTAGCAAAGGAGTTTTAGTCGACCCCGCCAAGATAGAGGCGGTATCCAATTGGGAAAGATCGACTACCCCAACCGAGGTTAGGAGTTTTGTGGGTTTAGCAGGATATACCCGAGATTCGTGCAAGACTTTTCCAAGATAGCCGGCCCATTGACTAGACTTACATGCAAAATGGAAAAGTTCGTATGGACAGAGAAATGTAAGGAAAGCTTTCAGGATAAAAAGGAGGCTGGTGTCAGCACCAGTGCTCACTCTTCCCGATGGAAAGGGAGAGTTCGCGATATACAATGACACCTCGCACAAAGGACTAGGATGTGTGCTTATGCAGCACAGAAAGGTTATTGCGTATGCCTCTCGGCAGTTGAAGGAATATGAGATCAGGTACCCAATCCATGATCTAGAGTTAGCAGCCATAGTGTTTGCCCTCAAAATTTGGAGGCACTACTTGTACACTGAGAAATGTGAGATTTACACAGACAGTAAGAGCCTCAAGTATATTTTTACTCAAAAAGAACTGAACATGAGACAAAGGAGGTGGTTAGAATTGATTAAGGACTATGACTGTGAAATTTTGTATCACCCGGGAAAAGCCAATGTGGTGGTTGCACCCTCAGTAGAAAAGAGAGACTCAAAATGATAATGACATCTGAGGAGTTAGTAAAGGAATTTGAAAAGATGGAAATTGACGTGAGAATAACCGGTAAAGGAACAGAAGGATTATTTGAGATTAAGCTAGTACCGGAACTGACGGAAAAGATACGAGCGTGTCAGGAAAATAAGATGAATGAAGAAAGAGAAACATTGACCTGTGAGAAGTCAGATGCGAGAAGGATGAGAAAGGGATCATGAGGTATGCATCCCAAATTTGGATTCCAAATGTGCAAGAGTTAAAGGATGAGCTGCTGCAAGAAGGGCACAGCTCCAAATATTCGATCCACCCAGGAAGTACAAAAATGTACTGTGACCTTAAGGAATATTATTGGTGTCCTAACATGAAAAGAGAAGTAGCAGAGTGGGTCAGCAAGTGCTTGACATGCCAGATAATGAAGGTTGAACATCGGCGACCGAGTGGACTATTACGGCCCCTAGAAATTCCAGGATGGAAATGGGAGCATATAGCCATGGATTTTGTGACAGGCCTACCAAGAACAAAAACTAATCACGATGCCATATGGGTTATCATAGATAGACTGACCAAGTCCGTGCACTTCCTGCCAATCAACGAAAGGTACACAGTAGACAAGCTAGTGGATATCTACTTGAAGGAAATTGTAGTGAGAAATGGCGTTCCCGTTGCCATAGTGTCAGATAGAGACCCAAGGTTTAATTCTCGATTTTGGAGAAGCTTCCAGGAGTGTGTAGGCACCAGACTAAATATGAGTACCGCTTACCACCCCCAAACTGATGGGCAAAGCAAAAGGACTATTTAGACATTAGAAGATATGTTGCGAGTATGTGCCATCGACTTTAAAGGGGATTGAAATGACCAATTATCCCTGATAGAATTTTCCTACAATAATAGCTATCACGCTAGCATAGGAATGCCTCCGTATGAAGCTCTTTACGGAAGGAGATGCCGTTATCCCCTATGTTGGGATGAGGTTGGAGAACACAAGATAATAGGACCCGAGTTAGTCCAGCAAACCAGGGAAATAGTGGGACTCATTAGGAAGAGACTGGTAGCAGCTCAAGATAGACAAAAGAAGTATGCTGACCAGACCAGAAAAGATAGAGAATACGAAGTAGGGGATTCAGTGTTGTTGAAGGTATCTCCATGGAATGGAGTAATGAGGTTTGGAAAGAAAGGGAAGCTGAGTCCCAGATTAATAGGACCCTTTGAAATTTTGAGGAGAATAGGACCTCTAGCTTACGAGCTCTCCTTGCCTCCTAATCTGCAACAAGTGCACAACGTATTCCACGTGTTAATGTTAAGGAAATACCATGCCAATGCGCGACATGTGATAGAGTATTAGCAGGTAGATTTACAACCAGACCTGACCTACGTTGAGCAACCGGTAAGAGTAATGGACCAAAAAGAACAAGTGCTGAGAAACAAGACTGTGAAGCTGGTTAGAATCTTGTGGAGAAATCATATGGTGAAGAGTCAACTTGGGAACTAGAAGACGCAATGAGGAATAGATATCCCCACCTATTTTTAATTGATTCCGGGACTAAATCCTTGTTAGAGGGGAAGACTGTAATGAATAGTAACCCTAACATGATTATACGTACCAAATAAGTGTATGTAAACGCTATTAGTTTTCGAAGAAAATGAACTTTAAAAAAAATGACCGTATTTAAGAACCATCAAGGATTTCAGGAATCATAATATAATTACGAATTTCAAAATCCTACGGATTTATATCCAAGAACGATACTTCAAACCATAAAGAATAAATACGAAAGGATTTACGCCGCAAACTGTTTACGAGAAATTATTACGAAAATGATTAAGCAACCGAACAAACGCGTAAACAAATAAATAAATGTATCACACTAACCAACTATGGTAGAAAATTAACCATGGTTACTTTATTAAATAGTAAGCTAAGCTATATAGGAATGATCACATAAAGCTAAGAAATAGTAAGCTAAAGCCTAAACCAAGTAGTTTAGCTTGTAACCTAGGAAAGCTAGCAAGATTTGTTCAAAGATATGCCAACATACTCTAGTTTTAGGTTATATACTAAAAGATATACAAATATATAACACAATCTTGCAAGAGAAGCAAGCAAGAAGCACACAAAATCTCTCTCTCTCCCAAAACCTCCCATTCGGTTATTCTTCAAAAAGGGAAGAAATCAATTTCAAAACCTCTCTTCTAGTCATGGAAAAAATCCCTCATTAATTCCTAAGCTTCATACATCCTAAACTAAAGTAAGATAAATTTTTAAGCTCATTTTATCAAGATTTTATGGGTGAAATAAATTCAAGAAAGATGATAGTGAATAGTATGAATAGTAACTTTTCTTTGGTTTCTTGATTTTAATGGTTGATTTAGGTTCCAAAAACCCTACCAAGCACTCCCAAGACTTCACCATCATCAAGAACATACCTAAAGCTTTCAAGAAAGGTATAAATCTTTGACCCATCTTTATTTAAGGTTTAAGTTCAAGAATCTTTTGAAACATAGTTGTAAACATAGTTTTAGTGAATGTATTATTGTAATCTTGATGTTTAGTTAAGTAGATTTAAGGTTGATGATTTTTGCCTTAATAACATGATGTTCTTGAGAGAATTTAGTGTGTTGGTGATTATTTGATGATTGTTGGTGATAGTATAGAGATTTAAGGCGTAAACGAAACTCGGATCGTAATCGTAATCTCGCTAAAACGAACAAAACATAACATTAAGTTTCTGCAGAAAGTCCTGAAGATTTAAACTGTAGTTTCTTCAAAAATAACACTTGATTATGATAGAAAATTTTATAAGGATCGTTTAAGCGCTTGAATTGCTTGATTCTGATTTACGGATCAAAAGTTATGACCGTTTTACTAAAAGTGATTTACGTGACAAAAACTGTTACGAATTACGAACTTTGGAAATAGAAATGATCAACTTAAAAATGTTCATAAATCATGAAATGTTTAAAGAGAATAGTAAATAGAGTTCCTTAACTACTATAAAAATTTCAAGTGTAAATAATCATCTTTCAATTTTATAAAAATATCGGAACCAAGACCCCGCAATAAGAAAGCCGTTAGAATTCATAAGCAGAGCCGACAATGAAAATATAAACGGACATATGGTACTTCAAAATGGAAGAGACCGTGATATAAATAAGTACTTAAAGGAATAATAAGGGTAAAAATAAGTGAGAGAACGAATAATAAGTAGCATATGAGTACGAGTCACCGTAAATTAGAACGGGACCTAACGAAACAGTTTGTGTTTATGTTTATAGATTTTCGAGCGGACCCTATAGCATCCTCCACCTTGAGATACCCAGGCAAGTTTACGAAACCAACTCCATATACTGTTGTGTTGTGAAAGGATTGTTTTATTATCATTTGCATAAATGCCATGCTTGCCATGATACTAAGTATTTGAGTTTTTGCATATAATAGCGATGGTATTACAATATGTATATGTCGTAGAATGTTTAACGCCGCCACGAGCGTGACGTATAATAATAAGACCGAGAGTCGGTCAGAGTTTTAAAATGAAAACCCGGGAATCATTCTGGTGATGTTTTAGGACGATTAAAGTCCGTAGTAGTTGTATTCCAAGGGACTCGACGTCCACTTGCGAAATATTAAATACCTCGAACTTTTATTAAAACGATTTTCAAAAATCGTATTCCCTCAACTATATTTAATTACCCAGATGATGGATATTAATTCATTTATTCATTTAAAATAGGAGAATTATTCTCCAATGATTATTTATTTCAAACTCGATTAATTAATAAAGATTACTTTAATTATCTAAACATAAATTAGTTGAGGAGCATTATTTCAAGTATACTTTTAAAATATAATCATTCGAGGTTTATTATTTAATAATTATTATTTAATAATTAATTATATATTTAATGATTTAATATGATTTAAAAAACATAAAACCTGATTTAAAATACTTTCTGATTTTCAGAAATTCATATTAATATTTTCAGATCGTCAAAGAATATTATCTCGACGTATTTTAAATATTTTGAATATAGTTTCAAAAGAAACTCCCCCTTATTTAATTATCTGTTGACAACGGTCAACTCACATCCTTGGTACTTCCTCCGAAAATTTCGAAAGTACATATATATATATATATACTATTAAGATAAGATGATTCTATCGACAAGCAAAACGCTTGGGGAATTTCGATATAGTTCGAGTTCTCGAGATATGATAGGATTCTTTTAAAGGACAAGGTATTCACAAGATAATAAATCCACTAAAGAATTGTTTTCAAAAGAAGGTGTGTATCACCAAGGAAAACTATTTTTGAATAAAACATATTTATCATATATGGCATTATACTTGAGTTTATCATACAATCATTTCATACTGTACATTATTATGCTGGGCATTATAGCTCATACTTGTTTTCTTAAATTGACACAACACAACAGTGAATCAAGATGCCTATCATGAAACTCACAGCCAGGAAATGGGTAGGAAACCACCAGCTGTTCTGTAGGATGTTTGGTGTTGTACCTCAGGTAGGCCGAATAAGCTGGATTGGTTTTCAGTTGTTTTTAGTCCGGCTTATTTACAAGTATGACTTATGTAAGATAATTAATAAGAAACAAATATTTGGCCAAGGGACTAACCTTACTTAAAGGTTATTTCCCCGGTAAGACTTAACTACTTTTGGGTTGTAATAATTATCACTTTGTGGATTGATTTACTCTAGTAATGAATGGTTCGTTTCCAAGACAATAACCTATAAGTGTGTGTGTATGATAAATGCGGGGTTGTAAAAGTGTGAGTATTTATATATTGTGATTCGAGATAAGTGTTATACAGTATTCAAGATGACATAGCCTCTTAGATCCTTGACCCCGGATTTTGGGGCTCCACAGCTAAAATTGGCATAAAATCATTTCTCACCTCAATTTCAACAATATCAATGAACTTGTGAGGAAAGATCTTGTGAGAGGATTTCCTAATGCAGTGTTTACTCCTGATGGCTGATGTGACTCATGCCAAAAAGCCAAGAAAAGAAAAATATCTTTCAAGAGTAAAACTGAATTCTCCATTCTTGAACCATATCATCTACTGTATATTGATCTCTTTGGTCCAGTAAATATTATGTCAATTGCCAAGAAGAGGTATGCACTCATAATTGTTGATGAATATACAAGGTACATATGGGTGTATTTTCTGCTCACCAAAGATGAATCTCCATTCATTCTACTTGATAATTTAAGAGAACTGCAAAAAGAATCAACATGTAAAGTGAAGATCATCGGAAGTGATAATGGAACTAAATTCAAGAATAGCTCTATGGAAGAGTTCTGCAAACTCAAGGGCATAAAACAAGAGTTTTCTGCTCCTGGAACTCCATAACAAAATGGAGTTGTTGAAAGAAAGAATAGAACTCTCATAGAAGCGGCTAGAACCATGCTAGAGGAAGCAAGATTGCCTACCTACTTCTGGGCTGAGGCTGTGCAAACTGCTTGCTTTACACAAAATGCAACATTAAACAACAGGCATGGAAAAACACCATTTGAGATGGTGAAGGGAAAGAAGCCAAATTTGAAGTACTTTTACATCTTTGGTTGTAAGTGTTTTATTCTCAAAACTCATCGGGAACAGCTGACAAAGTTTGATCTAAAATCTGATGAAAGCATTTTTGTGGGATATCCACGGTCTACAAAAGCCTTCGAGTTTATAATCTGAGAACAAGAACAGTCATGGAATCCATACATGTATCTTTTAATGACAAGAAGATAACACGTCAAGAAGATGCAAATGACCATGATAAATTGAGATTTGAAAATGAAGTACCATATGCTGAACTTTTAAATCCTGATCTTGATACAGTAAATCCTGATATCACTCAAAGCTTTGATGATCCACATGACAGTGGAAATTCTTCTAACACTGAAGCATATGTTGAGGGGGCGCAATATGATTCAAATCCAGAGACTTCTTCAAGTGATTCAACTCAAGAGACATCAGTAGATAGATCATCAGACTCTCATTATTCAAACTCTGATGAGTCAAATACTGATAACAATGGGTCACTGATTCAGGGGGAGCATCAGGAAATGATAATGGTACTAGTCAAAGAAATAACATAGAGTTCATGGATCAAGGGGGAGGTTCTTCTTCAAGGAGTCAACTTCCATCTGCAATAAAATGGTCTAAGTCACACACCTGACTTAATTATTGGAAACCCTGATAGTGGTGTAAGAACCAGAAAAACCACTCAAAATGAATGTCTCTACCATTTTCTTCTATCTCAAACTGAACCCAAAAAGGTGGAAGAAGCTCTTCAAGATGTTGACTGTGTTACAGCAATGCAAGAGGAGCTTAATGAATTTGAAAGGAACAAAGTCTGGACTCTTGTGCCAAGACCAAAGAACAGATCTGTAGTTGGCACAAAGTGCGTGTTCAGAAACAAAACTGACAGTAAGGGCATTGTTACAAGAAATAAAGCAAGACTGGTTGCAAAGGGCTATTCATAGCAAGAAGGCATTGATTATGATGAGACTTTTGCTTCATTTGCAAGGCTTGAGGTAATAAGAACTTTTCTAGCCTATGCTGCTCACAAGAAGTTTAAAGTGTTCCAAATGGATGTAAAGAGTGCATTTATAAATGGAGAACTTGAAGAGGAAGTTTATATTGAACAGCCTCCAGGGTTCATTGATCCAAAGTATCCAGATCATGTCTACTTACTGGATAAACCACTCTATGGATTGAAGCAAGCTCCAAGGGCCCGGTATGAAACACTTGCTCTATTTCTATTAGAAGGTAGTTTCATAAGAGGTATAATTGACAAAATTCTCTTTTATAAATACCATGGCAAGGACTTGTTATTAGTACAGATATATATTGATAATATCATTTTTGGATCTACTAATGATAAACTCTATGAGAAATTTGCAAAGCTAATGCAGTCTAGGTATCAAATGAGTATGATGGGAGAATTGAGTTATTTTATAGGGTTACAAGTTAAACAAACTGATGAAGGGATCTTCACAAATCAATCCAAATACACCAGGAATTTGCTCAAAATATTTGGAATGCAAGACAACTCAACAGCATCAACTCCCATGGCCACTGCAACCAAGTTAGATTTAAATACTGGTTCTTCAGTAGATATAACTAACTACAGATGTATGATTGGCTCACTCCTATATTTGACTGCTAGTAGACCTGATATCATGTATGCTACATGTCTCTGTGCAAAGTTCCAAGCTGATCCAACAGAACCTCATCTTTTAGCTGTGAAAAAAATTTAAATATCTCAAAGGCACCATGAATCTGGGATTATGGTATCCTAGAGATTCAGACTTTAAGCTAACTGGATATTCGGATGCTGATTTTTCAGGATGCAAATAGAAAGGAAAAGCACTTCTGGAAGCTGCCAATTTCTTGGTGGCAGATTGATTTCATGGTATAGCAAGAAATAAAAGTCAATTTCCACATCAACTGCAGAAGCTGAATATATTCCTGCAGGAAGCTGTTGTGCTCAGATTCTATGTATGAATAATCAGTTACTAGATTATGGGTTAGACTATTTTGCTATTCCTATATATTGTGATAATCAAAGTGCTATTGCAATGAAAGGAAATCCAGTGCAGCATTCAATGACTAAACACATCAGTATCAGGTACCATTTCATAAGGAAATATGTGGAAGCAGGTACAGTGGAATTGGTCTTTGTTCCAATAGATCAGTAATTGGTAGATATATTCACCAAGCCTCTCTGTAAAGCTACTTCCATAAGATTGGTGAATGAATTGGAAATGATATCAGGACATTTCTCAAACTCTGATAATTAAGAAATAACTGCTGATATTTGAAGCATGGTATCTTATTATATGTCAGTACTTATTAGATACTGATCATTGTGTTAAATTCTGATTCCATAATAACATGCAATTAACTTCTATAAATTATAGATGATAGTTGTATGTTAAACTACTGATTATGTATATATGCTCTGATATTAGTTAAACTTGCATTGACTAATAGATCCTGACAGTAGTTGTTAAATTCTGATATTGGTCAAACCAGTGTTGACTGATAAATCCTGATAGCCGTAATTAAAATACTGATAATGGTTAAACCATGATTGACCATTATATTTCATTGATTATTTTAAATATATTTGAAATAAAAGGTTACTCGGTATTTTTAATTAACAGTGAGTTAGTGGAATATCTTTTAATTGCTTGCATGGGTTAGCTATTGTTGTAAGTATCTTTTAAACACTTGAGTACTTACATTGGGAATAGGAATCTGAAGAGAGAGATTACTTTTTGTTTACCTAGATACACGTAATCGTGTATACATATTGTGTTTAATTATTACATGGGTAATCAAGGGTCTTTTCAGTTTTTATCTCTTCTGCTATGTATACATACCCTCCACTTCCAAAACTTCTCACTACCTTTTCCATACACAACTCCTCATCTTCTCAAATCTTTTGTCCAAAACTTCAAAAACACTCATCAAAAATGGCTCAACCCCAATTCTACACTCGCACCGAGGGTGGAGTTTACCATCTAGCTTTCAAGTTGAAAGAGGGTCGTGTCTACTATGACCCTTGAGGATGTAAAGTCAAGATCAATCATCAAACCTATAATTGTCATAAAATTCCATCATCAGTTCATGAGGAACTGTGCTTTGAACAGAAAACTGATCTTCAGTTCTTTCAACTGGAGACCATTCTTGAAGAGGAATGTCGGACCAAAGAGGCTGAGAGGCATAAGATTCAGGCTCTCGAGCTACAGGAGGACATAATTTCTCTTGCAATAAAAATCTCTAGGATTTATCATCGCAGGGTGATGAGGGTAGAGCAAACTGCAAAGAGGCAGAAGAAGAATGAGTAGTTTCGATTGTTTTAGGGTTTTTTGTTTAAAATTCTATTAATCTTGTACTCATCTTCTTAAATATTAATGACAATATCTTTTGCCCTCTTTGATTCCTTAAGTGAATGAATGTTTTCTGTCTTGTTTATGCTTAAATGATTATGACTGTTAATATTCCAATTAGTATCGCATGCTTAATTTAAGAAATTTTTCAATAGTGCATGTAAGAAACTAATCTCTGTTTAAGTTCATGTGTTTACTTCGGTACAGATTGAGCACTTTACAAGAAGAAACTGATTTCACAAAAGAAATTAAGAAAAGGTTTAATTCTAAATAGAAAAGAATTATGATCTTTGAGTGTACTTATCTATCTAAAATGTCTATTGAGGACATACTTTTGAAACTTTCTTTTTCTCTCCAAGAAAGTTGTCCACACTCAATCTCAAAATCACATATCTTATATCTTAAATTTCTTCATACAACTAAAACACATGAATCCATTTCTCAAATGTGGCCAAAATCAAGTGACGTAGTTCTTGAAATTATGTTCACCACTCGGAAACAACATTAAGCTGGTTAGAGACTACATGCTAAGGTAGATATTAATGATACGAACAGAGACACAGTGGTTTTATAAGTTGTTACTGAATACCCTGTGACAGCTTTCAATACACATTCAAGTGTCAGTTCTTTGCAAGAAGAACAAGGTTTAAGATCATGGAACATGACAGTAACCTGATCAAATCCTCTCCAATTCAAATGGAGTTTCCCATAATTGGTGAACAACGACTGTCATAACCACAGTTTTAACTATAAGTTCAATTGTGACTTTGGATTCACAAGGTATAAATACTGTTATTACTTTATCAGCATTTATTCTAAATACTGATTTGGTATTTTCAGCATTTATCATGCATGTTTTAAATCATGTTGGTATGATAATTTCTAGACCTTATTTAAGGACTACCACATGAAACAATCCATGTTTTTGCTGAAAAATAGTCCATTCAGTTTACTATTCCACCACCTGAAGTAATCCATGTTGTTGCTGAAGATGTAATAGCACAACAGTCCATTCATAAATTTTCATCCATTTCAGGGTCACCACAGTACTCTACGGGAACTGAGGTTCTAGAAGTGAATTTAGAAGCTCCGATTCATTTATCTACGATTCTTGAAGATTTGGAGTTAAGTGCTGATATTATTGAAGAATCTGAAGTTGCTGGATCACATACTGCACCAATTTCTGATTCTATCTTAAATGCTAAAGCTGGTGAGGAAGTTCAGCAGATAGTGCAAAATCCAGTTGCAAAGGGAGAATCTAATGATGGTGAAGAAGCTAATATTTCTAAGGTTCTTATAGATCCTGAAGATGATATTTTCTTCCCTAAAGATATGCCTACACATGTAAGGCAACAGAAGCTAAAAGAGTTAAATGCCAAGAAGAAACAGGATTATTTTGATGCTATCTGGAATGATAAATGGAAAGATGATACATATCTTATTTCCAGAACAAATATTGTTGAATATCTGGAAACAACAGAATAGAAAATTCAGAATCCTGATATGCTGACTCATCTGAAAGTGTCAACTCTGCTTGTCAGATCCTTACATACAGCTCAAGAAGCAACTACTTCTCAAATCAATCAGATCAAAAAATCATTGATTGCTTTAAGGCTGACTACTCATCAGGAAATTCAGAAACAAATTGTACCAATAGTTTCCAGACAAACTACAATTGAAGCCAATCAAGCTCGATTGGAAGCTAAACAAGTTCAAATGTCTGATCAACTTACAGAGGTACAAAATTCAATGGAGATGGTTCTTTCTCTACTGCTTGGTGATGATGCCAAAAAGGGGGAGAAAATTGTTAAATCTAAATGCAGGCAACTAACATTGATAAATACTGATAATGAAAATCCATATGGAGGTAATAAGGGGGATAAAAGGATAGTGAAAGGAAAAGAGGTGAAGAGCTAGTTGGAGTTAGTCGTTCATCAAAAGTAATCACTAGATCTCAATCTAGACAAGGTGGTGAGAGTAAGAAAACTGGAAGAAGAGTTAGAGAATTGACTGTGACTACAACATCTCAACAAACTTTACTAGTCACAACTACTGATGAAGACTAACGTATTCTGAAAATAGAAGCTGATACAGAAGCAAGTCATTATCTTCAAACTCTGAAAGTAAAAGGTAGAAAGACAACTCTATTTTACAAGAATCCAAAGATTCAAGTATTTGACTCTGAGGTGAGTAGAAGAATCTTTGAAAGAGAAAATTCTGGAGTTGATCTATAACAGTTAAGGCAAATGGAGGAAGACTTCAAGAATTCCATGAAGACAGCAAATGCTGATATTACTATTATTTCTCAAGAACTTTATGAAGATTATCCTTCTAACAGACCAACCAAGGGTATAGTAATAAGAGAGGAAACTCAGGCAGATGCTGAAAGGTGTTTCTGATCTCAAGCTATCGTAACTGCTGACAGGAAACATAAAGGAAAAGAGAAGATAGGAGAGAAGTCAAAGCTTTCAAAGTCTAAAGCCAAAGTTATTGCAAAGAAGAAATCAGTATCTAAAGCAACTAAATCACAAATACTGATAGATCCAATCTTTAAAGTTGCTAAATCTTTTGATACTGATGAAATTGCTAAAGAAGAAGAAATAGCCAAACTCACTAAAGAAGGAAGATTTATGGAGCTGATCGGGCTGATAAATTGAAATTAACCTCTGACATTGCTCAAGTTAAAGAAGAAGCTGTTATTCAACCAATCACAACCTCTGATTCTACTCATGTTGTTGATTGCACAAACCCAATTCAAGTTGATTTATTAAATCCTGATTCTGAAGACATAGTCTCTGATAAGCCAGAACATACTTTTGAAGAAAAGAAGAAGCTACTATGGGGAAGCAAGAAACCAACACCTATAAGAGATTCTTCTAAAACATTAAAGAATATTTATAGTGGAAGTTCTCAATCTAGAAAACCTGGAATCACAAGTGGTCTTGGAAGATTAAATGTTGTTAGTCCCTAACAATGCAACAAGAATTACAGAAGGGGTGTTGAATGGAATTCTTGAAACTTTTTCTTGGTTAAAAGTGTTCTAACTTAAAATATATATCTGTGTGAATTGATTTGCAAAGTGCGGAATAATAACTTGGAATGAATCAAAACACAGGTGATTAAAAACACAAGTCTTTAAAAACTTTCTGGTGGATTTGTATGTATCCACCAGAGATATATATATTATATGGAGAGAACTCTGTGTAGCTAAATTAGCTCACAGCTGCTTACAAATATGAACAACTAAGTTTTCATAGAAATGCTAAGAATACAGCTTACAAATGTTTCTCTAAGAAAAATGTTCTTGCTTAGTGTTCTCTTGTTATTCTATTTGCTACTTCTTGGTTTATATATCACCAAGATTACAAAGTAATAAGACAAGATAATAAAACAAAACCTATCAAGTCTAATACTCTGCAGCTTCATTACTCTATTCCAGCATCTTTGAATATCTTCATAATAGCATGGAAACGGCAATGCTTCTTTGTTCTCAAAAACCCAGTTGAATAGGCTTCCACATTCCTTTTGCATACACTCGACGTATGTGACTGTGTTGTCACTGTCAACGGATATTTGAATTAATCATCCGTTAAGTACATGATCATCCGTCGAGTTGTCTTGTTGATCATCCGTCGAGTAGCTATTTGGCACTTGACTTCATTTCATTTATGCAGAATTACAAGACATCAATTATGTACATTTAATTAACCTATTATGCATATCTAATTAAAATCAACATGACTTATATGCTACTACAGAATCTATACAAAGATGTATGCAGAAATGTGCTACAGACTTATTATTACATAAGCTACTCACACGATGGATAACAAATCATTATCTGTCGGGACTATAATGAGTCATCCGTCAGGACTATAATGAGTCATCCGTCGGGACTATATTTGCTTATCCATCGAGTGCTACATTTTTCACTAAGTTAAATCTACTAAGGCGTTTTGTTAATGAAATCATCAAGTTCACAACATATCTACAACAAATGTTGATGATCCATTTGTTGGAGATGCTTTGACTTTAAGAAAGCATTCTAACTTGACATAAATTGGAGACAATATAATGCTTGAAGACTTATAGCAGATCATATCGATGTAAATTGTTATTGATCATGTTGAAGAGAAAATAATTTATTTTCTGGAGTCTGGGAGAAGCTTAAGGTTGAACCAAGAACAGTTAAGAGATAAACCATGGCAGGAATTGGAACTTATTGCTCCAATTCTCAAGGTAACTAATTATGTAACTGCCAGATGGTCTGCATTCATAAAGAACCTGATATAGTTAAAGCAGAAAGGAATGTCTTACATATCTAAACACATTCTAAAGTACATTGATCAATCTGAATATGTTGTTGATATGCTTATTGGAGGAGCCAAGATAGAAATGAGTCTAGGGACTAAATTTTTAACCTTTAATCCTGATGGAAAGAAAATTGGGTTTCTGGAGCTGGATGATCTATCATTTTGAAATTCAAAGTTACATAATCTCAGGGATGCCATCTATCAGAATGATGAATCAACAGATGAACTGAAGGAACATAAATGGAGGATGCAATGGTATTTGGATGTAATAGAAGAGAATCTGCTGAGGAAGTTTCTTGAAGATTTTCCAGACAGTGTTAGAGTTCAGAATGAAGAGTAAAGTCTGATATTCACTGAAGTAAGAAAGAATATACTTACTTGATTTCCGCATTTAGATAGTTTTGACATCATCAATTGGAACTTGTACATATTTCCATAATGCACAAGTTGGGGGATATTGTTAGATATAATTGATGATATCTGGACATAAACTATCAGAAGTTCATATCAGGACTTATTTCAGTATTTACTGAAGAGTGACATCATCAGTACTTATATCAGTACTTGATGATCAGCAGATGATGTCATCAGGATTTGTCACTTCAGTAGATATTCGAGGAGAAAAAGGAAAACAGGTATTCAAGGTGGTGAAGGACTTTATCTCAAAAGCAATTATACATGGATAGGTTTCCTTATTATAATAGAATAGGATTCCTTATTTGAATGTGTAGTTGTACTCTATATAAAGCACAGGTTAAGTTCATGCTATAAGCATTGTGAACATTATCATATCATTCGCATAACCTAGCGGCTCTCACGGATATTTGTTCATCCTTTTGAGAGAGTATATTTGTAATCAGTTTTTTATCTATTAGTATAAAAACTGTTGATTCTGTTGAAGCTTTGTCGAATTATTTGCATAAACTGTATTCACCCCCCTCTACAGTTGATTACGGACCTAACACACGAGGTCGTCGATCCTATAAGGGGGTGTTTGTGACATCCCACATCGATAAAAATAAGAGTATTTGAGACCTGTATAGATACAAGTCAATAACTAATATGTACCAAATCGCTAGCTTTTTTGGACTGATCTGTGGTGGGTTGTTGGGTCCGATACGCACTCAGTTGTGGGCTTGGATGTTATACTAGCATGTTGAGTTCCAGTAAGCCAAAATATTTAACTTGATTTTCTTGAAAACAAATCAAAAAGTTTTTTAAGAAAAATCAAGAAACACACATTCACCCCCCCCATTTGTATGCATTTCATACCTAATAGTTAGTGTATGAGATTGTGTACAATGTTCATAAATAGCGTAAACCGACTTTGTTGTATTTTCGTTCAATGTATACAAATTGTCATTTACAGCTCATTAGGTATAAAAGTTAAACTATATGGTGCATTAACATAAATGATAGAGAATAAAATAAAACCTGATTGTGTAATTATTATTGCATTAATTATATCAGAATTGGGCTGACAGCTAAGCCCATTTAAAAGGGACCAAAAGCCCAGAATATTAATTAATTTCATAATTAATTAATAAGGGATAAATCAGCTGATAAATAAAGTCCAATCAAGGATACAATTCCTTGAAGATTGGCCTCCAAGGAACCTCATGGGATAAGGAATCGATTTCCTACTTCCTAGGACTCCAAAGTCCACTCTAATTCAGAGACTTGCCTACCAAGTCTCCTAACCCAAGACCAATTTAAGGACTCCCAACATCTATATAAAGGGCCTCACCCCACACATCAGAACTACGTTTTTTGGATTGATTCTCTAACTCACAGAGATACGTAGGCATCTCGTAAAGGTAGAGTTAAGCTACGAAACATGAGAGAAGCCATTAAAGGCCTTGAGCTCCTGAACCTTAGTAATAAATACAGCAATTAATATACCCTAATTTTCAATCCATAATATTTGGCGCTACCTGTGGGAATTGTGTAACAACAACCATGGAGAGAATACGGAGTGGAAGCAGCACCCCGGAAGGAACACCAGCTGGGATGACCCAAACGATTTCGTCAACGGTGGAGATACCTCCGTATTTGACCTATACTGCCACCCAAGGAGGAGCCCAGGTAGGGGCAATTGAACCTCAGCCATAAGGGATGATTCCCCCGGCTCCTCAAGGGATGAATTCCCAACTTCAACAGCTACATACACCTGTGAATTCTCGACCCGTTGGGTATGAGTATTCAACTGTTGTGACCACTAACCCCCCCTTATGGGATGCCCCTTTACCCCGAGGTTGGAGGAAGTGGACACGCTAATCGGAGTGAAGCACAAGGGCTGGCGCCCCAATATATACGTGGTTTGGCTCCTATCCCGGAGGAACAAGAATTCTCTAGTCCTTACACGGAGAGAGACTCTGAATCTTCGGATGATGATGTGGCCCCAAGAAGGAGGCGTGCTGGTAAAGAGCTGATGCATGATGGTAACCAGCGCCCTAGGAGCACCCGAGGGACGAATCCCCTAGAAGTGCAGGAGAGAATCAGGGCTCACGAGGCTGAGATTCAAAGGCTGAAGCGCGAATTGGAGGCGCACCAGACCTCCAGACCCCCGCTACCTCCAAGGGGGAGAAATCCTCCTCCAATCATATACCTGGATGGTCCGCTATATAGAAGGACTGTTGTCCCAAGGGCTGATCCAAGTAATCTTCTTCCCCTGGGAGATCCTGATGATCCTACTCCATCATTCACTGAAGAAATAATGAACGCCCATATCTCAAGGAAGTTTAAAATGCCCACCATAAAAGCTTATGATGGCACTGAAGATCCCGCTAATCATGTCAGGACATTCTCTAATGCACTGTTGCTGCAGCCCGTGAACGACGCCATTAAGTGTCGGGCCTTTCCTCAAACCCTGTCGGGAATGGCTCAAAGATGGTATAGCCGTTTGCCCTTGAATTCTATTGGGTCCTTCAGAGAACTAAGTCAGGCTTTTATTAAGCAATTCATTAGTGGGAGAGTGCATGAGAAAAGTTCAGCATCCCTCATGAGCATTGTGCAGGGAGCAAAAGAGTCCTTGAGAGTCTATCTGAATCGTTTCACCAAGGAAGCTTTAAAAGTCCCAGACCTTGATGACAAGATATCTATGATAGCACTATAGCAGGGAACTAGGGACGAGTTCTTCAAGATGTCATTGGTCAAGCGTCCCCCTGAAAGTATGTTACAACTCCAAGATAGGGCCGGAAAGTACATCAAAGTGGAGGAGAGCATGAGGAAGACGGTAGTGAATAACGAGCCCGCTGGTGGCAAGAAGCGAAAGACTGATCTGGAGTATATTGCTAAGGACAAGTATCCAAGAACTGAGCAAAATATTGATTCAGCCTCAAAGAAGGGAGGACCTGGGCAAAAGTTCACTGAATATGCTAAATTGAATGCTCTTAAAAGCCAGATCTTGATGGAAATTGAGAAAGATAGAGATATTCATTGGCCTAAACCCCTGAAGGCTGATCCTACCAAGCTAGATAAGAGCAAGTATTATAGATTTCATAAGGATGTTGGTCATAACACCGATGAGTGTAGACAATTGAAAGATGAAATAGAGTTCCTCATTCAAAAAGGAAGGTTGAGCAAGTACACGGGAGATGGAGGAGATAGGAATAACAATGGAAGAAAGAATTTTGATGATCGTAGGAGGGACCAAGACGATCAGGGGCGAAATCCCCAGCCTAGGGGATCGGTGATAAATGCAATCTTTGGAGGACCACTACCCCAAGGGCCTGTGATAAATATTATCTTTGGAGGGCCAACTGCTACTGGTTCATCCAAAAACTCAAGAAAAGCATATATTAGAGAAGTTATGCATATTATGGGGGATGCCTCGAAGAGGGCTAGAACAAGAGTGACAATGGTGTTTGATGATTCTGACTTGGAGGGTGTGAAATTTCCTCATGATGACCTGCTGGTCATAACAACAATAATAGGGAACAGCCCGGTGAAGAGGGTCCTTGTAGATAATGGTGCCTCAGTGGACATCTTGCTCCATGATACCTTTTTAAGGATGGGTTACAATGATTTTCAATTAACCCCGACCGATATGCCGATATATGGGTTCGCTGGAGTGGAGTGCCCCGTGGAAGGGATAATTAAGTTGCCAACGACCATAGGTCAGGAACCAAGGCAAGTTAAACAAATGTTGGATTTTGTGGTGGTAAAGGCTAGTTCAACTTACAATGCAATCGTGGGAAGAACCGGAATACATGCCTTCAAGGCAGTCCCTTCTTCCTATCATTCAGTGATGAAGTTTCCCACCCAGAATGGGATTGGAGAAGAGAGAGGAGACCAAAAGATGGCAAGGAGTTATTATGTGGCCTCCCTTAGGGCAGATGGAGTTGGGGGCAGGTCTGCCTATTGAAGACCTAGATATCCGTGAGAATGATGAGAAAAGAGGGAAGCCGGAAGAAGACTTGGTTCCGATTCCTTTGGCTCCTGAGGATCCTGAGAAAGTGACTTTCATTGGAGCAACATTAGAGGAGCACCTTAGAGGGAAGTTGGTGAAATTTTTAGAAGAAAATAGTGACGTGTTTGCATGGTCTGCAGCTGATATGCCAGGCATAGACCTGGAATTAATCACTCACAAGCTGAATGTGGATCCAAATAGAAAGACTGTGAAGCAAAAGAAAAGAAGCTTTGCTCCAGAGAGGCAAGAAGCTATTAAACAAGAAGTAGAGAAGCTCTTAGAGGATAGTTTCATTGAGGAGATAGAGTTTCCGGAATGGTTAGCAAACCCTGTGATGGTAAAGAAGGCTAATGGAAAATGGAGGATGTGTGTGGATTTCACCGATCTAAATGACGCATGCCCTAAGGACTGTTTCCCATTGCCGAGGATAGACATATTGATAAATGCTACTGCTGGTCATGAGAAGCTGAGCTTCATGGATGGATTCAGTGGATACAATCAGATCAAGATGCACAAGGATGACATCCCAAAGGTATCATTCATTACTAACTTTGGTGTTTTTTGTTATCTTGTTATGGCGTTTGGTCTCAAGAATGCAGGAGCCACCTATCAAAGGTTGGTGAATAAGATTTGAAAGGGCCTTATAGGCAAAACTATGGAAGTTTATGTTGATGACATGTTAGTCAAGAGTCTAGTGAAGACTGACCATATAACCCATTTGAGGGAAGCTTTTGTGGTCCTGAGATATCACAAAATGATGCTAAATCCTGCAAAGTGTGCTTTCAGAGTGGGGTCTGGAAAGTTTTTGGGACTGATGGTCTCCAAGAGAGGAATTGAGGCCAATCCTGATAAAATAAAGGCAATTTTGGACATGGAGCCCCCAAAGACTATCAAAGATGTTCGAAAGCTCACTCGAAGGGTTGTTGCGTTGGGGCGGTTCATCTCCAAATTTGGTAAACAAGTGTTTGTCATTCTTCAAATCCTTGAAGAAGGTTAAGGATTTTGTATGGACTAAGGAAAGTCAGAAGGCATTCGAAGAGTTAAAAGATTATATGGTTCATGCCCCATTATTGGCCAAGCCAGCTCTGAATGAAACTTTGTACTTGTACTTGGCCGTTTCAGAATTTGCCTTGAGCGCTGTATTGGTTAAAGAATAACTTAAAGTCTAGAAACCCATATGCTATATTAGCAAGATTCTGCATGGAGCTGAGTTGAATTATTCAACTATTGAGAAGTTTCCTTTAGCCTTGGTGATGGCCTCAAGGAAGTTGCGCCCATACTTCCAGGCTTATAAAATTGAAGTGCTAAAAAATCAACCCTTGAGAAATATTATTCACAGTCCCAAAGCTAGAGGAAGGCTGATTAAGTGGGCAATAGAATTGGGAGAATTCGATATCAAATACAAGCCACGAACGGCAATAAAAGCCCATTCATTGGCTGTCTTCATGGTAAAATATACCATACCCAACCAAGAAGTTGGGGCCAGGAAGGTACTATACCTCTAGACACGGAAGGTGATATAGGAGACAAAGAAAAGGACATTAAGGAGAAGGAATATTGGATTCTCTATTTTGATGGAGCATCAAAAATAAATTCAAGCAGAGTAGGGCTAGTTTTACAAAGCCCCGATGGTTTCCTGATAGAATATGCTATGAAGCTAGACTTCCCGACTACAAATAATGAAGCAGAATATTAAGCTCTGATAGTTGGCCTCGGCTTAGCAGGAACATTGAGGGTCAAGAACTTGAAAGCCTATGGGGATTCGAAGCTGATCATATCCCAGGTCAAGGGAGAGTTTAAGGCCAGAGAAGATACGATGGCTAAGTATATCTACCTAGTAAGGGCTGTGATGACTCAGTTCGATCAATGCCATGTCAAGCACATTCCTAGGGAGGAAAATGTAAAGGCAGATGCGTTGTCTAAGTTCGCTTCATCGGAGATAGAGAAGAGTTCAGGAAGTGTGTACTTCCGTGTTTTAAAGACACGGAGCATTGATGTTAAACTTGTAGCTCCCATAGGGCTGGGGGCATCAAAGATAGATCCCATTAAGGCCCATATTCAAACTGGTTGGCTTCTAAACGATGTGAATGAAGCACGGAAATTGGTTGTTCGAGCGCTGAGATATTCTTTGATCGATGGGATTTTGTACAAAAGATCTTATGTGGTTCCTTACTTAAGATGTCTCAGGCCCGATGAGGCACGCTTGGCTCTTGAATAAGTACACGAAGGTATATGTGGGAAACACATGGGGGCAGAGCATTGGCTCATAAGATAACCCGTTTAAGCTTTTATTGGCCAGAGATGATGGCTGATGCCAAATACTATGTGAGGAAGTGTCAACGCTGTCAGAAACATGCACCGATTGTTCGACAACCTCCTGAGATACTAACTTCCATCAATTCTCCCATCCCTTTTGCTATGTGGGGAATGGATATACTTGGGCCTTTTCCCATGGCTACAGCTCAAAGGAAGTTCTTGATTGTAGCCATAGATTATTTCACTAAGTGGATTGAAGCCAAGCCTTTGGCTAAGATCACAACTAAGCAGGTTGCACCATTCCTGTGGGAAAATATCATGTGTCGATATGGAATTCCCCGTATCCTGGTTACCGATAATGGAACACAGTTCAACAATGAGGATTTCAAGAAGTATTGCAAGGAGAATGAGATTGAGTTGCGGTTTACTTCTGTAGCTCACCCGTAAGCCAATGGGCAAGAGGAAGTGGCGAATCGTATAATCTTGGATGGACTGAAGAAGAGGATCGAGAAATCAAGGAATAACTGGGTGGATGAAATACTCACAATACTATGGGCTTATAGAACTACTTGTAGAGTCACAACTGGAGCAACTCCCTTCATGTTAGCATATGGGGCAGAAGTGGTTGTTCCTGTGGAGATATCATATTCGTCTCCCATGATCCAAGCTTTTAATTTTGAGGAAAATGAGGAGGGGCAAAGATTAGCCTTGGATCTAATTGATGAAGTACGAGATGAGGCACATGCAAAGATAGTGGAATATCAGAAAAAGGCTTCATTCTACTACAACCTAAGGGTTAAAGAAAGGTTCTTCAAGCAAGGTGACTTGGTTCTGAGGAAGGTGGAAGCTTCCGGTGTTGGGAAAAAGGGAAAACTTGCCCCAAATTGGAAAGGGTCATACAAGGTCAAAATTGTTCAAGGAAGAGGAACCTACAAGCTGGAGACTATGGATGGTTTTGAAGTCCCAAGAACCTGGCACGCACGGAACCTGAAGATTTACTATGTGGAAAATGGTTAAGCATGATTCTCACTTGTCAAAATGACAAGTAGGTTGAAAATCACCTTGAAGTTTTGCTTGCTTAGGGTTTCGTGTTTTAGTTTTATAAGGATACTCTTTCAAGTTTGAAGTTTATTAAGACTTGTGTAAGGGGTGTATCCCAAAAGTTTATAAATTATATGAAGTTTCCGAAAAATGGTTAAAGTCCCTATGGCATGATAAATAAACTTAATGCATGAGATAAGAGCTTAAAGTTTGATAAATAAACCAGATTCGAATAAGAAAAATACAAAGTTCGATAAATAAGATAGTCAAAAACAAAATAAGATAAATAAGCCACGCAGGGCTAGTAAAACTCTAAGGAGCGAAGGTGCCTTCGGCATCCATATCATCATCCCCTCCGCTCTCGCTGGACATCTCAGCAGTCCCGGTCTCGGAAGAGGAAGAACAGCTATGGTCGGCTGCTGAAGGCCTAGAAGATGACTCGGGAGGAGGAAGAAGCGGGTCCTGAGGGGTACGATCCGAGACAACTACACATGTACGAAACCTCCGCAGTAGAGTCTCATCATCAGGACAAAGGTAGTCCGCCGGGTTAATGTTAGGACAAGCCTCGTTCACGGTTCCAAGGGCCGTGTCCCAGCCAGTCCTAAAAAACCTAGGGAACACTGAGTCGTCCCTCACCCTCATGGACTGGGTGAACTCCTCCGAGTCCAAATAATTATCAATCGCCCTATCCTTCTCGGCCCTCAGCACGACCAGTTCAGCATTTGACTCTCCAAGCTCCTCAACCTTACGCTTCAACTTTCTCTCTAGTGAAGCATACTTCTTCTGCTGCCTCCTAAGAGCATTATCAGCGTTATCTGAGGCCTTCTTCCATGATTCAGCTTGCTCACAACAGCTTGGAAGTAAGCATTAGACTGAAATGAAATAATAAGCAAAGATGTAAGGCAAGTGAATGCTACAAGTATATAAAAAAGGGAGTAGGATTTTAAGAAAGGATCATACCGAGGCCAAGGACTGAGCACCCATGAGCTTTATCCTCTTTAAGTCTGGGCCAGCCACGATGTCAGTAAAGTCCTTGGGGGTCATACCGTGGTAGGACCAATCCCATGCATGTTTCGTGGATCCAACCACAGTATCCCCATGACGGAACCCTCAAAGAGGCTGGAAGGCACCAGTGGCAACAGAAGTAGGAGCACCAACAGAAATAGGGACATTTAGGGTTTCAGTTCCCCCAGAAGAAGCCTCTACCATAGGCTCCTTGTGTTTCCTCAAGAAGCTAGGCTCCAAAGCCTTTTCTCGGGTGTCCAACCCTGCGAGCCGAGCCTTCTTCATCCTCGCAGTTTCTTCAACGACAGGCACGTTATCCTCGTTGATTTCCTTAGTAGCTACAAAGATAAAATAGAAACAAAAATAAGTGGTGTCAATAATCCATGAAAAAAGAAAAAATACGAGAAGGTAAAAAAATACCCTGTGCAGAAACGGAGGAGAGTCCCATTTGGATAAGGGAAAACTCCTCTAATAGAGTCCAGCTGGGAGTGGCACCATCATCCCGGATGAGCTCGTTATAGATAATAGTCTCCTCGGGGGGTTAGGTGAATGGATTTGAGGCTACCATCGCTGACCTTCCCAAAGGAAGATCTGAAGAGGGTTCCCCAGTCCCCATTCTCCCACCTTAGCCTGACAAAACTACTCCTCCAGTGTTGGTTATTGTCGGGGATGGAAGCACTGTTAAATATGTGTTTACATTTGGGCCTTTGTCTAATATAGACCCAACCACAAGTGTTTTGAGAACTATTGTAACACTGAAATATTTTCCTAAAGACTGCTACTAACAAAGGCAAACCGCCCCTAAGACACGAGACCATGAAACATAGAATGTTTCTCCAAGCATTAGAAGGAAGCAGACAGGGATTAATTTGTAAATCTGCTAGTAAGACAGGAATAAAATCATGGAAAGGAAACCTAAGCCCAGCGGTAAGGGCATCTGCATAAATGAATAGAGTGTCGGGCTTCCAGTGGCAAGTACGATCACCACCATCAGCGGGAACTAGCCTAAGAGGGGGAAGAACATTATGAAGTGCATCCATTTTATCAAAATCTATATTGTACCATTTGTTATAATAATTGAATGAATCTAGATGAGCATTGGAAGGGTATTCATTCCCCCTAGTGTTAATTATGTCTAGCAATGACATATAAGAAGAGCGGATTTCGATATCGTTACCTCGTTCTGAAGCAGAAGTGATCTTAGCCGCTCTCTCGGAACTCTTGTCTGCCATTGATGGAGGAGAAGAACTTGAAACCCTGGAAGGAGAAGAAGAAGGCCGGAAAAAGGCAAGAGAGATCACCGGAAAACTTCTAGAGGGGAGAGGAGTGTTTGAGATGTGAGGAATGTGAAATGAGAAATGAGAAGTGTGAGTGAAATCACACTCCCCCTCCCACTCTTATATAGCCAGCAATTGGGCCTGTCAAAAGCCCATTTGGGGCCAAAAATGGAATATTCTGAAAGAATCCAGAGAAATCTGAAAATAGAATTTGATAATTATAGAAAATGCTTTAGAATTCCAGAATGTTCTGGAATTTGGATTTTAAAGCAAAAGCCTGGCCCAAGTCATGGGCCCAAGTTCAATGCTCTGGAATTTGGAAGCAAAGGGCCCAAAAGAATAAAATCCCAGCAACGGGCCCAAAGGATGAGAGCCCAAATAGAAGGCCCATAATCCACAAAAATATGTTATCATAAAAAAATCCTGACCGAGTTTGATCAGTTCTGGTCGAATCTGTATGGTCGAAAATCCCCACGACCAGACCTAATTGGCCTTTAATTCGGTCAAGAATCTTATTCTGTAAAAACAATCCTGACCGAATTTCGGTCAGGATTCTGGTCGAAGACTTCTCGTCGAAGGTGCACACGATCAGGAATAACAAGAGCTTTATTCGGTTAAAATAGAAAAGATCCTGACCGAATTTCGGTCAGGATCCTGATCGATGGATTCTGCCTGAAGTTGCTGTCGACCAGGGAATATTGGCATGTTATTCGACCGGGATCCTGGTCGAGAGGATTCCTGGTCGAATTTATATAGAAAAAGAGAGAAGAAATGGGAAAAGAAAAAAGAAGTGGGAAATTAAGGAAAAAAATCCCAGAATTAAGGGAAAATTCCTGAAAATTAAGGAAAAAATTCCAAAATAAAGGGATAATTCCTGAAAATTAAGGAAAAAATCCCAGAATTAAGGGAAAATTCCTGAAAAGTAAGGGGAAAATCCAGAATTAATGGAAAATTCCTATAAATTAAGGAAAAAAATCCCAGAATTAATGGAAAATTCCTATAAATTAAGGGAAAATCCTAGAAATTAGGAATAAATCCTGTAAATGAAAGGAATTCCTTGAAAAATTCCTAAAAATTATGGATGTACTCTAAAAAATTAAAGAAAAATTTCTGTAAAATCCAGAGATTAAAGGAAAAATACCAGATAATTCCTAAATAATAGGAATAAAGGTATCCTTGAAGCCGTTCACAAGGCAAATCGTTGTAAATATGTAGGTCGCTCCACACTTTGCGCAAAAACGATACCCTGTAAGAGAACGAATGAACTTAACTCTTGCGAAATCTTTTTACGGTTTCCCAGAAGTTTGGGGGCAAATGATAGAGAATAAAATAAACTCTGATTGCGTAATTAATATCGCATTAATTATATCAGAATTGGGCTAACAGCTAAGCCCATTTAAAAGGGACCAAAAGCCCATAATATTAATTAATTACATAATTAATTAATAAGGGATAAATCTGCTGATAAATAAAGTCCAATTAAGGATACAATTCCTTGAAGATTGGCCTCCAAGGAACCTCATGGGATAAGGAATTAGTTTTCTACTTCCTAGGACTCCAAAGTCCACTCTAATTCAGAGACTTGCCCACCACGTCTCCTAACCCAAGACCAGTTTAAGGACTCCCAACATCTATATAAGGGGTCTCACCCCACACATCACAACTACGTTTTTTGGCTTGATTCTCTAACTCACAGAGATATGTAGGCATCTCGTAAAGGCAGAATTAAGCTACGAAACACGAGAGCAGCCATTAAAGACCTTGAGCTCCTGAACCTTATTAATAAATGCAACAATTAATATACCCTAGTTTTTAATCCATAACAATAAATGACTGAACTGTATTCAAGAAAAATACTTATGTACACGATTCTAAAAAGCAAAGTTTTTTCAGCTAACATATTTTCATCCCTGCAGAGCAGTTATGGTGTTAAATATTTATTGGTATATGGGGCAGATTACATAACCACTAAGTTTGGTTTACACCATAATATCCGGGATATCGTGTTTAATTATTTTTATCAATAAATAATTATTATGTAATTATTACGTGAATTTTGATGAATTATCTGATGATTGATATTAATATTTGGGTGTTTATATAAGATAAAATTAGGATATTTTAATTTTTAATTATCCAGAATAAAATATAGATAATTTTGGTATTTTCTGGGAATTTTTGGATTTTTGTGTGATTTTATAAGAATTTATAGAATTAATAATGATTATTTTTAAGTAATTATAAAATTACTTTTTAGAATTTGAAATCGTCTCACTTCAACCGTTTTTGCGTTTTTACAACCCGAAACTCTTCGGAAAACTCCTTTCTAACCTAATCTGATAATTCTGAACACTTTCCGTGTTTTGACTTTTTCAATCCGGGGTACGATTTGACCTGTACGAGTCCCGGCGTAAAATTTTTGATACGTTAATCATTTTATAGATCGACAAAACCCATATTCTCGAAAGGCGAGGTATTATTACCCTATTTTCGTATAAAGTGTTTTATAAGAAGCTCTGTTTTGATAATTATCCAAATCTGGTAATAAATTGTATCATTTTTATAGTTACTTAGTGGCTAAATAATCTATTTTCGGATCTGATATGTAAACGCAATCATGGAATTATTAAATAAATGAAATCTGTGGTGGTTCTGTTAGCTTTGTGTTGCCCTATTGTTAAATATGGGTAATTGTTAGGTACGAAAATAGCTTCTATCATTAATTATTGAGCTGTATGAAATTATTTTATTTTTAAAATGATTTTATTGAATATTTATTCTCATAAATGCTAAAACTGTTTATAAAATTATTTTTGTTGTTTTATAATTTAATTTAATGATTTTAGGAGTTTATAAAATTTAGAAATTAATATTTTAATGATTATTTATTTTAAATGATTTTCTGATGTCATTTAATTGTAAAATCAGTATTTAATTCCAGAATGCTTCAAAAATCATGAGATTCATATTTTACTAAGTTTTGAATATTTCGAGAATTTTAAAATTATTTCGAAATTTTCTGGATTTTATTCGCCCGTATATTTGTTCGTTAAATTATAAAATGCGGGTATGTTATGCGATTCAAAAATGATTTAAAATTTTTGAAAACTTTATATTATTAATTTTTAATTACTTTGAGAATTTTAAAATTAATCTGGGGATTTTTCGGCTTATTTTCACTCGTTAGTTTCCCGTTAAGTTGTAGATTACGGTGTCAAATTCAGGGCAATAAAAAAAAAGAACGGGAAACAAATCAGATAAGTATACATGTTTTTATCCTTTTCTTCTTATCACCACTGCATCAATCTCTCTCTAGAAAATCTCTCGGCTCTCTCTCCTCACTCCTCCCTCGATCTCATCTCTCTCATTTTATGGATTCACTCATTTCTTTTCCCTCCCCCTCGATTTCTCTTTTCTCTTTTCCCCCTCTCCCTCCTTCTCCGTGCTTCTCCCGGATTCAGGTGAGCTTCGTCCGCATGCTTTTCTTTTTTACGGTCGCCGTTTGTTCCGGTTTTGGCTTCGATTTATTCCTGCTTTGTCGTATATGTACATATCTTTGTGTATCGTGTATGCTATTGTGTGTGCTGCGTGTGTGTGTTATTATGTGTGCTGTTTGTGTGTGTGTGTTATGGTGTGTCCTGTGTGTGTGTGTTATGGTGCGTCCTGTGTGTGTGAGTTGTGTATGTGCAATTATGATGTGTGTGGTGGCGCGTACGTGCGTGGTTGCTTCTATGTTGTTTCAGTTGGTTGGTCGCCGTGTTATTGTCCCAGTTATTCATTTATTAATTGGGAACTCGTAATTGGAAACCCGATACGGGTACCTCCGGGTTTTACCGCCGTCGGCGATGAATTTCGATGAGCTGACGGTAGACGACGATGATTAATTCTGAGTCCTAAATTATAAATAAATAAAATTAGTTGTAAAATTAATTTCGAAACGAAAAATAGAATAGTGTTATTATAAAATGTACCGGTGTTTGGGAGTGCGAATGGGATTGTTGTGGATTTGACGTCGAATTGATTCGACGGGTAGGCCGATAAACAAAGGAGATGCTGCCTGATTTTCGGGAAAATTAATTCTGAAAATACGGGGACATACCCTATAATTATTGGAGACGTCGAACGAAGATATATAATCATATTATACGAACCTAATTACGTGTTGGGACAAGATATTTTATAAATAATTGTTTACCCTATTTTTCAAAACAACGAGTATACATACTTTCCGAAAATAAGTATCGAATTGAGTTTCGAAGATGTGAACCATAATTGTTATCTGTATTGTAATAATACATATATATATGAGTCGGGATATGAAATCGTATGGGTAGAAGTGATAGTGATATAATGTTAAACTTAAGTGATAATCTGAATTAGGGTATTTCAACCCTGTAGGTCCTAGTCGGAAGACCCGAGGATTGACGTCGGACTAAGAATGGCCTAGTGGTCGATCGTCAGACTCGTCAAGATTCCAATCGAAGGACATAAATGATAGAATTGTATCCTGAATAGGGTAGTGGTTTGACGATAAAGCCAAACGTTCAAGTCAAACCAAAGTCAATCAGTAATAGTGGTTAAAGCTTATCAAGGCAAGTATAACTAACTTTTCTCGTAACATACTGCAATTACTTCATTCTTATCCTAAGTTCAAAATAGTTAACTGTTTTATATTTCGCTGCAATTACTCTGAATTATTTAAGTTCCTTTCATTATTGTTCCTATATTATCGATTGATCTCTCGAGCAAATACCTATTCTTCCGGGTTATTTACGAACCCTGAATTGGGATGTTTTGAAATCAAAATGATTTGACATCAAAATACTCTACGGGCTGGATGGTTACTGTGAGGGCCAGTGATGAGCTGGATCCTATGGGTCGGGGATGGACCGGACCCTTGGGCGATAGTGCCTAGGTACCCGAATGGATCTATACGGGTGGGTATAGATCTACATTATATCCTGACTGATCAGCAGGGTATGAGTGTGAACTAGTGTCCAGTATAATGTATTGTTGATCGCCATTAACGGAATTCTTTCTCGAGAAGTTTTATGGTCCAAATCCGGACAAAACCCTGATTCAGGAGATGAATCTGGGAATTGCTTGTCACTTTTGATTTATAATTAAGGGCTGGTAACGGCCAATGTTTATTCGCTCAACTCCCTCAAATAAATAGAATTGTCTAAAATTATTTTAAAGATTTTATCCAGAAATTTTCCTTTGATATTGATGTTTGGAACTCAGTTATATACTTGATGGGCATTTTTGGCTCACTCTTGCCTTGTAAATTCTTATTTCTTTCAAAAACAAATGAGGATAAAAGTGAGTAACTTTTAATAGACGGCAGAAGTTAGAAAGATCTCCGCTGCAAGAGGATGAAGATGTTAGAAAAATAAGACAAGGGAATTAGTGCGAAGGTATTAAAACTTGTATTTTAGTTATTGTGAATTGTAGAAGGTTAGATTCTTATTTCATACCATAACATGTAAACGATCCGGATTTAAGGGGTCATTTGTATAATATCTTATTTATGTAAAGATTGTTTAGTGACACCAAATCTTGACCCCGGATTTGGACTGTTACAAGTTGGCATCAGAACAAGAGGTTATTGGTCCTTGAAATAAGAATAGGTGAGAGTAAGATAGGAGTGATAGACCATATAAGATAGGATTGTTGAGGAAAGTGTAAGGTGAGCATATCAACACTATAAATATATTGAGTTCTCAGATCCTATAGTAATGAGGAGTCGACAGCTCGACGGAGACTGGGTATGTTACCCTACTTTTCATGTGGTTTTAAAGAAAATGCGATTGATTCTTGTGAGAACTTTGTGTAAGGGAAGCTAGGTGAGTTTTAGTACAATTTAACTTAGAATTAGGTAGTAGGACAGGCTCGACGTTGAAGGCAACGAGTTGATTGAAGATGATGAAGAGTCAAAGTTGCAAGTTTCAAAGGTACCACCGTTGCGAGAAGATTCTTATCTCTTAGCGGGTGCTGCACAAGGAATGATATCTACCTTATTAGGTATAAGTAAAACTAGCAAGAATATGCGATCTTATCTACAGATAGAACGTTGAATTACATTCGTGGTTGTAAGTATAACATCAAGGATGACAACGAGAATATCAAAGACAGTGGGAGGCGTCAACATTGGGTTAGAGTTACGAATAAAATGATATACAACGGTAGAGGAAATTTCGTCGACTAATAAATATGAACATAATCCAAGGAGAAATAGAAGACATACCAAAGTAGAGAGACCCTTATATGGGCATTCTTTTAATTAGATATTTCATTAATGGATTATAGGAATAACAAGTAACTTATATAGTAATGACGACCAAATATTTGATTTTCAAAATTTTAAAATGAGATTTTGAAAAATATTTTCTTAATCAACTTTCAGAAGATCTTTGTATAAAATGAGTTTTGCAATTTGGTTTTTGAAATACTACTTAAGTTCTTGTTATTATAAATAGAAAATGATCTAAAAGGATAATGGATCTAGACTCAGTGTTGTTAGTTCGGAGGACCAAGTAGACCCACTAGCAGGAAGAAATTTTAAAGTTTTTCCGTGAAAGACGAGAGTAAACTTTGTTTAATAATATTAATGATTGAATCAACATGTTAAAAAATTATTTACCCAATTCATGAAATTACTAAAAATTTAACAAGATTCGTGAATCGAACAGACGGAGGATGATTGAAGGAAATGGAAGAATCCTCCAGATGATTGGAGAAGAATAATATCCCTATCGACGAAGTTGAGGCATTGCGTGATCGATGATTATTCTACGCGGCCTAGACGAAGTTGGAAGCAATGATTATGAATTTTGTAAAGACGCAGTTATGATCGAATCATAAAGGTATTTAATGTGGAGGAATTTCCAGACGACATTCTGAAGTGATGATGTGACTTGAATTGTGAATCTGTTATTCGAATGATCTTTGAAGGTATATTTAAGTGAAACGGGGACGGTGATCAACAGTGTCATTCTTTTCTCTAATATGATAACATATGTTCTTCTTGATTCTTGAATACGTATGAGCTTCTTGTAGTAATAAATTATATGAGGCGAGGACGAAAGAAAATTTATAGTATTCCTTCCGGATTATTTCTCTTCTCAAAATATTGCTTATTGATTGAGACAAACAGTGTTGTGATGTGGCGCTTTGTCAGAATGATGAAGAGTCTGGTGGGACGCCACCTAATCATATGTCGTATGCCATAGAGTATAAAAGACTGGCTATCTTGAGTACAAATATGGTTGTCTCATTCATATCTAAATCTTCACCCATTCTTCTTCCTTCAGTTTATTGACTTACAGATTCTCTCAGTTATTTTGTTGCATTGTTGTTCTTTACCCGGTTTTTCAATCAAAAATATATACACAAACTCTCATTTTGCGTAGAGTCTATTATTTGACGATCTTAAAAAGAAATAGAATAGTCCCGTATAGCAGATAGAATTACAGGTCGAATATAGGTATGATTGTGAGCCGATAAATGGTGGACATCTACGGGCGAGGAAGAACGAATTCACCGATAACATGGTCCTGATAAAGACATCAAGTCAGACGGTATTCTTGTTATGAGGATCTCATCAGTACGGTAGAGTGCGTTAACGCGATGCACTTCAAATCAGAAGATTTAGACATAAAAGGAATAGTTAGTGAACCGTAATAAATAAATTAATTATAAAATAATGAAGTAAAGTTGTGTACATCAGACAGAGCGAACGAGTGTAGGGACGACAACCGAAGATCGAGGAATTCTGAACAATGACTCAGACAGGCAATTAATACGTGAAACATCCCTTCGTTGTGGGAAGATACTTGCCATGAAAATTCAAGATCGAAGAAATCTTAATTGTGAACAAATTTTGAGCGCGTTCTTCAAGGAATTGTTAGGTTCTCTAACTTGAGTAAATGAGTATGGTAAATTTAATACCCTACCCAAGCCAGCGACGAAAGTTTGATACGGGAACAAAAGTGGAGATGAAGGAATGATGATTCGACTATGAAATCTTTTAAGGAATAATGTTCCAAAACTAATTGAGTTTTCATCAGATTGTGATAATGATAATTGAGACCATGTGTGGTTACTGAAAGATAAACAGATTAATTAATAAAAATGAGTGTATATCGTCAAGGATAGAAGATTTGTATGATCAGTTGAAGGACGTAGTATAATTCTTAAAAAAATAATTGTATTCAAGTATCACTGATGAGAAATAAGACTAAAAGATATCCTTGAGATGGATTTATGAACAGGTATAAGTAATATGAATCATTAATTAAAAAGCTTGGATCTGAAGGAAAGTTAAAAAGAATCGTGAAATATAGTCTTTAAGAAACAACATGATAATTTCAAGTTCATTAATAGTATTTTAATATTCTAAAAGAACTGAGAGAAGGTATAATTATATTAATTATTGTTGGTTAAAACCTTAGTCCAATTAAAAGCAATGCATGCTATGTCAAGTTAGTAGTATATACGATTATCAACAGGATGTATTCTGAATAATATTCAATTGATGAATTTAGTTGATGGAAGTGGATGGATATGATTATGGATGTTTCGGTTGGTTGATAGTGTCGGCTTGAGTTCGACGGGTAGTCGATAATTTAGGGGAAGTGCTGCCTAAATTTTCAGAAATTACCCTACTTTTAAGAATAAAAAGTATACTTTCATATATTATTGAGATTCCCATTGGTACTCCAAATGATTGCGATCTCAGTTCTTGAGAAAGATTGTTATGAGCAAACCGACTTTATATAATTGGTTTTTGATTCCAGTTAGCTAGTCAGTATTTGGTTTAATTGATCAGTTAAAAGAGTTAATTGATTAACTTTACCAACTAATGGTTAGTTAAATGGAGATAGATTCCAATTAGATTAAGTCAAACTTTGACATGATTTTCAGATGCGAAATCAAAGCAATTAATAATTTGGAGGAAGTAATGGCATTAGAAGAAATCGAAAGTTTAGTAGAATTAGAGCGATGTTACTACAAGTTTGTGTGGGATTGTATCTAGATGAATATTCCTTTTGCAATCAATAAGAATAACAGAAAGTTACGGATACATGCTAGTGAAAAGAACGTTTTCAAGAACTGAAGATCCAAGATAGAGCAAAGAAATGTCACTATCTGTAATAATACTCCATGAAGAACATGAATGTACATCCATGTAGAATGACGATGTAATGGAAGTTACTATGACATACCGAAAAACTCGTGAGTACAAGTATTTGATGTGGGACAGAGGCTGACAAAGTCCGCATGTAAGCTAGGGAAAAAGAAGCGTCGATTACGTAGAAAAGAATATATATATACAACTTTCACAAACCCCCGATAATTAGAAACATATCTCCAATTCAAGAGAGTTAAATGTGAGATAGGGAATAGTGAGAATTAATTAAAAGTAAAAGTGTGTGATCAGTGGTGATTTGGTTAATGCTAAGAAAATAGTTGTCAATGAGTTTTGATGATTTTGTTGGTAAGAAATTTAAAGTTTACAAACAAAAACCCTTCATTCCAGTGTCAACTCCAGAAATGGCTTATCTAATAATGAACAGATTAGTATTATCAAGAAAAAGAGATTCCTTATGTTTAAAAGCGATAATGAATGAGTAGAATGGAGAACTAATTAAGAAAAGAACTGGAATCAAAAGGATAGTAAAGAAATTTTATAAAATAGTCCTGGATATAAGCAAGCTGTGAACGTCAGCTATGCTAGAACTGATATGAGAATGAAGTGAAACGCCGATAATTAGAGATAGGAATTTCATTCAAAGAACGCGTATAAACAGGGAAGATTAAACAAAGGTATTGGTGGCAAATGTATGCCTTTTCTGGCACCCTATAGGTACCGTATGATTGCGGGATATCGGTGCTGCTTCGTGACTGATCATCTGGAACAACATGAAATATAATTGGTTCCAATATAAACTGTTGTTTCTAAATTGTCTTAATAATCATAGAATAAATTATTTATCAACCAATTCTGTTTTGAATAAAAGGTGAAATGCAGTTTTGATTCAGTTCCTGATTTATGGTAACACTTACTTTGTTGTTAAATATCAAAGGTGGTATTAGTATAGATGATTTATGTTGACTTCAGCATGGGATATTGTGAGCATCAAAGTTTGTACTGATATCTAATTTGATATGACAACAAAATGAGTTTTAGTATTAGGAGTTCGGTTTTGAAAGGGAAGGACATGTAAGTAATTGTCGTAGCTACTGAAGAACCAAAACCTGCATCAAAGGGGTGAATATGATATTGTAATGATCGAAAAATGAATGTAGTTTGAAAACCAGAGATGAAGAAAGCGTTATTTGAATTATTAGGTATAGGTTGACCAAACCTGATTATCCTTTTATTGTTAAATGTTTTACCCGAGGAATAAAGCTCATTATTACTTCACGGGGATTGTAGCATGTTACCAGATTCAAGTATAAATTGTAATTAATCGATCTGATTAATATATTGGCAGAAGTATGGGAAATACTATGAACCGTGATGAACCGAAATAAGGGGTACCATTAATGAGTAGATAGGCACAAATAAGGCAGAAGTAAGAGATAAGGTTGGTTAAATCGTGGCAACTCGGGAAATTCAAGTTACTCCGAGAATATAGTACAAGACATAAAGATAGAAGATGACTTTTGATAAAGTGGCGTGAAGAAAAGAAGGAGCGTTATATGTGGCGGAACGTCATAGATCAACATCGCAATAAAATTTTATATTGGGATTCCCTAGAATTAATTAAATGATAAAATAGGTTATAGTATAGGGGAAAGGTATCCAAATTAATATATTCTCTTTCAGGTAGTAAAAGATTCCCGTTCAATGAATATATTTGATAGTGAATAACAAGAAGTTAAGGTATACTATTAAATGGTGAGTTAAATGCAATTGCCGAAATTTCTTTTTTATTTTAAATTTTAGAATAGATTTAAGATATTTAAAAACCGAGGACACCATGAGCTCAGTATATCGGGCGCAGATGGATGAAAAGTATAAGAGATCGATTAAAGGTTCTCGAATATGATTGAAAATGATCATAGGTCAAGTGGATCGAACAGAAAGAGACATGGAAAGTAAAGTAGAATAGCCAGTGAAAATAGGAGGCATTCATGAGCACGAATTATTAGAATTGGAAAGAAAAGAAGATTAGTATTAATTAAGTTAGTCCTTTGAGACAATGAGATAAATAGAATGATTGCGAATGAGTTGGCCTTATTGTCACGAGTATAACGAGTTCATAAGATGTTCATATGTGTATGACCAGCAAGAGTAAATTAGCTCCATATGCATGAAATGGAGACTTGAGTTAGGTTGCATGAGCAACTGATAGATGTTGATATTGGCAAAAGACTGTTGAGTAGTGATGAGTTAAGTTATGGAAAAGTTGTCCAGGTAAGAGATTGACCTGAGAAATTATAAGTGAGATACTTGAAAAGTATCATTATCTATTCCTTAGCATGCTTCTAAGGATATAATCCTTTAAGAGGGAAGGATGTAATATCCGGGATATCACGTGTAATTATTTTTATCAATAAATAATTATTATGTAATTATTACGTGAATTTTGGTGAATTATCTGATGATTGATATTAATATTTGGGTGTTTATATATGATAAAATTAGGATTTTTTAATTTTTAATTATCCAGAATAAAATATAGATAATTTTGGTATTTCTGGGAATTTTTGGATTGTTGTGTGGTTTTATAAGAATTTATAGAATTGATAATGATTATTTTTAAGTAATTATAAAATTACTTTTTAGAATTTAAAATCGTCCCACTTCAACCGTTTTTGCGTTTTTACAACCCGAAACTCTTCGGAAAACTCCTTCCTATCCTAACCTGATAATTCTGAACACTTTTCATTTTTTGACTTTTTCAATCCGGAGTACGGTTTGACCTGTACGAGTCCCGGCGTAAAATTTTCGATACGCTAATCATTTTATAGATCGATAAAACCCGTATTCTTGAAAGGCGGGGTATTATTACCTTATTTTCGTATAAAGTGTTCTCTATTTTGATAATTATCCAAATCTGGTATTAAATTGTATCATTTTTATAGTTACTTAGCAGCTAAGTAATATATTTTCGGATCGGATATGTAAATGCAATCATGGAATTATTAAATAAATGAAATATGTGGTGGTTCTGTTAGCTGTGTGTTGCCCTATTGTTAATTATGGGTAATTGTTAGGTACGAAAATAGCTTGTATCATTAATTATAGAGCTGTATGAAATTATTTTGCTTTTAAAATGATTTTATTGAATATTTATTCTCATAAATGCTAAAATTGTTTCTAAATTTATTTTTATTATTTTATAATTTTATTTATTAATTTTAGGAGTTTATAAAATTTAGAAATCAATATTTTATTGATTATTTAATTTTAAATGATTTTCTGATTTCATTTAATTGTAAAATCAGTATTTAATTCCAGAATGCTTCAAAAATCATGAGATTCATATTTTACTAAGTTTAGAATATTTCGAGAATTTTAAAACTATTCCGAAAATTTTGTGGCTTAGTCGCCCGTATATTTGTTCGTTGAATTATAAAATACGGGTATGTTATGCAATTCAAAAATTATTTAAAAATTTTGAAAATTTTATATTATTAATTTTTAATTACTTTGAGAATTTTAAAATTAATCTGGGGATTTTTCGGGTAATTTTCACTTGTTAGTTGCTCGTTAAATTATAGATTACGGTGTCAAATTCACGGCAATAAAAGAAAAGAACGAGAAACAATTCAGATAAGTATACATGTTTTCATCCTTTTCTTCTTATCACCACTGCATCAATCTTTCTCTAGAAAATCTCTCGGCTCACTCTCCTCACTCCTCCCTCGATCTCATCTCTCTCGTTCTATGAATTCACTCATTTCTTTTCTCTCCCCCTCAATTTCTCTTTTCTCTTTTTCCCCCTCTCCCTCCTTCTCCGTGCTTCTCCCGGATTCAGGTGAGCTTCGGATGCCTCTTTTCTTTTTTCCGGCCGCCGATTGTTCCGGTTGTGGCTTTAATTTATTCTTGCTTTGCAACTATATGTGCATCTCTGTGTGTATCGTGTGTGTTATTGTGTGTTCTGTATGTGTGTTATTGTGTGTCCTGTGTGTGTGTGTTATGGTGTGTGTTGTGTGTGTGAGTTGTGTATGTGCGATTTTGATGTGTGTGGTGGCGCGTACGCACGTGGTTGCTTATGTGTTGTTTCAGTTGGTTGGTCGCCGTGTTATTGTCCCAGTTATTCGTTTATTAATTGGGAACTTTTATATATTTTTATGCAGGAAATTTATCGAATATATTCGTGATATAATAAAATTTTGTGCGGCGAAAAAAGTTATTTAATCGGTGAAACTCGTGATTGGAAACCCGATACGGGTACCTCCGACTTTTACCGCCGTCGACGATGAATTTCGAAGAGCTGACGGGTGACGATGATGATTAATTCTGAGTCCTAACTTATAAATAAATAAAATTAGTTGTAAAATTAATTTTGAAATGAAAAATAAAATAGTGTTGTTATAAAACGTACCGGTGTTTGGGATTGCGAATTGGATTGTTGTTGTGGATTTGACGTCGAATTGATTCGACGGGTAGGCCGATAAATAAAGGAGACGCTGCCCGATTTTCAGGAAAATTAATTCCGAAAATACGGGGACAAACCCTATAATTATCGGAGACGTCGAACGAAGATATATAATCATATTATACGAACCTAGTTATGTGTTGGGACAAGAAATTTTATAAATAATCGATTACCCTATTTTTCAAAACAACAAGTATACGTACTTTCCGAAAATAAGTACCGAACCGAGTTTCGAAGATGTGAACCATAATTGTTATGTGTATTGTAATAATACATTTAAATATTAGTCGGGATATGAAATCGTATGGGTAGAAGTGATAGTGATATAATGTTAAACTTAAGCGATAATCTGAATTAGGGTATTTCAACCCTGTAGGTCCTAATCGGAAGACCTGAGTATTTATGTCGGACTAAGAATGGCCTAGTGGTCTATCGTCAGACTCATCAAGATTCCAATCGAAGGACATAAAGGATAGAATTGTATCCAGAATAGGGTAGTGGTTTAACGATAAAGCTGAACGTTCAAGTCGAACCAAAGTCAACCAGTAATAGTGGTTAAAGCTTATCAAGGCAAGTATTCCTAACTTTTCTCGTAACATACTGTAATTACTTCATTCCTATTCCAAGTTCAGAATAGTTAACTATTTTAGATTTCGCTGCAATTACTCTTAGTTATTTTAATAGTGCTTGATGTTTTCCACAACCTCAAGTTATAAGAGGCCACCGATATTTCCACGGCCCTGTAATACATAATCCTCGCTAAACTCCATAAAAAATTGAATAGAACCCCCTCCTCCCACCGCGCAAAAGCCTCCCATTCCAAACGTATTGAGCCTAATTTTTAAACTTTACACTTGTAAAGAATATTTTACTTGCGAAACTCTGTGTTTCCTTATTCTGACAGTTTAATACACAAAATTTATTAAATGTCAGAACTCAGAAAAGGACAAATTTATCAGGTACCTTATATTTCATTTAACAAATTATGTTTATTGAAGGCACGTGTTATCTTGTAAACCTGATAGAAAATTGTGTATCAATGTGTTTAAAATATTTATATAATTTTATATCAGTCTTTTTTTGCATTCATAATATGTGTTGTTATAATGTTTTTACTTCAATCAGTGCATAACTTGGGTATGCACATTCATACGAGAAGTAAAATTAGTAGATAATATAATTTTTAGATATGTTCCACATCATAAAATTTAGTGCAAATATATATTGAAGCATTGTTATTCCCAAGCAATCTAACAATAGAATTACAGAAGGGGGCTGAATGTAATTTTTGTTTTCTTTTCAAAATTAAAGAAACTTCTTTATCAAAGTATATCAGTGTTTGAATATGCAAGTGTGCGGAGTGAAATATGAATGTATTCAAAACATAAAGTAATTAAACACAAAAATTTAAAAACTTTCTGGTGGATTGATCTTTCCACCAGAGATATGTATTGATTGAGAACTCTGTGATGCAAGAATGCACACAGCTGCTTACAAGTAAATTTATAAAGTAAGAACTGAGAAATTCTTAACAAATTTTGTCTTATCTATTTCTCAGTGCTTTTAATCGATAATTGTCTACTTGCTTCTCTTGGTTTATATATCACCAAGTTACATATGAAAAAGATAAACTAATAAAACAAAAATATTTAAGTCTAACCACATGTTTCTTCATTTCTCTATCCATCATCTTTGTATTTCTTCAAGTAAGCATGAAAATGGAAATGCTTCTTTTTTCTCAAAATCCTGCTAATAGTCTGCCACATTCCTTATGTATACAATCAACCCATGTGACTGTCAAGTCAATATCAACTCCTATTTGAATTTGTTATCCGTCGAGACTTTGTTGATTATCCGTCGAGACTCTATTGGATCATCCGTCGATTGGGACTTGGGTCAACCTTTAAAGCCTAGTAGAAACATCCGTTGAAAGTATTTCCATAGCAGTTGACTCAATTTCACTTATGCAAAATTACAAGGCATCTAATATTTACAATTAGCCAAACTATTTTGAATATCATTCTAGTAGCCAACATGACTTAGAATATCCTATAACTTCTAATTCTCTAAGACATTACAATGTACACGAATGTGCTACAAAAACTTATTTAAATATAAGCTACTTTTTCAACGGATGATAGTGTAACATTATCTGTTGAAAGCTACTAACACACTTAATTAAATCTACTAAGGTGTTTTGGTAAAATATCATCAAGCCTACAATATATTCCTAACAATCTCCCCCAATTTATGTCTACTAGAATTGTAGGCATAAATTTAGAAGGACTTGATGATAACAAAACACCTTCTACAAAAGGATCATTCAATAGCAGATAAAATGATAAGTGCTGCAATTTTATTGAAAGTTGATAAAAGAAAGTTCACAAAAGTCTCACAAGCTTTGTTCAAGGTGCTCCTCTAGTCTGAGTAAATTAATCTTTTTTTCTTGAGTGTCTAGTCTTCTTTTCCATCTTTTCATTGTTCTCTTCTATCTGGTGTTGAAGTTGTTTGTAGAACTCAGATTCATCTTTATTAGATAGATCCAGCATCTCATGCATTTCCTTGAGAGTATTATTGCTTGATATCTTTAGCTGGTCTTCTAATCTGAAAGATCTTCTAGTATTCTTTTCATCCTTGAACTCCATCAACCAATATGGCCTCAAGGGCACTCTACTTCCAGTGTAATGAATAGTTAAGATTCTTGGTAGTGCACTTGGATCTCTCGAGCTTTGTATTATTTATTAAATTTTGTTGAGTATCTCCTTTTTGGCCACCATAGTGAATCCAAAATTTTTCTTGATTGTAGAGAATTCTTTAACTAAGACAGTGTAACCTTCATTGAGAATCCTATGAAGAGGCCAAGTGATTTCCTTTCCACCCTTGTACCTGAACACTAGTCTTTCTGGAAGCCTGTTGTGGGCATCAATTGCTCTCACTTCATCTAGTTCTTCCAAGTATAGATTAATGTCTGAAAACTCATTTATGTCATAGATAAAGAGTTGATCTCCTTTGTTGACTGTTGGCTTGGGTTTAGATAAAGTTTTGGATTGGAATGGGATAGACTTGACTAGATTTCTTAGTATGTTCTTCCTCCTTTTTAAGTGGTTGGTATTGGGATGTTCAGCTCAGGAATAGGTAAATTTTCCCAGTCTATTGGTTCATCCTTGGGAATTATTGGCTCACTATGAAAATTCACAACAAGATGGACCTTAATTTCAACTTGCTCCATTATGGGCATAGTTGGTTGATTTGTAGTAGTAGACTGAATTAGCTTTGGTTCTTCCTTTTCTTCTTCAAATATCAGCTTCCTTTTGGCTCTTTCCTTTACTCTTTTCACAGATTTCTGTTTTGGTTCCTCCTTCTTTTCAGTCTCAGTTATGGTGGCAGGCTTCTTACTTTCTGACTTGGTAGCAAGCTTTTCATCTTGTTTCTTTTCTTCTAAGGCAGCCTGCCTTTTCTGATGCTTGAGCCTCAATTTTTCTTCTCTCTTGGCTTCTCCAAATTGAGGATGTCCAGCCATCACACAAATTAGTTTTCCATGCCTGTAGATTTTTGCTATCCATTTCTTCAAGACTGAGTCTTTTGGATCTTTGTGATTTGTAATAGAGTAACCAAGCAGTTTCTTTTCATCAGGTTAAGGAGTTGCATAGACTAGGTGTGGCGCCCTCCAAACCTGGGTCAGAAGTTTGGGGTCCACAACACATACATAATATATAAACATGTATAAGAAATATTATTTGCAATGACCCTGCTTCACATAACCACGGATCGCAACAGGTTAAAGTATGAAAACAAGCCACAACCTTAACTTTTATTACAATGTACCAATTCCCAACTAATTTAACTTACAACTGATAATAAAATTATTCTTACAATCTTACTATTTCTCTACCAAATGAAGCTTCTTCTAGCTCGATCCAACTCAAACTGGAATCTTAGCCGCACTTTGGACTGAGGAACTTCACTATCATCCGTATCATTTTCAACTGTAGAATATATAAAAAGATTCGCAAGAGTGAGCTAACTAGCTCATCAAGTAATAATAATGATAACTGAGGTTAAATCATGATCAAATGAGATGATTCAAAGGAATCAAGTTTCTTTTTAACTAATTATTAGAATTGGATATTCATTTTAAATTTTAAAACTAAGGTTAGGCTGCTGATCAGTCACGCACTAACCACGAGCAAAGCACACAACACTACTCTAATTACTGGATCCAAGGCACACATTGGCCTATAATTGACCACGAATCTGGTCCACATTTAGAAAACTATCCAATTCTAAGACAATTCAGTGTAATAAACAATGTAATTCAATAAGAAAGATCATAATCAACATTGATAAAACACTTGTACAAAAGCGTAATACGATTCATGAGTATCACAAGGGTATATCAAGGTATGTATGGGAAACGGTTTTCAGCCTGTAAGAGGATCAGGTGTTAGACAAATAGTTATTTTTTAAGGTATAGTTCTTTGATGTTATAAAGAATGGTTGGGGTATAAAAGTTTTTGTGTTTTCAAATAATTTTCTTTCGGTGTTGGGTGTTTGGTAGTTATACATTTGGGGAGCAGTATCATATTTGGGTGGTTTGGTATCTAAAAATCAATAAAGGATGGTTTACAAAGAACACGGCTGTTATGGATTAAAAACTAATATATATATATATATATATAATCGCTGTATTTATTACTAAGGAACGTGAGCTTCGAGGCTCGATTTGACTACTCTTGTGTTTCGTGACTCAATCTGCCTTAACAAGATGCCTACGTACCTTGCTGATTGCCAAAGATCAAGTCAAAAAATGTAGTTCTGATTTGTGGGGTGAGGCCCCTTATCTAGATGCTGGTGGTCCTTGAATTGGATTTGATATAGGAGACTTGGTGGGCAAGTCTCATAATTAGAATGGACTTTGGAGTCCTAAATAGTAGGAAACTGATTCCTTATCCTTTCAGGTCCTTTTGAGGCTAATCTACAAGGATTTATATCCTTATCGGGACTCTTCTCAATAGCTGATTTTTCCCTTATTAATTAATTACGAAATTAATTAATATTCAGAGTTTTTGGGCCTTATTTGTTCCATCAGGCCTGATCTGGTCCATCGGGCCTGATCAATGTGTTGACCATTTTGGTCTGAATGTCATACATCTTCTTATTAGGCCTTGCGGCCCAAACCATTTATAATTTCTGTAATATTTAATTGTGTAATCAGGATCTATTTATCCCTATCATTTGCCCCCCAACTTTTGGGAAACCGTATAAGATTTCGCGAAAGTTAAGTTCATTTATTCACTTACAGGGTATCGTTTTGCGTAAAGTGTGGAGCGACCTACACGTTTACAATGATTTGCCTTGTACGCGGCTCCAGGGTTTTTTAAAAACTTCCCTTCTTATTTCCTTACCTTCTCCCTATTTTTAGGAATTTTCTGGTATTTTTTCAGGAATTTTCCCTTTTTCTGGGTTTTTTCCAAATTTTCTGCAATTTTCCACAAATTTTTTCAAATTTCCAGCCCTTTTTCGACCAGGATCCTAGTCGAAACTTCGACCTGGATCCTAGTCGAATTTTTGGGCCAGCCTTGCATTCCTGGTCGAAGGACTTCGACTAGGATCCACGACCTGGAATTCGACCAGGATCCTAGTCGAACCTTCGACCTGGATCTAGGTCGAAAATTTGTCCTCATTGTGATTCCTGGTCGTAAGGTTTCAACTAGGATTCACGACCTGGATTTCGACCAGGATCCTAGTCGAACCTTCGACCTGGATCTAGGTCGACAATTCTGTGCTTATTTGCTTCCTGGTCGTTAGATTTCGACTAGGATTCACGACCTGGGCTTCGACCAGGATCCTAGTCGATTCTTCGACCTGGATTTAAGTCCAGTTTTCTGTAACCCATACTTGAAAAATGTTTTGATTGATTCGACCTCATTCCTGGTCCATGTTTCGACCTCAATCCAGTTCTATTTGCCCGTAATTTTCGGATGTCTGTTCGATGGATTTCGAGCAGAATTTACGACCTGAAATTCGACCTAAATTCTGGTCTTTTATACCCGTTATTTTCGGGTGCCTGCTCGAAAGATTTCGGGCAGGATTCACGACTTGAAATTCAACCTGAATCCTGGTCTTTTAGGACTTCCATCTAATCCATTTTTGATTGGGCCTCAGTTTGGGCCTAGCCTTCTTTATTGGGCCTTACATCTTTTAGGGCTTTTATTAGGGCATTGTATTTTTCCAAATCCTAATTGGATTTGGGCCTTCTAATTCTTACTGGGCTTCTCCCAAGTCCTAATTTGATTTGGGCCTTTTAATTCTTATTGGGCCTCTCGGATTTGGGTCTTTCAACTCTTACTGGGCCTCTTATTGACCTGGGCTTAATATACCAAAATACCCTGTTTAGAATTCCCTAGAATTCCTTGGAATATTCTGGAACGTTCCTTTTTCTGGGCTTTTTTCTTTGGGCCTCTATCCTTACTAGGCTCTTGTCCCTTCAACTTCACTTTTCCTCCTATAAAAAAGAGTGAGGAGAGTCTACTGCTCCTCACTTTCTCATTTTTAAATTCTTCTTCTTTCTTCTCCTGCTAAGAATCTTAGAGCAATAACAGTAAGTCGGAGTATCAAAGCCTTTGTAGGAGCATTTCTTCAGGTAAAGTTTCTCCCTTTACTCCTTGCGCTTATTTTTGCATAGTGTGCGTTTTTAAAATTATCTCTTTATGTGCCCTTTTTTCAGATGTCTGATAAGAAAATGACTCATTTGGCCAAGATGAACGTGGCTAGAAAGTCCAATGAATTCCCTATTCGATCAAGGTACACTTCCTTAATCGACATGATCAACACCCGAGGGGACGAGTACCCGTCTGATGCGCATCTAGACGCGCACGACCATATTAGTGCCTTCCGGGATCCAAAAGAGCTGGAAAAGTTGAGCAGCTATTTCAAAATCAAGGAACCTTTCAAACTGGTTCTTGCAGGTCCGGCCGATAGGGCCTGCCAGTAGAAGAAGGATGCATTATGCGTCTACAGGGATACTCTAAGGGCTGGTATCAGACTCCCCTTTCACCCGTTCCTTCCACTTTTGCTAGCTGATGTGGGCATCAGCCCTTGCCAACTCCCCCTAATTCTTGGAGGCTCATTCTGTGCTATCTGTCGCAATACGCCAAGCACAATGTCCCCACTTCCGTTGCTATCTTCAGAAAGATTTTTCAGTTCAAGAACAGCCCTGATAAGAATCTGGGTTGGGTTTCTTTAAACCAGCGCCCTACTATTCCTCACATTGTGAACGGGAAATCCATCCCTGACAACAACTTGGGGTGGAAGAAAGATATTTTGTTCGTCGTTTGGGAGGGTGGCGATTGGGGCACCCTATTTCGATCGTCTTTTGGGTTTGCCGTTGATGGGAGGCCAAACGATATAACTTTATCTGAGGAGGAGGCTAGAGCTTTCAACCTCCTGATGCAAGATAATGGGACTTCCCATTCTTGGGATCTTATCAGGGAGACCGTTCTTGTAGAACGCGGCCTTTCTCCCGTCCCTAAGAAAAGTAAGTTTTCTTCCTTATATATATCTTTTTTATTTCCTTCATTTTCTATTTTGCTGATTCCTCAACTTACTTATCTCATTTGTTGCAGTGGCTGAGAAAATTGAGGAGGCTACCAGGCCTAAAGACCTGGAGACAACTAGGATGAAGCGTACTGGAAAGGTCTTTAAACACCCGCGCCTTGGGGATCGCTTCCCGGAGTTCCTACTCCAAGCAATGGAACAAGGCGAAGAAGGCCCCAGCCAAGTTTTGCGCACCAAGCAGAAGCCAGGGTCTTACTTTCAACCTGCTTGGGGAATCCGGGGCAAGGATTCAATTATTGGCAGCACAACGCTTGCCAAGGAATGGTCTAAGCATTCCATCTCCACGGTCGATTATCAAGACTTTGTCCTTCAACAGGACTTAGAGGGGAACGAGCTTTTTGGAGCTCAGGCTTTGGTGACGGTACGTCTTTTTCCTTTGCCCTTCATAGTTGCCTTTCCGATTTTCCCATCTCATACTTTTGCTGTGTTTCTTGTAGGCGAACGCCCATTTTCAGGGGGTGATTCACCAAGCCAAGGCTTGGAAGGTTGGCCTGGAGGACGCGAACAAGAAGTTGGAGGGGGCCAACCAAAGAATAGAGGCCCTTGAAGCCCAACTTGCCTCTTCCACTTCTGACCTGGAAATGGCCCGGGCCGAAAACATTATCCTGAAGGTTCAAAAGGATAAAGCCTTTGACGGCTGGATGGACACTCAGGAGTTTAAGGACTTAATGGTGGAGCACGATGCCCTCCTACACCCAGTTAGCTATAAGGAAGGCTGGGATGCTGCTGTGGAGGTCATTCAGGATGAATTTCCAGAATTCTTCGAGCAGTCCTCCTTTCCTTGCCCTTTGCGAGTTCCAGAACTTGGGGGTGTTACCGACAAGCTCGTTGGCCTGATCAAGGACGGCCTGTCGGGGAGCCAAGGCCAAAAGAGGAAGGAGCTTGAGTCCAGCTCCGGAGAGGAGGAAGCTTCTTCTGAAGAGGAGTCTGAGCCCGTTGCAAAGAAGGTCAGGGTGGAAGAGCCTCCAAGGGCAACGCCTCGGCAACCAGCATCTCCCGCAGCATCCAAAGTGCCCGAAGGCAGTTCTGATGGAACCTTTACGGGGACTTCCGAGGAGACGACTGAGACGTCCGAGGGGACGACTGAGACGTCCGAGGAGACTTCAGATAGTGGTTCTGAAGAATCCCAGCCTTCCAAGGCCTAAGTTGTTTTTTTATGTATTTCTTCTTTATTAGACAATATTTGAACTTCGTTTGTATCAGAACTTGTTACCCTTCGGGGTTATTTCATATGCTGCTTTTCTTACTCGCATATTTCTCCTTTATCTTTCCAATACTTAATATGCATTTAAACTTGAACTAATTGGCCCTTTGAATTGTGCAACGTGCACTCTTATAAAAGAATCCTTGAAGTCTTCCTTTTTTCAATGGTCAAAGCATGATTTTTTGTTAAAACCACACAAGGTATTATCACAACTTACACATCCATAGGTTGAAATAATTTCAAACTCTTTAATATGAAGTCTAGTTTTCCAAAACCTTACATAGTATGGGTTTGACCCTTAACAATAATAACTCGACAATGTAAATTCTACTGGAATATAAAATCCTACGCAAGCAAAGCTTCAAGGTGCTTTTCAACCTACTTGTCATCCTGACAAGTGAGAATCGTATTCAGTTGCCCTACACATAGTAAACCTTCAGGTTTTGTGCATGCCAAGTTCTTGGGACTTCAAAACCATCCATTGTCTCCAGCTTGTAGGTTCCTCTACCTTGAACGCTCTTGACTTTGTACGGCCCTTCCCAATTCGGGGCAAGCTTCCCTTTCTGTCCTACACCAGAAGCTTCTATCTTCCTCAAGACTAGGTCACCTTGTTTGAAAAACCATTCTTTAACCCTTAGGTTGTAGTAGAATGAAGCCTTTTTCTGATATTCTACTATCTTTGCATGTGCCTCATCTCGCACTTCATCGATTAAGTCCAGAGCCAACCTTTGTCCTTCCTCATTTTCCTCAGCATTGAAAGCCTGAATCCTTGGAGAGGAATGTGATATCTCCACGGGAACTACTGCTTCTGCCGCATATGCCAACATGAAGGGAGTTGCTCCAGTCATGACTCTACAGGTAGTCCTGTAGGCCCATAATATTGGAAGTATTTCATCCACCCAATTATTTCTTGACTTCTCGATCCTCTTCTTTAGTCCATCCAGGATTATCCGATTTACTACCTCCGCTTGCCCATTGGCTTGCGGGTGAGCCACAGAGGTGAACCGTAACTCAATTTCATTTTCTTCACAGTACTTCTTGAATTCCTCGTTGTTGAATTGTGTTCCATTGTCGGTGACTAGGATACGGGGAATTCCATACCGGCACATAATATTTTCCCACAGGATTTGTGCAACCTGCTTAGTTGTGATCTTAGCCAAGGGTTTGGCTTCAATCCACTTGGTGAAATAATCAATGGCTACAATCAGGAACTTCCTTTGTGCCGTGGCCATGGGGAAAGGCCCCAGAATATCCATTCCCCTCATAGCAAAGGGAATGGGCGAGTTTATAGAGGTCAGCATCTCGGGGGGTCGTCTAACAACAGGTGCATGCTTCTGACAACGATCACACTTCTTTACATATTCTTTGGCATCAGCCATCATTTCTGGCCAATAGAAGCCTAAACGGGTTATCTTATGAGCCAAGGCCCTGCCCCCCAAGTGTTGCCCACAAATACCTTCATACACTTCTTCAAGAGCCAAGCGTGCCTCATCGGGCCTGTGACACCTTAAGTAAGGAACCACGAAAGATCTTTTGTAACGAATCCCATCTATCAAAGAGTACTTTAGTGCCCGAACAGCTAACTTCCGTGCTTCAATTGCATCGTTTGGCAACCAACCGGTTTGAATGTGGGCCTTAATGGGATCTATCCATGACGTCCCCAGGCCTATAGGAGCTACAAGCTTAACATCTATACTTCGTGTCTTCAAAACATGGAAGTACACACTTCCTGAACTTTCTTCTATCTCGGATGAAGCAAACTTTGATAATGCATCTGCCTTAGCATTTTCCTCCCTTGGAATGTGCTCAACATGGCATTCATTGAATTGGGTCATCACAGCCCTTACTAGGCGGACATACTTAGCCATCGTATCATCCCTTGCCTCAAATTCTCCCTTTACCTGGGATATGATCAGCTTCGAGTCTCCGCGGACCTTTAAGTTTTTGACTCTAAGTGTCCCAGCTAGGCCAAGGCCAGCTATCATGGCTTCATATTCTGCCTCGTTATTTGTGGTTGGGAAGTCTAATTTCATGGCATACTCAATCAAGAACCCGTCAAGGCTTTTTAAAACTAATCATGCTCCACTGGAGTTTATTTTTGATGCTCCATCAAAATAGAGAACCCAATATTCTTTCTCCTTATCATCCTTCTCTTTGTCCCCATTATCGACTCCCTTGTCTTGAGGTATGGTATTTTCCTGCCCCCCGACTTCTTGGTTGGATATGGTACATTCCACCATGAAGTCAGCTAGTGCTTGGGCTTTTATTGCCGTTCGTGGCTTATACTTGAGATCGAACTCTCCCAGCTCTATTGCCCACTTAATCAATTTCCCACTTGCCTTGGGACTGTGAATGATATTTCTCATGGGCTGATTTGTAAGCACCTCAATCTGATGAGCCTGAAAGTAAGGACGCAGCTTTCTCGAAGCCATTACCAAGGCTATAGCAAATTTCTCAATAGTTGAATAATTCAACTCAGCACCATGCAGAATTTTGCTGACATAGTGTACGGGTTTCTGGACTTTCAGTTCCTCCTTAACCAACACCGCGCTCAAGGCACTCTCTGAAACAGCCAAGTACAAGAATAAAACTTCATTCAAAACTGGCTTGGCCAACAACGGGGCCTGCGCCATATATTTCATCAATTCTTCGAAAGCCTTCTGGTTTTTCTCACTCCATACAAAGTCCTTAATATTTTTTAGTGACTTAAAGAATGATAGGCACTTGTCTCCTGACTTGGAGATGAATCGTCCCAGCGCAGCAACCCTTCCTATGAGCTTCTGAGCATCCTTGACAGTTTTTGGTGGTTCCATGTCCAGGATTGCCTTTATTTTATCGGGGTTAGCCTCGATCCCTCTCTTGGAGACCATCAATCCCAAAAATTTTCCAAATCCTACTCCGAAAGCACACTTTTTAGGATTCAACATCATCTTGTGGTACCTCAGGATCTCAAAAGCTTCCCTCAAATGAGTTATATGATCAGTCTTTACTAGACTCTTGACTACATGTTATCAATATAGACTTCCATAGTCTTACCAATAAGATCCTTAAAAATTTTATTTACCAACCTTTGATAGGTGGCTCCTGCATTCTTAAGACCAAATGCCATAACAAGATAATAATAAACACCAAAGTCAGTGATGAATGATACCTTTGAAATGTCATCCTTGTGCATCTTAATCTGATTGTATCCGCTAAATCCATCCATGAAGCTCAGCATCTCATGCCCAGCAGTGGCATCAATAAAAGTATCAATTCTTGGCAACGAAAAACAGTCTTTAGGGCACGCATCATTCAGATCAGTGAAGTTTATACACATCCTCCATTTCCCATTAGCCTTCTTCACCATTACAGGGTTTGCCAACCACTCTGGAAATTGAATCTCTTCAATGAAACCAGCCTCTAAGAGCTTCTCCACTTCCTGTTTTATAGCTTCTTACCTTTCTGGAGCAAAACTTCTTTTCTTTTGTTTTACCATCTTCCGATTTGGGTCTACATTCAGCTTGTGAGTAATCAATTTCGGGTCTATACCAGGCATATCAGCTGCTGACCATGCAAAAACATCACTATTTTCTTGCAAAAACTTCACCAACTTCCCTCAAAGGGGCTCCTCTAATGTGGCCCCAATGAAAGTCATCCTCTCAGGATTCTCGGGGTCTAAAGGAATCGAAACCAAGTCTTCTGTTGGCTTTCCCCTTTTCTCATCATTTTCTCGGATATCCAGATATTCAATAGGAAGAACCTGCCCCCCAACTCCATCTGCCCTCAAAGAGGCCATATAACAGCTTCTTGCCATTTTTTGATCTCCTCTTTCTTCTCCAATCCCATCTCGAGTCGGAAACTTCATAACTGAATGATAAGAAGAAGGGATTGCCTTAAAGGCATGTATCCCTGTTCTTCCCATGATAACGTTGTAGGTCGAACTAGCCTTCACCACCACAAAGTCCAACATCTGAGTTGCTTGCCTTGGTTACTGTCTTATGGTTGTTGGCAACTTGATTATTCCTTCTACGGGGCATTCCACTCCTGCGAATCCATATATCGGCATGTCGGTTGGGGTCAATTGGGAGTCATTATATCTCATCCTTAAAAAGGTGTCATGGAGCAAGATATCCACTGAAGCACCATTATCCACAAGGACCCTCTTAACTGGGCTATTTCCTATTACCGGTGTTATGACCAGCGGGTCGTCATTAGGAAACTTCACACCCTCTAGGTCAGAATCATCAAAAGCCAATGTTAGTTCTGTCCTGGCCCTCTTCGGGGCTTCTTCAACAATATGCATAACCTCTCTAGTATATGCTTTTCTGGAGTTTTTGGATAATCCAGCAGTAGTTGGACCTCCGAAGATCGTGTTGATCACAGGCCCTCGAGGTCGTGGCCCTCCATAAATTGTGTTAATAATTGGTCCTCTAGGCTGGGGATTCCGCCCCTGATCGTCATGGTCCCTCCTACGATCTTCAAAGTTCTTCCTTCTATTATTATTCCTGTCCCCTCCTTCTCTAGTGTATTTGTTCAATCTTCCTTTTCGAATGAGGAACTCAATTTTATCTTTCAGCTGCCTACACTCATCGGTGTCGTGACCAACATCTTTATGAAATCTGCAATACTTGCTCTTGTCTAGCTTGGCAGGATCAGCCTTTAGGGGCTTAGGCCAACGAATATCTCGATCTTTCTCGATTTCCATCAAGATCTGGCTTCTAGGGGCATTCAGCTTAGCGTATTCGGTGAACTATTGCCCAGGTCCTCCCTTCTTGGGGGTTGAATCAGGGTTTTGCTCGGTTCTAGGATACTTGTCCTTAGCGATATACTCCAGATCAGTCTTCCGCTTCTTGCCTACAACGGGCTCATTACTCACTACGGTCTTCCTCATGCTTTCTTTGACTTTGATATACTTCCCTGCCCTCTCCTGGAGCTGCAACATGCTTTCAGGGGGGGCATTTAGCCAAGGACATCTTAAAGAACTCATCCCTAGTTCCTTGTTGCAGTGCTATCATGGCTATCTTATCATCAAGGTCTGGGACTTTTAAACCTCCTTTGTGAAACAATTCAGGTAATCTCTCAAGGATTCCTTTGTCCCCTACACAATGCTCATAAGAGATGCTGAACTTTTCTCATGAACTCTCCCACTGATGAATTGCTTAATGAAAGGCTGGCTTAATTCTCTGAACGACCCAATAGAGTTTAGGGCCAAGCGACTGTACCACCTTTGAGCCATACCCGACAGGATTTGAGGGAAGGCCCGACACTTTATAGCATCATTCACGGGCTGCAACAGCAGTGCATTAGAGAATATTCTAACATGATTAGCAGGATCTCCCATGCCATCATAAGCTTTGATAGTTGGCATCTTGAACTTCCTTGAGATATGGGTATTCATTATTCCTTCAGTGAAGGGTGGAGTAGGATCATCAGGATCTCCAAGGGGAAGAAGATTGCTCGGATCAGCCCTTGGGACAACAGCCCTTCTCTGCACCGGACCGTCCAGGTCTATGATGGGAGGAGGATTTCTCCCTCTAGGAGGTGCTTGGGGTCTGGTGGTCTGATGCGCCTCCAAGTCGCGCCTCAGCCTTTGAATCTCAGCCTCATGAGCCCTGATCCTTTCCTGCACTTCTTGGGGATTCGCCCCTTGGGTGCTTTGAGGGCGTTGGCTTCCATCAGCCATCGGCTCTTTGCCAGCACGCCTCCTTCTTGGGGCTACTTCATCATCCGAAGATTCGGAGTCTCTCTCAGTGTAAGGACCAGAAAATTCCCGATCCTCGGGGATAGGAGCCAAACCTCGTATGTAGGGGGCGATTGTCCTCGTGCTTCACTTCGCCCAGCATGTCCGCTTCCTCCAACCTCTGGGTAAAGGGGCATCCCATAAGGGGGGTTAGTAGTAACAACAGTTGAATATTCATACTCGATAGGTCGAGAATTCACAGGTACATGTACTTGTTGAACTTGAGAATTCGTACCTTGAATAGCCGGGGGAACCGTCCCTTGTGGCTGAGGTTGAGTTGCCCCTATTTGGGCTTCCCCTTGAGTAGATGCATAAGTTGAGTGAGGGGGTATCTCCACGGTTGACGAAATTACCTGGGTTGTCCCCGATGGTGTTCCTTCCTCCAGAGCTCTAATTGTTCTCCGTGTTCTCGCCATGGTTGTTATTGTGTTGTCCCACAGACGGAGCCAAATGTTATGGATTAAAAACTAATATATATAATCGCTGTATTTATTACTAAGGAACGCGAGCTTCGAGGCTCGATTTGACTGCTCTTGTGTTACTCCGTACGCTGATTCTGTTGTAAATTTTATCAAACAATATGTGCATCTTATTGTTAGGAATAATCAATTCCTTCATAAACGCGGGTTACTTTATCCTCTGAATTAACAATACTAAGTCTGTAACAAATACCCTTCCAGGTAATCCGGGTTTTATAACAAACAAGAAACTCAAGTAGTAACCTAACAACCAGCGTTCAAAACTTATTTTATTCAGAAAGGCTTTAAAAATTTTGTAAGGAGAAATCTTTTTCGAAAACTTGTTTGAGAATTTTGAAAATCACAAACCTGGTTGTCCTTACTATATGAGCTGGTTGTTGTCATTCCTTCATATAACAAGGTACCGAATTAAATAAATGATCACATAAAGGTCCGTTCACTTCAATCTACCTTTTTTCCTTCATCGTGTCCACTTACCTTCCTTAATCGACAAAACTTCAGTTGTCGTTGCATGCTATCTTATTCGTAGCTTCACATCAAGCTTCCATACTGGTAATACTCCCAATATCCACTATACAATCGTTAAGTGGAACAGACTATCAAATAGTCAACAAGTCGGCTAATGTCACATCATCTTGTTAAAATATATATTACATCATTATAACACCATTATCTAATTCCAAGAAATCTCCAGATCCATAATCTTCTCTAACTCTCTATTTTCAACACTTATCTACTCTATTCCATAAGCTAGTCATGGGTGGCCTAATCACTAATAGCTTCTTGTAACCAGGTAACAGCTATCCTCCGAAACACTTGAATCTTCTTTCTAAACTTCTTCTTACCTTTATTTGTATCTCAATACTCACCATTTACTGCAACTCCCAAATCCATCCTCATAGGTACAATTGCTTTATAGGACAAGTGCTAAACTGGGGGGTATAGAACGGGGGGTAGGGTAAACTAATAATATACATTCACAGTCGAAAGTCCAGTAAAATAAGAATAAATGGATGGAGGTTCTTAAATAGGTAGTCTTATAACAAGAGGTGGTAGAATAGCGTGGAATAACTTGAAGAGGAGCAACTGTCATAACAGTAGGTAGTGCCATTAATACTGATGGAGGAACAAGGTGCAAATCAAATCTGAGAAAGGATGACGATCCTCGAGCGGAAAGCTTCATGCGATCGGATGATACAGGGAAATTAGGATATGCCATTGCCGTTGTCTGGAAATCACCTCGCAAGTTAAGAATCCCAAATTGCAACATGAACCATGTCGGAAACCTACTATGAAATCACACTCAACCTCACAACATCTTATCTTTCTATTTCCAATTACTAATCCTAACCTTCTACCCAATCTCGACAATCTAGTCTTGTTTCAGTGACTTATAACCTGTAGCTCTGATACCAACTTGTGGCGCCCTCCAAACCCTGGTCAGAAGTTTGGGGTCCACAACACATACACAATATATAAACCTGTATAAGAAATATTATTTGCAATGACCCTGCTTCACATAACCACGGATCGCAACAGGTTAAATTATGAAAACAAACCACAACCTTAACTTTTATTACAACGTACCAATTCCCAGCTAATTTAACTTACAACTGATAATAAAATTATTCTTACAATCTTACTATTTCTATACCAAATGAAGCTTCTTCTATCTCGATCCAACTCAAATTGGAATCTTATCCGCACTTTGGACTGAGGAACTTCACTATCATCCGTATCATTTTCAACTGTAGAATATATAAAAAGATTCGCAAGAGTGAGCTAACTAGCTCAGCAAGTAATAATAACGATAACTGAGGTTAAACCATGATCAAATAAGATGATTTAAAGGAATCAAGTTTCTTTTTAACTAATTATTAGAATTGGATATTCATTTTAAATTTTAAAACTAAGGTTAGGCTGTTGATCAGTCACGCACTAACCCCGAGCAAAGCACACAGCACTGCTCTAATTACTGGATCCAAGGCACACATTGTCCTATAATTGACCACGAATCTGGTCCACATTTAGAAAACTATCCAATTCTAAAACATTTCAGTGTAATAAACAATGTAATTCAATAAGCAAGATCATAATCAACATTGATAAAACACTTGTACAAAAGCGTAATACGATTCATGAGTATCACAAGGGTATATCAAGGTATGTATGGGAAATGGTTTTCAGCCTGTAAGAGGATCAGGTGTTAGACAAGTAGTGATTTTTCAAGGTATAGTTCTTTGATGTTATAAAGAATGGTTGGGGTATAAAAGTTTTTATGTTTTCAAATAATTTTCTTTCAGTGTTGGGTGTTTGGTAGTTATACATTTGGGGAGCAGTATCATATTTGGGTGGTTTGGTATCTGAAAATCAATAAAGGATGGTTTACAAAGAACAAGGCTTATAGCTCAAGATCAAGAAAAATCAGGGTTCAAGGTTAAATAATTTAAAACACTTGCAATATAAAACATGAGTTATTTTGAATAATAGCGACATGTTATGAAACAGTTCGAAAATGTTTGCGATATATTTTGAACAAAAGTTCAGAAGTACTTGCCTCACAGGGCTTTATAACTGTTACTGACCAACTCTGAGCGAACTCTGCCGCTCAGGCTTTAACGTCCAACCACTAGCCCACATTAGATTCGACTTCGACACTCAGGTTTTCTATTGAAACTCTATTGAGCTCGTCAACGGACCACTAGGTTATCTTTAGTACATCGTCCACTTCCAAGTTCCCGACTATAACCTACAAGGTCGAAATACCCTACGTTAGACGTCTAGGTATGCTTGACATATCCTCGATACCAATTTACCCAACGATATTCAAACCCGACTCGTAATTATATACCTTACAAAATTAGGGTTATTACTTTTGGTATAACAGTTCACCACATCATACAATCAAATTTCGTATAAAATAGACATGTATATATATATAGTCACTCAAATTCCCGATAATCATCGGAAACGTTTCCGTATTTTCATAGTTCAATTTCCCGAAAATAGGGTAGCGTCTCCTACGTTTATCGGACTACCCGTCGAATACAATCGACGTCCATTCACCACAACAATCCACAATCACAACAACCAACATCCATAATTTCCCAAACACCAATTCAATACTATTATCAATTATTATTCGCATTTTACATTTATTTATTAAATTAGGACTCAGAATATAATCATCACGGTCCACCGTCGACGCACCGAAGTTCATCGTCTACGACGGTAAAATTCCGCGGGTTCCCGATTAATTTTCGGGTTTTCAACGCAAAACTCCACCGATTACTAAATATTTTCCGCACAAAATTCATTTCTTTTTTTTATATCATGAATGTTAATCAGTTATAACCTGCAAAATAACAAAATAGTAAAAATGAATTTTTAGTTATAACCGAACCACAGCAGCAATAACAGTCACCAACCACAAAGCCACACGCGTGAAACGCGTCGTCAACACACACACCCAATTTACACACACGCACACATACAACATACTGCACATCACATAGCACACACCTATATATACATACGCATATATATATATATAATAAGCAGGAATAAGCTGAAGCACGAAATTAAAACCAACCGGAGAATAAGCCGGAAAAACAAAAAAAAAGAATCAAGGCGGAGAATAGGGGCAAGAAGCAGCCGAAAATTATCGAGGTACAGGCGCCACGCATGGAGGAACAAGGAAAGAAACAGGAAACGGGAGCGGGAGAGATTGAGAACAGGAAGGAGAGACAGGAAATCGAGATTGAGAGAGTTTAGAGAGAGCCGAGAGAACAGAAAATGAGAGATGAGGAGGAAGATGTATTCAGGTGTATGTATTTTGTGTTTTTTTTTAAACTGAAAAAACCCTCAGCAACCAACACGTAGAAAATACAATTGCCACACCCCCGAATTAACTGCCACATGTCCTTTTTACCCTTTTCTGATAGCCTTATTTGATCTCGTTTTGCAATTTAACGAACTAATGCACGAATAAAATAATACCAAAAAATTCCAAATTAATTCTAAAATATCACAAATAATTCAAAGTTATTAAAAATAAATTTTCCATAATTTTAAAAGTATTTTTGAAACGCAACTTATACCCGCATTTCACAATTAACGAACCGAGCTGCACTTAAAACAAATTCAGAAAATTACGAAAATAGTTTTAAAATATTACAAATATCCCGAAGTTTATAAAAACGTAATTTTCAAAATTTTAGAACAATTTTCGAAGTGCACTTTAGACCCACTTTTTAACAATTAAACGAAACAACGCACGGGTGAAATTAATCCTGAAAATTTCCAAAATAATTTTAAAGTTCTCAGAATAATACGAACTTAATAAAATATAAGTTTCATAATTTTTGAAGATTTCCATAATTAAATATGGATTTTACCATTAAATACACTTAGAAAATCATTTAAAAATAAATAATTAATGAAATATTAATTTCTCAATTTTATAAAGTCCTAAAAATAATTATTGAAATTATAGAACCATAAAAACAATTTTAGAGACATTATAAATATTTATGCAAATAAATTTGCACTAAATCCACTTTTGAAATTAGGAATAATTCAATATAACTCCATAATTAATCCTGCGGACAACCCGGTACTCCATAAATTACACCTAGATAATAATCAAACAACACATAGTGGTCAAAACCAATATACATATTTTATTTATTTAATAATTTCCATAATCACATATTTGAATAATCCAAACATATACGAGTCGTTATATCCTTCCCCCCTTAAAAAGATTCTGTCCTCAGAATCTGGTCTAACTAAATAAGTGAGGATATTTGTCAAGCATATCTGACTTTGGTTCCCAGGTAGACTCTTCTACTCGAGGATTTCAAATGTACTTATTATAGATATATCCTCATTTTCAAGGATTCGCATTTAACGATCAAGAATTTGGATCGATCACCACATGATTTATAAACTTGGATAAGAGCCCCTTGGCTCCTAATCGATCACTCGATTCGAATTAAATACTTATCGCCTTAATATTGACAAGCAGAATATATTATATGTATATACTGGTGTGATGGCAACATCAATTCAAAAACAACTTTATCTATATTTATCAGTACCTCGAATGGTTTACTAAATTTAGGACTCAACTTGTCCTCTCTATTTAGATCTATCCAACCTTTTTCAAGGTAAAACTTTTACGAACAGTACTAGTCCTAATTTTATACCCATACACTCTCTCGGTACAAATCCGCCTTCGTGCTTTGATTATCCCAAACTACTTCAATCAATATCATTACGCCCTTGGTGTGCTGAATTAGCGTAGAATTTGATAACTTCATTTCTCCCATTTTATCTCAATAAAGTGGGGACCTACACTTGCGTCTACCTAAGGCTTGGTAAAGTAGCATTCTAAAGCTAACATTGATGATAAATAATCATCCCAGTTTTCCTTAAAACTCAACCTCTCCACATATCTTGTTGTTTTTTTTCCTGAATCGCTTCCTCACTTTGACTATTTGCTTAAGGATGTAAGCAGTGCACATTTTCAAATTGGTTTCCAAATATTTAAACATTTCCTATTTGTTTTCATCAGTTAAGGCTGAAAAGTAATCTCATATTTAAACTTTAAATTCCACTATTTCCAATTCGTTTATTAACTCCTCAGTGATCTTAATTACATCCAATCCCCTCTTTCTGTACAAGGCATCTGTTACCATTCAGCATTGTTTAGGTAGTTATTAATGGATTAATCAAAATATTTTGTTAACCTCGGTCAAAATTTTATACTTGAGAGCTCAATATATAGTTGCTCTCCCTCTCATCTTTGGGGAAAAATCTTTGGGCATCCCACACAAACTTTCTTATTCTTTTAATAGCTGAGGATGTTATCAATAAATACAATTTGCTTATCCAAGTAATGCTTATACACCATGTCCCTTAATTCCTTATAGACAATTGATATACTTGTTATTTCACATAATATCACCAGATCTTGCAATGCTCTTAACTCACTTTAATCGTAATCTCTGATATGTTCTCAGGTCAGATCTTAAGTTAATCCCCGAGATATAACATACTTCTTGAATTAGGTCTCGTAAGTAGTCAATTCTTTATAAGGTCTCACTTCTTCTTATTCGTTGTTTTGTTAAACTCCCGATAATCAGTACATACTTTTATACTTTCATTCATTTTTCTCCCTTAATATCACTGGTACACTTCCCGATTTGCTTCTTGTAAAACCACTTACTGTGTCTGCCTTATCTACTAGGCCTCCAATATTTCGCCTTAATCTTTTGACATGTCCACACTTCCTAATCCATTTTGAAATTTCCTTCTTATACCTGGTTATCACTATTTTTCTTTAAATTTCCGTATATCTTGGCATTTCTTCAATACTTTATATTGTGAATTCCCTGTGGAATCTCATTTCTTAATCCTTCTACTTATAGCATCCAGGTGTTGGAAGAAAACCTAGGAATATCGTGATCGTTCTCCTGGGCACATAAATTTCCTTTTTCTAACCGCTAACATCGCGATCCATTATCTTCTCTTGACATTTCCTTACCTCTCCCTTAACAACTTCGACTGAAAGGTCATATTATCCATCCTTGCTCCTTTTTGGATTATAAACTCTGACACCCAATTCCAACTTCTAAAATTCCATAGAAAATTCTTCTGGTACAGTTTCTATGTTCGTTTTCTCCTTTTTGCTTATCACTTTCCTCTATCTTTGCTTTTCCTCGTAAATACATACTTCAACCTCTTATGGTCCGTATAGATCTTACACCTTTCTCTATACATCTCATGTTTCCCAATCTTTCAAAGCGAATATTATTACTGTTAATCCCACATTATGAGTAGGATACTTCTGCTCATAAGGTTTCGGTTGTCCAAATGCATTTACAATAGTTTATTGTGCTGCATCAATACACATCCTATTTCTTAATAAGAAGCATCACTATAAACTACCAACCCTCCTTGATACTTTTAAATTGGTAAAACAGGTGTTGTAATCATTCTTTCACTTAACTTCGAAAAACTTTCCTTCATCCTTCTCCACTTCACAAAACTTCTTGCTTTTTTTGATTAGCTTCATCAAAGGTATTGCAGCTTTCAAGAAATCTTGCGCAAATTTGCAATATAACCGGTCCATGGTAAAACTTCTTACTTTTGTTGGTGCTTTTAGCCTTTCTTTATTCATAGTAACTTTAATTTCTACTGGATCTCCTTTGGTCTCCTCCTCACTGATTACTTATGCTTTCTATCATCAAAACTTTCACCTTGCAAACTTTATATACAACTTTTTTCATCTCCGACTCCTCAGTTGTCATTAAATGCTTCGTGTGGTCCTCCGTTGACTTTAAGTAACATAATTACAACTCATCCAGATATTCCTTAAAGATTATGTCCATAGGTTCAATCTCCAATTGGTAATGCCCAAATCTTAAATCAATTTTAGAAAATACTTTGCTTCTTCTGTTTGATCAACAATTCAGTAGTTCGAGGTAACAGATACTTACTCTTGATAGTAAATTTGTTGAGCTTTCTTTAGTCGACGCATAATTTCATACTTCCATTTTCTTATTAGCAATTAGTACCGGTGCACCTCATGGGATCCACTGAGTTTAATCGCTTCTTCTTCTAGCATCTCTTGCATCTGCTTTGCTAACTCCCTTATTCTAACTGGTGCCATATTATATAAGACCTTGGTCACTGGCTTCATCTCAGGTGCTAAGTCAATTACGAACTTCATTTCTCTATCTGGAGGAATATCGATAACTCATCTGGAAACATATCTTAAAACTCCTTAATTGCTATAAAATCTTCAAGTTTTGTTAGCTTCTAACTTTTATTTATCTCATAATCACCATAATGCTCATATCTTGATCACCGTAATCATCATTAACAAATTCTTTACCTTCTTTCATCTTCTGAACTTCATCACATTCTCATTTGGCGTCCTCAGAATTATCTTTTCATCACGATGGTCTGTCTGGATATCACGCTTTAAAAGTTAATCCATTCCCTAAAATAATGTCAAATCCTCTTATCTTCCATGGTATCAATTCTTCACAACTTATTGCCAGAAATCTCAATTCCACTATTTGTACTCACTTATTTAACAACTACACGTTCTTGACTTGCTAGTCCTTTAATCACAATCTTATCAATTCAACAGGGTAATTCATCTTAACAAAACCTTGGGAGCTAAACAATCAAGTTGCTCTCACATCTTTCAATACTTTAACATATAAAGTATCCACGATAATCATTCACATCACCACATCCGTACTCTGAATAACATATTTTACAGGAAAATTGCAATTTCTCGTTCTCTGAGACGTATTCCTCATTGGAGTAGATTCCTTTGACTCTTAGTGCATCCCTGACTGGGGCTAGTGATTTGCAATTCTCGTCATATGTCCTTGTTTGCTTTCCATGCGTGAGAAGTAGATGGAACTTTTCCCGCTTGGTCCATAATACGTTAATTTCTGTTGAAAAACTCTTGCAAAGAACGACACTACAACGAAACAACTAGAAGGATTCATAATTCAAAAAAAAATAGAGTTGAAAAGAAAGAAGAAACAAGGATTTGAATATGAATGAGACAACCACATTGGTATTTAAGATGGCCAGTCTTTCATACCCTTTGGCAAACAGCACATGATTAGGTGGCGTCCCACCCGACTCTTCGTCTTTCTGACAAAGTGTCTCATCATAACACTGTTTGTCCCAATCAGAAAACAAAACATGAGGAAAATAATTAAATTTGAAAGGAATGCCATATCCTCTTTTTCGATATCATCATAAGGAGTTTATTTAAGAAAAGAAGTTCATATATTTTTAGGAATTAAAAAGGAATATACGCTGCAATATTGAAGACAAGAATGACACCATTGGTCACCATCCACATTTCACTTGTATTCATCTTTCGAGCTTGTTCGATCATATTCCCATTGTTCCATATAATAATTTTAGAAAGTACACTGAAATGTCTTCGCAAATTAAGCATTATGGTAGATATTTACTTGTTAAGTCTTGCATCCCTGCCATCGCACCAACACGTATAATACTTTAACAATTCAATCATAATGGCGTTCTTATCTGATAACTTCGGGCTTCCTCTTTTAATTTAGAATAAGCACGAACCATTCGACATAACGATCCTTTTATTAATAATATTCTTCTTTTAGACAGGTCTTAAAATCTTTCCAATCTTCTTCGATCACGCTCCAGCTTCTGTCAAATCAATAAATTCTCCAAACTCTGATAGTCCTAGTAATTGAATGTATAGTTACTCCATACGCTGATTCTGTTGTAAATTTTATCAAACAATATGTGCATCTTATTGTTAGGAATAATCAACTCCTTCATAATCGCGGGTTACTTTATCCTCTGAATTAACAATACTAAGTCTGAAACAAATACCCTTCCAGGTAATCCGGGTTTTATAACAAACAAGAAACTCAAGTAGTAACCTAATAACCATTGTTTAAAACTTATTTTATTCAGAAAGGCTTTAAAAAATTTTGTAAGGAGAAATCTTTTTCGAAAACTTGTTTGAGAATTTTGAAAATCACAAACCTGGTTGTCCTTACTATATGAGCTGGTTGTCCTTCCTTTATATAACAAGGTACCGAATTAAATAAACGATCACATAAAGGTCCGTTCACTTCAATCTACCTTTTCTCCTTCATCGTGTCCATTTACCTTCCTCAATCGATAAAACTTCAGTTGTCGTTGCATGCTATCTTATTCGTAGCTTCACATCAAGCTTCCATACTGGTAATACTCCCAATATCCACTATACAATCGTTAAGTGGAACATACTATCCAATAGTCAACAAGTCGGCTAATATCACATCATCTTGTTAAAATATATATTACATCATCATAACACCATTATCTAATTCCAAGAAATCTCCAGATCCATAATCTTCTCTAACTCTCTATTTTCAACACTTATCTACTCTATTCCATAATCTAGTCATGGGTGGCCTAATCACTAATAGTTTCTTGTAACCAGGTAACAGCTATCCTCCGAAACACTTGAATCTTCTTTCTAAACTTCTTCTTACCTTTATTTGTATCTCAATACTCACCATTTACTGCAACTCCAAAATCCATCCTCATAGGTACAATTGCTTCATAGGACAAGTGCTAAACTGGGGGGTATAGAACAGGGGGTAGGGTAAACTAAAAATGTACATTCACAGCCGAAAGTCCAGTAAAATAAGAATAAACGGATGGAGGTTCTTAAATAGGTAGTCTTATAACAACAGGGGGTAGAACAGCGTGGAATAACTTGAAGAGGTGCAACTGTCATAACAGTAGGTAGTGCCATTAATACTGATGGAGGAACAAGGTGCAAATCAAATCTGAGAAAGGATGACGATCCTCGAGCGGAAAGCTTCAAGCGATCGGATGATACAGGGAAATCAGGATCTGCCATTGCCGTAGTCTGGAAATCACCTCGCAAGTTAAGAATCCCGAATTGCAACACGAACCGTGTCGGAAACCTACTATGAAATCACACTCAACCTCACAACATCTTATCTTTCTATTTGTTATTCCTAATCCTAACCCTCTACCCAATCTCGACAATCTAGGCTTGTTTCAATAACTTATAACCTGTAGCTCTGATACCAACATGTGGCACCCTCCAAACCCGGGTCAGAAGTTTGGGGTCCACAACACATACACAATATATAAACCTGTATAAGAAATATTATTTGCAATGACCCTGCTTCACATAACCACGGATCGCAACAGGTTAAAGTATAAAAACAAGCCACAACCTTAACTTTTATTACAACTTACCAATTCCCAACTAATTTAACTTACATCTGATAATAAAATTATTCTTACAATCTTACTATTTCTCTACCAAATGAAGCTTCTTCTACCTCGATCCAACTCAAACCGAAATCTTAGCCGCACTTCGGACTGATGAACTTCACTATCATCCGTATCCTTTTCAACTGTAGAATATATAAAAAGATTCGCAAGAGTGAGCTAACTAGCTCAGCAAGTAATAATAACGATAACTGAGGTTAAACCATGATCAAATAAGATGATTCAAAGGAATCAAGTTTCTTTTTAACTAATTATTAGAATTGGATATTCATTTTAAATTTTAAAACTAAGGTTAGGCTGTTGATCAGTCATGCACTAACCCCGAGCAAAGCACACAGCACTGCTCTAATTACTGGATCCAAGGCACACATTGGCCTATAATTGACCACGAATCTGGTCCACATTTAGAAAACTATCCAATTCTAAAACAATTCAGTGTAATAAACAATGTAATTCAATAAGCAAGATCATAATCAACATTGATAAAACACTTGTACAAAAGCGTAATACGATTCATGAGTATCACAAGGGTATATCAAGGTATGTATGGGAAACGGTTTTCAGCCTGTAACAGGATCAGGTGTTAGACAAATAGTGATTTTTCAAGGTATAGTTCTTTGATGTTATAAAGAATGGTTGGGGTATAAAAGTTTTTATGTTTTTAAATAATTTTCTTTCAGTGTTGGGTGTTTGGTAGTTATACATTTGGGGAGCAGTATCATATTTGGGTGGTTTGGTATCTGAAAATCAATAAATGATGGTTTACAAAGAACAAGGCTTATAGCTCAAGATCAAGAAAAATCGGGGTTCAAGGTTAAATAATTTAAAACACTTACAATATAAAACATAAGTCATTTTGAATAATAGCAACATGTTATGAAACAGTTCGAAAATGTTTGCGATATATTTTGAATAAAAGTTCAGAAGTACTTGCCTCACAGGGCTTTACAACTGTTATTGACCAACTCTGAGCCGACTCTGCCGCTTAGGCTTTAACGTCCAACCACTAGACCACATTAGATTCGACTTCGACACTCAGGTTTTCTGTTGAAACTCTATTGAGCTCGTCGACGGACCACTAGGTTGTCTTTAGCCCATCGTCCACTTCCAAGTTCCCGACTATAACCTACAGGGTCGAAATACCCTACGTTAGACGTCTAGGTATGCTTGACATATCCTCGATACCAATTTACCCAACGATATTCATACCCGACTCGTATTTATATACCTTATAATAACACACGCAACAAGTAGGGTTCACAATCTCGAAAATTGGTTCGGTGTTCGTTTTCGGAAAAATACGTATACTCGTCATTTTACAAAATTAGGGTTATTACTTTTGGTATAACAGTTCACCACATCATACAATCAAATTTCGTATAAAATAGACATGTATATATATATTCACTCAAATTCCCGATAATCATCGGATACGTTTCCGTATTTTCGTAGTTCAATTTCCCGAAAATCGGGCAGCGTTTCCTTCGTTTATCGGACTACCCGTCGAATACAATCGACGTCCATTCACCACAACAATCCACAATCACAACAACCAACATCCATAATTTCCCAAACACCAATTCAATACTATTATCAATTATTATTCGCATTTTACATTTATTTATTAAATTAGGACTCAGAATATAATCATCACGGTCCACCGTCGACTCCGTTGACTCACTGAAGTTCATCATCAATGGTGGTAAAATTTCGCAGGTTCCCGATTAATTTTCGGGTTTCCAACGCAAAACTCCACCGATTACTAAAAATTTTCCGCACAAAATTCATTTCTTTTTTTTTATATCATGAATGTTAATCAGTTATAACCTGCAAAATAACAAAATAGTAAAAATGAATTTTTAGCCATAACCGAACCACAGCAGCAATAACAGTCACCAACAACAAAGCCACACGCGCGAAACGCTTGGTCAACACACACACCCAATTTGCACACACGCACACATACGACACACTGCACATCACATAGCACCTACCTATATATACATACGCATATATATATAATAAGCAAGAATAAGCTGAAGCACGAAATTAAAACCAACCGGAGAATAAGCCGGAAAAACAAAAAAAATAATCAAGGCGGCAAATAGGGGCAAGAAGCAGCCGGAAATTATCGAGGTACAGGCGCCACGCGTGGAGGAACAAGGAAAGAAACAGGAAACGGGAGCGGGAGAGATTGAGAACAGGAAGGAGAGACAGGGAATCGAGATTGAGAGAGTTTAGAGAGAGCCGAGAGAACAGAAAATATGAGATGAGGAGGAAGATGTATTCGGGTGTATGTATTTTGTGTTATTTTTATTTTTTATTTTTTTATTTTTGAACTAAAAAAACCCTCAGCAACCAACACGTAGCAAATACAATTTTCACACCCCCGAATTAACTGCCACGTGTTGTTTTTACCCTTTTCTGACAGCCTTATTTGATCACGTTTTGCAATTTAACGAACTTATGCACGAATAAAATAATCCCAAAAAATTCCAAATTAATTCTAAAATATCACAAATAATTCAAAGTTATTAAAAATAAATTTTCCATAATTTTAAAAGTATTTTTGAAACGCAACTTATACCCGCATTTCACAATTAACGAACCGAGCTGCACTTAAAACAAATTCAGAAAATTACGAAAATAGTTTTAAAATATTACAAATATTCCGAAGTTTATAAAAACGTAATTTTCAAAATTTTAGAATAATTTTCGAAGTGCACTTTATACCCGCTTTTTAATAATTAAACGAAACAACGCGCGGGTGAAATTAATCCTGAAAATTTCCAAAATAATTTTAAAGTTCTCAGAATAATACGAACTTAATAAAATATAAGTTTCATAATTTTTGAAGATTTACATAATTAAATAAGGATTTTACCATTAAATACACTTAGAAAATCATTTAAAAATCAATAATTAATGAAATATTAATTTTTCAATTTTATAAAGTCCTAAAAATCATTATTGAAATTATAGAACCATAAAAACAATTTTAGAGACATTCTAAATATTTGTGCAAATAAATTTACACTAAATCCACATTTGAAATTAGGAATAATTCAATATGACTCCATAATTAATCCTGTGGACAACCCGGTACTCAATAAATTATACTTAGATAATAATCAAACAACACATAGCGGTCAAAACCAATACACATATTTTATTTATTTAATAATTTTCATAATCACATATTTGAATAATCCAAATATATACGAGTCATTATATCCTTCCCCCCTTAAAAAGATTCTGTCCTCAGAATCTGGTCTAACTAAATAAGTGAGGATATTTGTCAAGCATGTCTGACTTTGGTTCCCAGGTAGACTCTTCTACTCGAGGATTTCAAATGTACTTATTATAGATATATCCTCATTTTCAAGGATTATAATCGACGTCAACAATTCTCAACAATCCACAATATTATTCCACCATTATTTATATAACATACGTCCCAACACCAATCAAAATTAGTTATTTAAATCCAAACATATTTTACATAATTATTTTATTTTATTTATTTATAGAATTTAGGACTCAGAACATCATCATCACCGTCCACCGTCCGCTCGTAACGAGTCATTGCGGTACGGCGGTAAAATTTATTGGTGCTCGAAATATTCGGGTATCCAAATAAATTCCACCGATTTATTAAAAATATTTTCACACGCGAATTAATAATAATATCATGAATCTTATTCAATAATTCCTGCAGAAAAAAAATAAGAATTAAAATTGCAATAACCAAGCCCAACTACACGCACACGCTCAACCAAGAGCCCAAAACCAGTATCCAACAGCAAGGCCCAATAACGAGGCCCAACAGGGAAATCAGTCCAAGCCTAACAAAACAGCCCACAACAACATCACAGAAAACAGGGGAGCACGCGGCCACGCGCCGCCAGCCACACCACCAACACAGCACAACACACACGCACGCACACATCACACACACACATACAAATTACACACACACACAAATTACACACACACCTATATATACCACAGTATATATATATAGATATCATTCAACAAAGCTGATCGAAACCACCGAGCTCACCGGAAAAATCGTGATGGCGGCGAGACCAGAGCAACCGGAGCGGAAACGGAGGGAAAATAGGGAAGAACAACCGAAATACGCGAAGAAAACAGAGATGGAAGATGGGAAATAGAGAGGAGAGAGATACATAGAGATAAGAGATTAAACCGAGGGAGAATGAAATGGAAACAAAGGAGAAACACTGCAGCCAACACGTGTCCTGTGAAAATGGGATACGTGTTAACTTCTTATTATAAGTTGTTAACACGTGTCCCGAAATATTCGGGGACCCGGATTTTTATCCCGAATTTGAAATTAGCGAACCGAGGCATCCTTAAAATAATTTCAAAAAATAACAATAATGGTCTAAAAATATTTTAGATATTCTGAAGTTAATAAAAATATAAGTTTCGAAATTTTAAAAACACTTTTGAGGCGCGCTTTATACACGCTTTTTAACGAATAACGAAACAACGCGCGGTTAAAATGATGTCCGAAATTTTTTAAAATGATTTTAAAATTCTCAGAATAATACGAACTTAATAAAATATAAGTTTCATAATTTTTAAAGATTCCCATAATTAAATATGAATTTTAGCATTTAACACACTCAGAAAATCATTTAAAAATGAATAATTAACGAAATATTGATTTCTCAATTTTATAAAGTCCTAAAAATAATTATTGAAATTATAAAATTAGAAAACCAATTTTAAAGACAACCCAAATATTTATGGAATTAAAATTACAATAAAATCACTTTTACAAGAAAAATAAAATCATATAACTACCAATAAATCACATAATTCCAATCCCACATATCAACAAATCATAAATAATTAAATAACAATCAATAACCGCTGCCAAAATCAATACACACCTTTTATTTATTTACTTAAACTTTTATTACACTTCCAAATATTAGAAATAAAATAAAAATACATGAGTTGTTATAGCTGCTATGTTGGTTAAGTCATTCCTCAGAAAATAACTAGCATAATCAGTTTTTAAATCCTCACTCACCTTGGTGAGCGCAAACGCCTTTTCCATTTCCTTTAACCATATCCTGGCAGCGATAGGATCTACTTCTCCTTTAAACTCTGGGGGCTTCACTGCTTGAAAAGACTTAAAACTAACACCTTGATTTGCCCCTCTCATCTCATGCTGCTGTTGGATTTGTAGTTGCTGCTGTTGGATTTGCTGTTGTTGTTGTATGAGCTGCTGTTGTTGTTGTTGTTGCAATTGTTGTTGCTGCTACTGAAATTGTTGTTGTTGTTGGGCCAGCTGTACAGTCTGCTGACGCAACAAGTTCATCAAGTCACTCATGGAAGGATCCCCAGCAGATCCGTTATTGGGCTGAGAATTTCTCTTTGGTGGCATCTTCTGAAACATAATAGTCATATATAAGAAAATGGATTGCTCCAACAGTTTATATTTATGCATCAGGAGAGCGTTGCCACTAAGACAATATTCACATCCCCCATTATAATTGGATCCATCCTGAGTGAATGATTATAGTCTAAAAATGCCAGCAACAGAAACAACAATAATAATAACAACAATAATAGCAACGCACAATATATAAAAAAAAACTGAACAGTAATATAAAGCAGCTGAAATACAGTAACCAACAGAATCCAACTAGTACAACTGAAAATCCAACTAAAAAGAACAATCCGAATACACACCAAAATTGGCTATCATAACAGCCTCGCCTACTACAACCTATCACAACATAATGTACATATACAAAGTAAACAACTGCAGAACTCCTGGAGGTCAACTCTGAGCTCTGCATCTCCCTGCTGCAACTCTGCCTAGCAACTACCACTGCCACCAATGGAACCTAGCTCAAACACTAGCCAGTTCACTAGGTCCTGATACTGCACAGCTCTGAACTCTGAACTAATGAAACGGTCAACAGATCTAGCCCTCTCTACAACCATCTGGGTCAATGCTCTCACACGGGCTCGCACCTCAGGGGAAGGGGCAAAAATACCCTGAAATGGTGTAATAGGTACCTGGTCCAACTGGGCAGCAAAACTTTGGACTCTGATCTCTGATAAAGGAAGTATTCACCGCCCTATGGACATGATAAGGGATCGGTGAAGAAGTAACACTAGGGGCCACAAGAGGTCTCATCATGGAAGAACTGGGACCGCAGCCGGGAGGGAAATCCCTGACAGCAGACACAGACCTACGTACCCAACGGGGACGAGGACCAGATCCAGGAATGTCTCGAGGCACAAAAGAAGGGACTGGTGGAGGAGGCATAGGGGTCTCCTCGGTAACAGCATCAAGGGGTCTCTCAGAATCTGAGCTATCTGAATTAGAAGGATTCTCCCGAGATGGAGAGCTCGAAATCGCAATAGGCCACTGTAAATATAATAATATACAGACAAGACACAACCAGGTCAAGGAAATTCTATCAAAACATTTAATAGATGCCAGGGTAACGCCGTCAGAACCCTCGACTGTCTCTAAAGGTTTGCTCCTCTATATGAGTTGCTAACTTACACTTAAAGACTCATGTTATTACCTACTCGACACAATCCCTAACCTGAATCAAGGACTTGAACCTGTAGCTCTGATACCAACTGTGACGGCCTCAACCCCGGGGTCAGGAGTTGACGTCACTAAACATAATTACCAAAAACATAAACAACAGAATTATTATTAAAATATAATAACATGACCCCAAACCAAGATCCGATCCAGGTTCAAGTATAATTCAGGTTCTCACTATTACAACTCTTTATTCAACATCTAAGACACACTAACTTTATTCAGCAACTCTTCAGACCTCATGGTCTGATACAAACTACCTCAGAGGAGCCAGGTCCAGTAGGGGCGGGAACACGGGTCGGTCTGACTGATCTTCTAGGCATCTGCGAAATATACATAACAGTTTGCAAGGGTGAGCATAATCGCTCAGCAGTACCAAAATATGAATAACATATTAAAATAGTAATGTAACAATAATGGGAACAGAGCTGTAATCATGATATCAACATTTCATAATGATAATCAAAGTAACTGGATATCACTAGTTAGCATGCTTTGTGAAAACAACATAGTAGTGTGCTGTGTAATACCAGAGTCCAATTTTAGCATGCTAATCATTTTATAAAACTGTTGTATTAACCAATCATGCTCTTATATAATTCATAAATCCCAATCAGATACATAGCGGATATGTGAAGACAGCTGATCAGGCTATCAACACCAGACGGCTCTAACTGCCATCCCATTTACCTGTTCCGGAACTCAGAGACTAGCTAGGTCTCTGACCTGCTGGACTAATCGGTTTTATAGTGCGCGCAACCGAATTAGCCTTTTACGCCACCTCAATAGGCCTACTCTGGCCCCAATGTATCCCATATCTGACCGTTTTATCCAGTTTTCAAAACACTTGTACCTATCTCCTTTTCAAAATCATTTATTTAGCCAGCACACATATAAAATCCGTTTCGCAAATCATTCCATTCGAGATAGGTACCGTTCGAAGTTACTTTTCCCCAAAACAATTTGAAAATAGTAATTTTATAACTACAGGGGATACGTAACTTAAAACGTTTCTGTTCCATTACGAGAATAAAACATTTAGCTATTCATATGCACTGAACCATAAAAGAATGGTCAGGGGTACTTGCCTTGCAACGCTTTACAAACCCTAAGTAGCTTTCACGCTGACTTTGATCCTGGAACAACTCGACTGGGATCTACAATTACAGAACTCCCTAATTAGTTATACCGACATGCTTGATATCCTCAAATCCTAATAACCCAATATCCGACAACCCGACTCGTATTATTATTATACACATAATCATGTAATAACATCTCTCGAACATAAATAGGGGTAACACGTAAAACATAATTATGTACGATTACAAATATAATTTTTTTAGAAAATTTTGGCAGCAACTTCTTTATTTATAAGACTACCCGTCGATTATAATCGACGTCAACAATTCTCAACAATCCACAATATTATTCCACCATTATTTATATAATGTACGTCCCAACACCAATCAAAATTAGTTATTTAAATCCAAACATATTTTACATAATTATTTTATTTTATTTATTTATAGAATTTAGGACTCAGAACATCGTCATCACCATCCACCGTCCGCTCGTAACGAGTCATCGCGGTACGGCGGCAAAATTTATTGGTGCCCGAAATATTCGGGTATCCAAATAAATTCCACCGATTTATTAAAAATATTTTCCCACGCGAATTAATAATAATATCACGAATCTTATTCAATAATTCTTGTAGAAAAAAAATAAGAATTAAAATTGCAATAACCAAGCCCAACTGCACGCACAGGCTCAACCAAGAGCCCAAAACCAAAATCCAACAGCAAAGCCCAATAACGAGGCCCAACAGGGAAATCAGTCCAAGCCCAACAAAATAGCCCACAATAACATCACAGAAAACAGGGGAGCACGTGGCCACGCGCCGCCAGCCACACCACCAACATAGCACAACACACACGCACGCACACATCACACACACACATACTAATTACACACACACACAAATTACACACACACACCTATATATACCACAGTATATATATATAGATATCATTCAACAAAGCTGATCGGAACCACCGAGCTCACCGGAAAAATCACGGCGGCGGCGAGACCAGAGCAACCGGAGTGGAAATGGAGGGAAAACAGGGAAGAACAACCGAAACACGCGAAGAAAACAGAGATGGAAGATGGGAAATAGAGAGGAGAGAGATACAGAGAGATAAGAGATTAAACCGAGAGAGACTGAAATGGAAACAAAGGAGAAACACTGCAGCCAACACGTGTCCTGTGAAAATGGGATACGTGTTACTTCTTATTATAAGTTGTTAACACGTGTCCCGAAATATCCGGGGACCCGGATTTTTATCCCGAATTTAAAATTAGCGAACCGAGGCATCCTTAAAATAATTTCGAAAAATAACAATAATGGTCTAAAAATATTTTAGATATTCTGAAGTTAATAAAAATATAAGTTTCGAAATTTTAAAAACACTTTTGAGGTGCGCTTTATACATGCTTTTTAACAAATAACGAAACAACGCGCGGTTAAAATGATGTCCGAAAATTTTCAAAATAATTTTAAAATTCTCAGAATAATACGAACTTAATAAAATATAAGTTTCATAATTTTTAAAGATTCCCATAATTAAATATGGATTTTAGTATTTAACACACTCAGAAAATCATTTAAAAATGAATAATTGACGAAATATTGATTTCTCAATTTTATAAAGTCCTAAAAATAATTATTGAAATTATAAAATTAGAAAACCAATTTTAAAGACAACCCAAATATTTATGGAATTAAAATTACAATAAAATCACTTTTACAAGAAAAATAAAATCATATAACTCACCAATAAATCATATAATTCCCATCCCACATATCAACAAATCATAAATAATTAAATAACAATCAATAACCGCTGCCAAAATTAATATACACCTTTTATTTATTTACTTAAACTTTTATTACACTTCCAAATATTAGAAATAAAATAAAAATACACTAGTCGTTATAGTTGCTATGTTGGTTAAGTCAATACTGTTCAACACTGGTTGCTTTGAGAAGGTAATGGTTGGAACAATTACCTTGCTGACTTGAATATACATATCCTTCTCCCCTTACTAACTTGGATAATTACATCCTTCTCCCCCTTTTTGTTATCATCAAGTTGAGTATGGTTTGAAGTTTGAGCAGCCACCAGTTGCTGTAGCGGATGAGTTTGAGTTTGTTGATTGGTAAGAATTTGTGCAACTGAGTTCTCCACTTTTGACAGCCTTAAACCCAATTCCTCAACTTTCCAATTCAAGTCATATTCCTTCCTGAGATTTTGATTGATGGTTAGCATGATGGAATCAGGAAGTTTGGCATCCAGTCTCTTAGAGATATCCACCTTGACTTGCTCAATTTCATGCTTCAGTTCTTCTACAGTTTGATTATGTTGGCGAGCTTGAATTTTGTGCAACTGTAGAGACTCTAGATGGGCTTGTAGAAGAATTTTGGTGTTGGCATTTGTTAGGAATATATGTGCATTAGTTTGATGATATGTTTAACAAAACACTTAAGTAGAAGTTTAGTGTTTGTAGCCTCAACCGATAAGACCACTTTGGCTATCCGTTGATGGTGCAGCTTTACTTAGAAATAAGTCTAGTGTTGTAGCACATTTCAGTCTCTGTATTTGAGATATAATTCTTAGAAGTTGAGAGAAAATATAAGTCATGTTGACTACTAAAAGATATGCAAATAGGAAGGCCAATTGTAAATATTTCATGCCTTGTAATTTTGTATAAATGAAGTGGTATCAACAGATATCTTAAAGACCTTCAACGGATGAGAAACAAAGCTTCAACGGATGTCTCTAAAGCTTCAACGGATAGAGCTTCAACTGCTAACACATCAACGGATAAAGCCATCAACGGATGAAGGCTTCAACGGATGTTCTGTTAAATAGCAGTTGATAAGTGGTAGTTGTAACAGCAGACAGAGGCACATGGGTTGTCAGAGATAACTAAAATGTGGAAGCCTAATTTCAGGAACATCAGAAAAAGCAGCCGTTCTACTCTACTACAAAGAGGCAATAGTCAACAAAGTACTTGAGTGAAATGGAGAAGAAACAAGTGGAGAACTTATTTTATTATTGTATTTTTATCTTTGTCTTCACTTGTACACTTGGTGATATATAAACCAAGTAGCAGCTAGTAATTAGAAAAGAATTTTTCCAGTGCTGTTTAGAAAAATCTTGAGAGAAAAATTATCTAGTTTGTACTAGGATGCAGCTGTGATCAACATCTTGAATCACAGATTTTCTGAAATGCCATCTCTGGTGGAACAACAATCCACCAGAAAAGTTTTTAAGGTCTGTTGTGTTCTTTACATTAGTGCTTGAATATATATCTGTTTGTATTAGCTTAAAGCAATTCACACACTTGTTTATCTTGAACACAAAGCCTTTAAAACTGCTCAAAACTTGAAAAAGTTTTGAGATTTACATTCAACCCCCCTTCTGTAAATCTCATTGTTAGTCCACTAGGAATAACAATTGGTATTAGAGCAAGCTCTTGACACACAAAGAGTTTAAAGATCTTGGTAACTAACAAAGATGAGTAAGAAGGATATTGGAGTAAAAATCCCAGTTCTTGACAAAGACAGTTATCATCATTGGAAGGTGAAAATGCACCTTCATCTACTCTCCCAAGATGAAGGTTATGTAAACTGCATTGAGAATGGTCCTCACATTCCCCACAAAGTAGCCACAGTTGCTACGGCCATAATTGCTATTGGTCAATCCATTCCAAAACCTAGAGCAGAATGGACAATGGAAGACACAGAAGAAGTCCACAAGGATAAGAAGGCTATGAACATTTTGTTTAATGGTCTTGACAAGGATATGTTTGATAATGTGATAAATTGCACAACTGCCAAAGAGGTTTGGGACACAGTTCAGCTACTGTGTGAAGGTACAGAACAAGTAAAAGAAAACAAAATGCAGCTTCTCATTCAACAGTATGAGTATTTTCATTTTGAAGAAAATGAATCTTTAAATGACACATTCAATAGATTCCAAAAGCTGTTGAATGGACTGAAGCTGTATGGTAGAGTATACCAGGTGAAGGATTCAAATCTTAAATTTTTAAGATCCTTGCCAAAGGAATGGAAACCCATGACTGTCTCCTTGAGAAACTCTCAAGATAATAAGGACTTCACTCTTGAAAGATTATATGGAGTCTTGAAGACTTATGAACTAGAGCTGGAACAGGATGAGGTATTGGAGAAGGGAAGAAAGAAAGGAGGTTCAGTTGCCTTGGTAGCTGAAAATGAGAAAGAATGCAGACAAGAAACTGTGAGATCTACATCAAACTCCAAAGATGACACAAGTAAATCAGAATCAAGCAAGGGTAAGGAGCAAGTTGTTGAGAATGAAGACAACTTCAGCCAAGATGACTCTGATGGTATAGATGAGCATCTTGCATTTCTGTCCAGGAGATTTGCAAAGATGAAATTTAGGAAAAACACTAGAGCCACTAAACCTCATAAGAACATGGTGGACAAATTTAAGTTCAAATGTTTCAATTGTGGTATAAGTGGACACTTTGCAAGTGAGTGCAGAAAGCCAACTTCTGAAAAGAAGAAATTTGACCAAGTAGATTACAAAAAGAAATATTTTGATCTGCTCAAACAAAAGGAGAGGGCTTTCATTACTCAAGAAAAAGATTGGGCAGCTGATGGAGAAGAAGAGGATGGAGATGTGGAATATGTCAACTTGGCTCTCATGGCTGATTCTGAGGAAAATGAAGTTAGTTCATCAAGCAACCAGGTAATCACTATTGATTTAACACAGCTTACTAAAGAAGAGTGCAATGATGCTTTTAATGACATGTCTACTGAATTGTATCATTTGTGTGTGTCTCTTAAATCTCTTGCTAAAGAAAATAGTAGGATTAAAGAGAACAATCTGTTTTTAAGTAATAGAAATGCTGTGTTAGAAGATAAGTTGATTGACCTAGAGAAAACTAAGCTACATTGTATATCTGTTGAAAATGAACTAGCTGAATCTGTCAAGAAAGTAGAAATACTTTCCAATCAATTAGAGAGAGAGCAAGAGGTGATTAAATCCTGGAAGACATCTAGGGATGTTAGTGCTCAAATTTCCAAGGTCCAAGGAATTGAATCATTCTGTGAGACTGCCTGGGATAAAAACAAAAAGAAACTGGAATTAATTGTTGGGCTGTCAACAGATGTGGAATCAACGGATGATGAAAGTTATCCGTTGAAGGAAGAAAAGGAGCATCCGTTGAAGGTTCCTCAATTAAAACAGGCAGATGTTTCTAATAGTGAAAATCTAAAGAAACTCAACAAAAAGTTTGGTTCAACTTCCAAGAACTTTGTCAAAGGAGAAGCGAGCACATCCAAAGATTTCAGTAAGGTGAATATAGGACACATGACCTTAGAACAGTTAAAAAATACGCTCAAAGTGGTTGAGGATAAAAAGGAAACTAAAAGGAAATCTAATAGAAATGGGAAGGTAGGGGTTAACAAACATAACAATTACACACCTGATAAGTATGCTCCTAGAAAAAGCTGTGTGCATTGTAGTAGTGTTAATCATCTATCTGCTAATTGCAAATCTATTAAGAAAACTCCCATACCTGTACCCTCTTCCATGCCTAATATGTCTGCATCACCTCTGCATGCTATGCCTGTTATGTCTCAACAGAATCCTTATGCACATTTTGCAAACATGCCATATTTTAACAATCCTTATCTTGCTGCATTTAGTATGCCTCAAATGCCATACAATATGCCAATGTGGAATAACATGCTTGCACAATCCATGCCTTATCAAATTCCAAATGTGCTAAATAATTCTGTGACTAACCCTACACCTCAACCAACTACATCTAAGATCAAGGTTGACTCAAAGTTACCTAAGTCTAAAGATGCAGGAGGAATGAAGTCTAGGAGAAAGGCTAACAGGAATGGACCCAAGGAAACTTGGGTACCAAAATCAACTTGATTGATTTTATAGTGTGCAGGGAAAAAGAAGAAATCTATGGTACTTGGACAGTGGCTGTTCAAGACACATGACAGGAGATTTCTCCCTGCTCACTGAGTTTAAGGAGAGAGCTGGCCCTAACATAACCTTTGGAGATGACAGCAAAGGGTTTACTATGGGATATGGCTTGATTTCAAAAAGGAATGTCATCATTGATGAAGTTGCATTAGTTGATGGTCTCAAGCACAACTTACTGAGTATCAGTCAACTATGTGATAAAGGGAATACAATTTCATTCAATTCAGAAGCCTGTGTTGTCACCAGCAAGAAAGACAACAAAGTGGTTCTAACTGGAGTTAGAAAAGGGAATGTGTACTTAGCTGACTTCAACTCTACAGATGCAGAATCTATTACTTGTCTCTTCAGCAAAGCAAGTTCAGTTGAGAGTTGGCTATGGCACAAGAAGCTATCCCATTTGAATTTCAAGACAATGAATGATCTAGTCAAAAAGGACTTAGTTAGAGGAATACCTCTAGTTGAATTCTCAAGGGATTGTGAAAGGCTTATGTCATAGCCTACTCGTTTATTCGAGTATTTAACTCAACTCAAATAAGAATGTAATAAGTAAATAGTGGATCAATCATCAGAGAGATCTCACAAAGTAACATCTGTCAAAGATCAAAGAAACATTGTTCATCTGCAGACTTGAAGATTCACTGGAAGAAGTTCAAGAATTTGATCATGCCTCAGTGATGTAAATCAAGATCGTGGATTTAATCAAGTGACAGAGATCTCGTCAAGGTATCAATTTATTACAAGGATTCAATCAGAATATCAAAGTCAAGACATGAAGAAACGTCACGGAAGTTAGTCACTCATGAACCAGACAGTACATCGAGTGTCAACATTGAAGTGGCGGAATTGATTCATAAGTCTCAGTGACTTTCAGAAGATTGTCAGAAGAATGGATGCTGCTCAGCGTTAGTATTAATTCTCTATTAATTAATTAAGTCATATAATTTAATTAAGAAAATAAATTATATCTGCAAAGATTAATTTATTGATTAATTGAATTAAATTGATTAATTAAGTTAGAATTAATATTAAGGATTTACAGAATTTTAATTGATTAAAATCTGTTTTAATTCTAAAAAGACAACTGATTGTACTAGTATGACAATCGGTATGACAATTGATAGTCATACCGAAAGTCATGCTAATTCAGTTGATTGTCTTGATAGAATTATTGTTTAGATTAAAATCACTTATTAATTCAGTAAGACAATTTCATTTGTACTACTATGACAATCGGTATGACAATCAATAGTCATACCGAAAGTCTTGCTAGTTCATTTTAATTGTCTTACTAGCTCTAAAGGATTGTCACACCAGTTCAACATTCTCGGCTGTGGTGATTAAAAACAAGCAGAGACCAATTCATTTACATAACACATACAGAGAGCAATCAAACAGAAGCCAAGAACAAAAAAAGAGAACAAGCAGCCAAAATATTTCATCTTATCTGCTAATTCAAGTTTACAATTTCTAGCTTGTAAAGTTAAATCCAATCAACTAGAAATCACTCTCTTGTTCTTGTATATCAATCTAGCGGATTAAAATCCCTAGAACTTAATCTCAAATCGCTTTTAGCATTTGATCTTTTAATTACAAAAATAGAAAAAGTTCATGTCGAATTTATTCTAGATTTGTAATAATTGATTTGAGATTAATCCCTTGTAACCGATACCGTAGTTGTAACACCTTTCAAGTTTAATAAAAGTTTTATTTAACTTGAGTTTTGTTTCACAATTTTATTCCGCATTTTATTCGACGAAACGGTATTGTTTGCATTCAACCCCCCCTTCTACAAACAAATTGGGACCTAACAATTGGTATCAGAGCCTTCTGATTAACGTACAAATCAAGATCCTAGAGTTTTGTGTTTCTTTCACTTCTTGAATTTTTTATTCACTCAAAAATTCATAATGACTACACAAAAAGTTGGAACCGTTAAAATTCCACTTTTCGATAAAGAAAATTATGTTATGTGGAAGAAGAAGATGCTACTGTTTTTACAGGTTGCTAACCCCAAATATTTGCAAGTGTTGAAGAAGGGTCCAAAAATTCCTATGGTTATGGAACCAGAGGTAATAGAAAATGATGTGGTGATCACCAAAGCGAGAACTTATGTGAAGGATCCTGAGGACTTCTCTCCTGCTGAAATAGAAGAAGCTTCCCTGGATGCTAGCCTTCAATTAATCTTAGTAGATTCCCTTAATCCCCTGATGAATAGACATGTGATGAATTGTAAAGATTCCAAACATATCTGGGAAACTATTGAGATTATTAATGAAGGCACAGAGGAAGTTAGGGAGAACAAACTAGAAATCCTAACCTCTGAATATGAATATTTCAAATCAAATCCAGGAGAAGGAATCACTGAAGTGTTTGAGAGGTACAATGCATTGATCAACAACCTGAATATTAATGGTAAATACTATTCCATCAGGGAGGTCAACAAAAAGTTCCTTTTAACACTGCCAACTCATCTCGAACATAGAAGCACTGCCATAAGAGAAGCAAGAGATCTGAGTGAGATTTCTTTGGAAAGGCTCTATGGTGTGTTAAAGACTTATGAGTTGGAGCAGATTCAGCAGAAGGAAGTTTACGGGAAAGGAAGAGTGGTCAGCACGTCTACTGCTCTAGTAGCTGATGAACAACAACAACAACCACAATATCAACATCAATCTCAACAGTCAGAAAGAATGGTACAGTCTTCCAAGGTTGAAGATAATGTGATAGTAGCAGAATTTGATTCTCCTACTACAAATCAATCAGGAGATGATTATTATTCCTTGGAAGAACTGGAGCAATTGGAGGATGAGTCAATGGCCCTGATTGTCAAGAGATTCTCAAATGTCAGATTCAAAAGGAATCCCAAGTTCAAGTACAAGTCCAACTACAACAGATTCCAAAAAGGTGGATCTTCATCCTCTAACACCAGCAGTGGTGGGTATAAAACAGGGATGGTTGATCGAAGCACCATTCGATGCTTCAACTGTAATGAGTTGGGACACTTTGCCACAGAATGCAGGAAGCCAAAACAAGCTAGGAAGAACTCTTATGATTCTAATCAGAAGAGTAAATCTGAAAGGGCGTACCTGGCAAAGGGAAGAAGCTGGGATGATACTGACAGTGAAGATGAAGAAGTTGGGAATCTTGCTCTCATGGCTAGTGATGCAAGCACCTCATCGTCAAGAAAAGAGGTAAAACTTTCTGATGCTGAAATGGTTTATCATCTAAGAGGTAACTTAGATTGTGCTCGTCATGATAATGAATTGTTAAATCAACAAATCAAAGACCTTGAGAAAGAGGTCAATGAATTAAGACTTGTGCACATTAATCAAGATAAACTAAAAGAACAAGTATCTTTTCTAGAGAATAGAGTTGACTGTTATAGACAACTCGAAACTATTCTCAAAGACAAGATCATCGGTCTTGAGGCTAAGGTTAAAGCTTACTTTAATTCTTGTTCGAAGTCCAAAGAGTTTTACAATAAGCAAGCTGTTAATCAAACACATGGAATAGGTTATGATTACAATGCTGCTATTGGAAAATTAGGCATAAACTCCCCTCCTCATGTATGTGCTAAAGGCAGGGAAGTACCACATGTGCTTAAGGGTGTTGATGAACCCCTCTATAAAGAATCAATTGCTGAATCATTTGATGAGACCTCTTTTATTATTCAAGAAGAAATCCGTGCTGAAGATAATGCTTATGAGAAAGCTGTCTCCAAGTCAAGTGTGTCAAAAGTTCCAGTCAAGGTTGTGAAAGCAACTGAGACTAACTCAGACACACATGAGTTGGATAGAACAGATGCCATGTCTACCATGCATAAGTTGCCTATTGTTAATCCTTCTCATAAAGCATGTGGTGTTCCTGATTGTATGTCTTGTGCTTTTAATCTGTTGTTTGCTTATTTTAATGGTAAGCATGTTTCTAATGATAAGACTACTCCTCGTCAGCATGTGAATAATAGAAAGCATGATAGGTCTAAGACTGCTAGTCCTCCTAAAGCTAGAAAGGAGACATTTGTGCCTAAGCCTAAACATAAATTTGATAAGGCTGTTTTAAAGGTCAAATGTTCAGTCATTGAGAATGTTGAGAATAGTGAAATTAAGAATGTTGTTTTGCCTGATAAAGGCCAATTTTACAAGTATGCCGGACCCAGCCAAGCTTGGGTTCCGAAGAAGTTCTAATCCATTTGTATTGCAGGGCATTAAACAGGTACAACCGGTAGTGTGGATTCTTGACAGCGGATCGTCAAGACATATGACCGGAGATAGAGCCCTGCTATCAAATGTGGTTGAGAAAGTTGGCCCAGTGGTTACCTTTGGAGATAACAGCAAAGGTTTAACGGAGGGATATAGCTGTTTGCAAGCTGGAAATGTTATCATTGAAAATGTATATGTTGTGCAAGGACTTGAACACAATCTGCTTAGCATTAGTCAGTTCTGTGACAACGGCTACAATGTTTTATTCGACAAGCTGAAGTGTCAGATTCTGCACAAGAAAAGTGAAAAACCCTCCTTAATGGGAATCCGGAAAGGAAATCTGTTCGTAGCTGACATGAACTCTGGAAGCAATCTTGAAGTCAATTGTTTCTATGCAAAGGCATCGTCAGATGAGAGTTGGCTATGGCACAAGAGACTTTCCCATCTCAATTTCAAAACAATGAATTCTCTTGTCAAAAGAGAATTGGTAAGAGGTTTGCCTCAGCGGGAATTCTCTCCAGAAGGACTATGTGAGGCTTGCCAGAAAGGAAAGTCAAAGAAAGCAAGTCACAAAGGCACTGACACATCTTCCATAACTGGTGTTCTGCAATTATTGCACATGGATTTATTTGGTCCAGTTAATATCCTTTCTATGTCAAAGAAGTGTTACTGTCTTGTGATAGTTGATGACTATTCCAAGTATACGTGGGTTTTATTTCTTCACTCTAAGGATGAAACACCACAAGTTGTGATTGATCATATCAAGATGATTGAGTTAGATTCTAACGTCCCTGTTAGAGCAATAAGGTCAGATAATGGGACAGAATTCAAGAATACACTTCTCAATGGATTCTGTACAGACAAAGGGATAACCAGACAATTTTCAGCTCCTAGAACCCCCCAGCAAAATGGAGTGGTAGAAAGGAAGAATCGTACATTGATTGAAGCTGCAAGAACGATGTTAAATGAATCAGGTCTTCCAATGTACTTTTGGGCTGAAGCTGTCAATACTGCATGTTATACTCAGAATCGAACTCTAATCAACAAAGACTTCATGAAAACTCCTTATGAGATTTTGAATGAACAGAAACCTTCTATCAAATACTTTCATGTATTTGGTGCCAGATGCTTCGTGCTCAAGGATGGAGATGATCGTCGTGGTAAGTTCGAGGCAAAGGCATATGAGGGTATTTTTGTTGGATATGGAAGAAGATCATATAGAGTGTATATCATTGATCAACACAAAGTAACTGAAAGTGTCAATGTTACATTTGATGACACTAAACTCCCTAGTATCCAAACTGAAGATCCTTCTGAGAAACTGAAGTTTGATGATACGTCAGATTCAGAATTAGAACATGGTCAAGAACCTGAGGTTGTTGCTGGTGAAGAACCTGTTAATCCTGATGATACTCAAGGTAATAGTGATGGAAACTTTGGCAACAATGGAGATACCACTGCTACTGACGGAGAATCTTCAAGTCAACATGGCAACAACTCAGGGGGAGATGCTGAAGGATCATCTAGTAGGACACAACATCACAATGAATTTCAAGGCGAATCATCAAGATCACATCTTCCAAGACAGACAGTCTGGAATAAAGCTCACCCTTTTGAGTTGATTATTGGTGATCCAGATGTTGGAGTCAGAACTAGACGTGCTACTCAAAATGAGTGTCTGTTCTCAGGATTCCTTTCTGAGATGGAACCTAAGAAAATTGAAGAAGCACTGTCTGATCCAGATTGGGTGATTGCTATGCAAGATGAACTCAATCAGTTTGAAAGTCAACAAGTCTGGAAACTGGTACCTAGGCCTGTACACAAGAAAGCTGTTGGTACTAGGTGGGTATTCAGGAATAAACTAGATGAAGATGGTGTGGTTACAAGAAACAAGGCAAGACTGGTAGCTAAAGGGTATTCTCAAGCTGAAGGTATTGATTATGATGAAACCTATGCTCCAGTGGCTAGACTTGAGGCCATCAGGATATTTCTGGCATTCGCAGCATTTTCAAACTTTAAAGTTTATCAAATGGATGTCAAGAGCGCCTTTCTGAATGGAAAGCTGGATGAAGAGGTATATGTAGAGCAACCTCCTGGTTTTGAAGATCCAGATCATTTGGATTTTGTCTTCTTTCTTTTCAAGGCTATCTATGGGCTAAAATAGTCTCCAAGAAAATGGTATGACACCCTCTCTGAATTTCTTATTGAAAATAGCTTTATTAGAGGCGTCATAGACAAAACTCTCTTTTCTAAAAAACATAAGAATGATACTATATTAGTCCAAGTCTATGTGGATGATATAATATTTGGGTCTACTAATGATAATCTCTGTAAGAGATTTGCTAAGTTAATGCACAGCAAGTTTGAAATGAGCATGATGGGAGAGCTGAAGTTCTTTCTTGGATTACAAGTAAATCAAAGGTTAGATGGAACATTTATTTGTCAATCCAAGTATCTCAAAGAACTCCTCAAAAAGTACAATCTAGAGGATTCTGCATCAGCAAGGACTCCATCAACTACAGCTGTCAAGCTTGGACCATGTGAAAACTCCATTAAGGTAGATGTCACAAGCTACAGAGGTATGATTGGCTCGTTACTCTATCTTACTGCAAGTAGACCAGATATTATGTATGCTACATGTTTATGTGCAAGGTTCCAAGCGGATCCTAGAGATATTCATCTCGTTGCTGTTAAACGAATCTTAAGATATCTTAAGGGAACACCAAATCTAGGTATTTGGTACCCTAAAGAATCTGGTTTTAACCTTGTTGGATATACAGATTCAGATTATGCAGGAAGTGTTGTTGATAGGAAAAGCACCTCAGGAAGTTGTCAATTCCTAGGAAGCAGGCTAGTCTCATGGTACAGCAAGAAACAGCAAACAGTTTCCAACTCAACGGCCGAGGCTGAATATATTGCTGCTGGAAGCTGCTGTGCTCAGATCTTGTGGATTAGGAACCAACTACGAGACTATGGCTCTGTATTGAACAAGATTCCTATTTTATGTGACAACACAAGTGCAATAGCCATTACCAACAACCCTGTGCAGCACTCGAGGACAAAGCACATTGACATCAGGTATCATTTTATTAGAGAGCACGTCATGAATGGTACTGTTGAACTATTTTTTGTTCCAACAGAAGAACAAATAGCAGATATTTTCACTAAACCACTTGACGAATCCACATTTACCGGATTAGTTGGTAAATTGGGCATGTTGAATAGTTTTAGTGATTAATTTAGTTAATATCTGGGATCTGTTCTTGAATGAATTTACAAATGAATTTTTCATAAATGAAAAATTCATTTGCAAATTTATTTTATCATTTTATCATATTTCTTGCTTATTTCTATGTAATATATATTATCTTATCTATTTTTATTTTCCCTACTTGTTAATTTAAAATATCTCAGAATATTTTATTTCCTCTAAAAATATTTTTCTATGAATTTTACTTGCTAAAATTCAACAGAAATCTATTTTTGGAATAAAAATAATTAATTCTGAAATATTGTCTTTGTTTCTGTAAAAATTTTAAGTGTTTATTTCAGTTTTACTATTTTGTAATATAGTTTCAGTACATAAATAGAAGTCTGCTCCTTTTATTTTATTTTGTTTTCTACTGCAATGACAATCGGCAAGACAATTGAATTGTCTTGCTGAAAATCATTTCAGTACTTATATATATATATACTTATTTTCATATTAATTCTGTGTGAAATCCTTTTATTTCCAGAATGACAATCGGCAAGACAATTGAAATTATCTTGCTGAAAGTCATTTGCGAATATAATTGTCATTTCAGTATAGTTTTATACTGGCAAGACAATCGGTATGACTATTGATTGTCTTGCCAGTTATAAACATTATATATATCTATTTTATTTTATTTTACCTGGTATGACAATCGGTATGACTATCAGATTGTCATACCAGTTATAATTTTAATACTTATTCTATTGTATTTCTTTTCCTTCTTTTGCCTGGTATGACAATCGGTATGACAATCCCGGATTGTCATACCAGCTGTTATATAAAGGCATGTGTTGTTTTGTTTTAAACCATTTCACAAGTTCAGTTCATTTCAAAAAAAAAAAAATCTAACAGTTTTTTTTCTCTCCTCATTTTCTCTCTTCTCTCTCCTCGAACATAAACCAACAATCTGAGTCTTTCCTTGCTCGAGTTTTTACTCAGCAAACTATTTCATCACTTTGTGATATATACATACAAGTATATATATACAAAGGTGCTGTTGGATTTTTATTAAAAAAAAAATTATAAAAATCAGTTTGCCCCTTCAAATTCCATTTGTGTTGTTGATTTTGAACTTTTTATTTTTAATTTTAATTTCTGATTTGTGTCTTTTGGCTTATTAAAACTGTGTTTGTGAGTTAAAAAATTCTAACGAGATACATTTCTGTCTAAATTTTTCGATTATAATTAATTTAATTCGAATTATTAAATTAATTTAATTAATTCGAATTTTCTTAATATTATTCTTAAAATTTTGAAAAGCGTGTGTCTTATTATTATTCTAAATGGCTCTCAATTTCCAAATTGTCGCGCATAATCAGGTTGGTTATTTTAATCCGGAAAAATGTGATGTTGAAAAATTTAAGCCTTGGATTAGATTTTTAAATGACCATTCGATTGTTAGCTCTGCTATTAAATCAAATGTGATTTTAAATATCGATCTTCTTAGACTGATTTGCACAACCTCTACTGTGGCCGATGATTCAAAATCTTTTTCATTCACCGTGGCAAACACACAGTATGTAGTTGATGAAACAGTCGTCAATCGTGCGCTAAATTTTCCACTTGACAATTTCTGTAATTTACCCTCTGAAAATGATATCACAAATTTTTTCAATGCTATTCACTATCAGGGGATGATCAATTTAACCAAACTTTCTAAATCAAATTTGGTGTCTGAATGGGATATTTTCTTCGATACACTTTCCAAAGTGTTTGCCAACTGCACAAAATCCAATTTTCATAACATCATTTCCACTCTGCAGTATATTGGTCTTGCGGTTGTTTTCAATCAAAGGATCAATTTTGGCAAACTACTTTTTCCCATTCTCTTGAGACGTCTAACTTCTGCTTTACGTGATCATTCTACAAATCGTAGGGTATCATGTTACTATGCTCGTTTTCTCATGCTGATAGCAGATCATCTACTCACCCCTGAACACAAAGCCCTTTTTGCTAACTCTGTTGTAACCGAACCCCCACCAGTTAGCAAAAAGATTTACACTCGCCAAGACACAACCTTCAAATTTATGCAAGTTCCAGTACTTGTATCTGCTTTCATGGCCAATTATATTCCCTTACCTATTTTCAATCTTCCCGACCATGAACAGCAACCTCAACCTCCAGTGGTTCAAGCCACCCAGACTCTTCCATTACAGGTAGTAATTCCTCACTCTCACTCTCTTCCTACTTCTGTTGACAAACCCCCAGTGGTTGATAGGGCTGACCATGAAGTTGTAGAACCACAGCTTCAATCCCAGGTCATAGAGCCAAACACAGCGTCTCATTCTATCTCAACCTCTCCCCCACTGTCTAAAATGTTACCCAGGAGATTACTAGGAAGTAGTACATTGTTAAATATGAGTGAACCCTCAGCTCTGCCTCCTCCTAAGAAAAGAAGAACATATTCTGAGGCATCTGAAAGCCCATCCTTGTCCTCCCAACAGGACATGGACTTTGAAATGGCCAATGAACAGTTACTAGATTCATTCTCTCAACAGGATGAATCTATTGAAATTCACCATAGGGCCATGGCATCTTGTACTGAGTCAAGCACAATTCCATTACTCACAATGGAACCATACACTTCCCCAGATCATACTCAGGACACACAGCGAGGAGTGCACATAGAGTCGGTTACAGTGCCTGCCATAGTTACGGCAGAAGAGCAGTCACATGCTTCAGAGGGAAAATCTGACTCTCCGCCATCTTTAATAGAGTCATTTTCTCCCCTCCCAGATCCAACACCTCTGGCTCCCTTATGGGATTCTCCACTCACAGATTTATCTGGAGAAAGTGGAGGGCAACTCGGTCAATCTATCCCTGAAGCAATTCAGACATCTATTCCAAAAGATTTGATAGGTTTGACTGAGGATCGGGACTCGCAAATTCCCATTGCACCACCACTGACCTCTCTTGAAGAGGCTAGGGTGATTTTTAATGCAGGTACAGAAGAACAGCAACTGGAAGACTCCTCACGAGCAATTATATTGAGAGAAACACATGCACGTGAGATGAGTGAACCAAACACGAGTGAAATTCAGGTGAGAGCACACACAGACACTGATACTGTAAACCTGTTAGCTCAGATTGCTGCCCTAAAAGAAGAACTTGCTAAAAGCCAAGCTGAAGCTCAAGCATTCAAAGCACAAGTGGTTGAACGGTCTTCTTCTTCCACCTCTGTCAACAATCAGCTTGCAATCATAAGGAATGACATCTCAGATCTAAAGACTACTGTAATACCAAAGCTCAATTCTATTCAGGACACTCCAAATTTATCAGCTGATGACATATCCAACTTCTGCTCTCTACATACAAGAATGACTTCTCTTGAAGACCTCGTTGAGATGAATCATTCACTGGACTCCTCAAGATTTCTAAAGATAGAGACGGGCATGGAACATCTCAATGAAGGGATGAAGCACTTATATTTCATGATCAAGAATTCTCATTGCCCTAATGAAGAACAAAGAGCTTATTTTGAAGGACCGTCTGGTGGAGGATCAGGCTCTGGAGGTGATGGAGGTTCCAAAGGAAAGTCAGTAGAGGATCCCTCAACTAAGGGGGAGAAGAAAGGGAGTAGTGCCAAAGGGAAAGAAAAAGATACTTCTGCTGGAGATAAAGGAAAGGCTGATGATGTCTACTACAGTGGAGAACAGGATGACTTCGATATTTTTGACATTCCCACTGAACCAGTTCAGGAAGATAAAGATGGGTTATTTGAAGCTGAAGAAGAAAGTGATTTTGAAGATTGGGAAGAAGAAGATACAGTGGATCCTAGGTTTGAGAAAGAATTTCAGAAAGAGCAGTCAGAGATGCTAAGAAAAGAAGCTGAACTCAAGAAGGTCTCTCAGATCATTGACAGGAGGAAAGACATACAAAGAACAGAAACTCTTCAAAAGCAACGTCTTCATGACATTAAGGCTCAAGAAAGGAGAAGAGATGTCAGACTAAAGATTGGTGAAAAATGGGATGAAGCTAGGAGAGTACTCGATATGCCTCAGCTATGCACTAACAATGATAGGCAATTCTTACATCTTCTTGACAAGCTGGAAATATCAAATCCTAACAATGACATGTACATGAATGCTATCAAGACTGAAGTCTCAAGGATCACAACTGCTTTTGATAGATCCCTAAATGATATGAGCATTTTTGTATATTGTTAGAGTGAAGGATCATTCAAGGTGTCACTTCATCTATTTGAGAATCGTTCATTGTCAGAGATTTGGGTTCTTTTAAACAAAGTCAAAAGAAGCTCAGAATTGAATGAAGTTCTTCGGGAAAGGCTTAAAGAGTTTGCCAGCAGGGCTAGTCCTCAAGTGGTCAACAATCCTCATTAGGTGAGATTCTTTAAGTCTGATTGTCTTCAAATCTGTCAGCTAGATGTACAATCTCTTAAAGACTACTCAGCTAAGCATCTGGTCTGGATGGAACATCATTTGAGAACTGCTGGATATTCATCCATGTTGAAGACTCAAGCTGCTGACTTGATTCAAGCTTATTGTGAAAAGAATGTTAAAAGGTACAATCAACTCAAGAATAAGCTGAAGTCAGTTGGAGTTCAACCAGTCAGACCATCAAGCTTCACTTCAGAAAAGGATCGTGTCTTTGACAAGGAATTGCTTCAAGATTTAGAAGAAGGTGAAGTCAGGAGAGAAGACAACTGAAGTCAATTAGCTCAAAACTCAATGTAATATGATTAGAGCGTTATGAATCAAGATAGTCTAATGTAGTTATATGTTCAGGCTAGAGGAACATCTATCTTGTATTCACTTGTAAATTTCATTTGGAATCTGGAAAATGTTAAATATAATCCAGAACTTTTCTGCTATTTACTTTACCTTACTGTTTATATCTTTTTCTTATTTGTTAGTTGAGTTATCCTCTAGGTATTTGTTGTTATTGTCTAACAAGCAAATAGGGGGAGATTGAAAGGCATATGTCATAGCCTACTCATTTATTCGAGTATTTAACTCAACTCAAATAAGAATGTAATAAGTAAATAGTGGATCAATCATCAGAGAGATCTCACAAAGTAACATCTGTCAAAGATCAAAGAAACATTGTTCATCTGCAGACTTGAAGATTCACTGGAAGAAGTTCAAGAATTTGATCATGCCTCAGTGATGTAAATCAAGATCGTGGATTTAATCAAGTGACAGAGATCTCGTCAAGGTATCAATTTATTACAAGGATTCAATCAGAATATCAAAGTCAAGACATGAAGAAACGTCACGGAAGTTAGTCACTCATGAACCAGACAGTACATCGAGTGTCAGCATTGAAGTGGCGGAATTGATTCATAAGTCTCAGTGACTTTCAGAAGATTGTCAGAAGAATGGATGCTGCTCAGCGTTAGTATTAATTCTCTATTAATTAATTAAGTCATATAATTTAATTAAGAAAATAAATTATATCTGCAAAGATTAATTTATTGATTAATTGAATTAAATTGATTAATTAAGTTAGAATTAATATTAAGGATTTACAGAATTTTAATTGATTAAAATCTGTTTTAATTCTAAAAAGACAACTGATTATACTAGTATGACAATCGGTATGACAATTGATAGTCATACCGAAAGTCATGCTAATTCAGTTGATTGTCTTGATAGAATTATTGTTTAGATTAAAATCACTTATTAATTCAGTAAGACAATTTCATTTGTACTACTATGACAATCGGTATGACAATCAATAGTCATACCGAAAGTCTTGCTAGTTCATTTTAATTGTCTTACTAGCTCTAAAGGATTGTCACACCAGTTCAACATTCTCGGCTGTGGTGATTAAAAACAAGCAGAGACCAATTCATTTACATAACACATACAGAGAGCAATCAAACAGAAGCCAAGAACAAAAAAAGAGAACAAGCAGCCAAAATATTTCATCTTATCTGCTAATTCAAGTTTACAATTTCTAGCTTGTAAAGTTAAATCCAATCAACTAGAAATCACTCTCTTGTTCTTGTGTATCAATCTAGCGGATTAAAATCCCTAGAACTTAATCTCAAATCGCTTTTAGCATTTGATCTTTTAATTACAAAAATAGAAAAAGTTCATGTCGAATTTATTCTAGATTTGTAATAATTGATTTGAGATTAATCCCTTGTAACCGATACCGTAGTTGTAACACCTTTCAAGTTTAATAAAAGTTTTATTTAACTTGAATTTTGTTTCACAATTTTATTCCGCATTTTATTCGACGAAACGGTATTGTTTGCATTCAACCCCCCTTCTACAAACAAATTGGGACCTAACAGATTGTTTGTGTGATGCTTGTCAGAAAGGCAAACAAAGGAAAGCATCATTCAAAAAGAAGCTTGAAACAACAATTGATGAACCATTACAGCTGCTGCATATGGATTTGTTTGGACCAGTCAATGTATTGTCAATTGCAAGAAAAAGATATTGCTTAGTGATTGTAGATGATTTCTCAAAGTTTTCATTGGTCTATTTTCTTGGATCAAAGGATGAAGCAAGTGAAATCATTATCAATCACATCAGGCAAGTCAATAATCATCCTGACTTGAAGGTTAGGAATATCAGGAGTGACAATGGAACTGAGTTCAAGAATTTGTCAATTAGGCTGTTCTGTGAAGAAAATGGAATCATGCATGAGTTCTCAGCTCCAAGAACACCTCAGCAAAATGGGGTAGTTGAAAGAAAGAACAGATCTTTGATTGAGGCTGCCAGAACAATGCTTGAAGAATCAAAGTTACCAACATATTTCTGGGCTGAAGCTGTTAATTGTGCCTGCTACACTCAGAATATTTCTTTGATCAATCAAGCTAAAGGCATGACTCCTTATCAGTTGTTCAAGAGAAGAAAACCAACTCTAAACTTTCTTCATGTCTTTGGATGTAAATGCTTTATACTGAGGAATCAATCTGACCATAAAGGGAAGTTTGATGCAAAGGCTGATGAAGGGATATTTGTTGGTTACTCAGCTGGAAAATCTTATAGGGTCTACAATCTAAGAACCAACATTGTTATGGAATCTGTGCATGTTGTGTTTGATGATAAAAAGATTGATGGACTAACAGATGAGGGACACAATGAGAGACTCAAATTTGACAATATTGAGATATATTGTGATGATAGTGAAGAGGAGATTGATGGAGATGACACTTCAAAAGGGATTCAAAATATGCCCTTGGATAATGCACAAAGTTCTGCACCCGTTGATAGAGGCAATGCAGTATCCGTTGAAAGACATAGTGCATCATCCGTTGAAGTACAAAATGAAGCATCCGTTGATCATAGTTCATCAACGGATAATCGATTTACATCATCAGTTGATAGAACTCCAAATTCCCTGCAAAGAACCAACAACTCAGGGGGGGAGTTTCAACTAATCAACACTCTGTCTCACATCATGACAATACTGAGGCCACCTCATCTAGAGCACATCTTCCACCTCAAAGGAAATGGACCAAGAATCATCCATTTGAACTGATCATTGGTGATGCATCATCTAAAGTGCAAACAAGAAAAGCTACTCAAGATGAATGTCTGTATAGTAGTTTTCTATCTCAGGAGGAACCTAAGAAAGTGGAAGAAGCTTTATTGGATCCAGATTGGATATTAGCTATGCAGGAAGAGCTGAACCAATTTGAGAGAAATAAAGTTTGGAAGCTGGTACCCAAACCAAAGAACAAGAGTCCTATTGACACAAAATGGGTATTCAGAAACAAGATGGATGAAAATGGCATTGTCATAAGGAATAAAGCCAGATTGGTTGCTAAAGGCTATTCTCAACAAGAGGGAATAGATTTTGATGAAACATATGCTCCTGTTGCAAGACTTGAAGCCATCAGAATTTTTCTAGCCTATGCAGCCCATGCCAATTTCAAAGTCTATCAAATGGATGTCAAGAGTGCATTTCTAAATGGGAAATTGGAGGAAGAAGTCTATGTAAGTCAACCTCTAGGGTTTGAAGATCCAAATTTTCCAGACTATGTGTATTATCTGTTGAAAGCACTCTATGGACTGAAATAAGCACCTAGAGCCTGATGCAGACTATGCAGGTTGCAAAATAGACAGGAAAAGTACAACAGGCTCCTGCCAATTCCTGGGAAACAAGCTTGTATCATGGTTTAGCAAAAAGCAAAATTCAGTCTCTACTTCTACAGCTGAGGCTGAATACATTGCTGCTGGAAGTTGCTGCTCTCAAGTGTTATGGATGAGGAATCAACTCCTTGATTATGGACTTCATGTTGATAGAATTCCTATCTTTTGTGACAACACAAGTGCCATAGCCATAACAGAGAATCCTATGCAGCACTCAAGGACCAAGCACATTGATATCAAGTACCACTTCATCAGAGAGCATGTCATGAATGGTACAGTGGAACTACATTTTGTTCCAAGTGAACAACAAATTGCAGACATATTTACCAAGCCACTTGATGAATCAACATTCACAAGATTGGTAAGTGAGCTAGGTATGCTTAATTACTCATAAAATTTATGTCCTAATTGCAATTTGAATTGTAGCCTGAAATGTATTAGTTGCTAGAACAAATTTGACTTTTTAACACAGATTATTCCATCAGCGGGTATTTCCTATCCGTTGAAAGTCAAAATTGTTCCATCAACGGATGTTCACTATCCGTTGAAAGACATATACATTTTTGGAATTTTTATCCGGCAACGGATAAAACTGAAGTACCTTTCAACGGATGACAGTTTACTTTATCCGTTGAAATGTCACATCAGTCGATTCAGGTGGTTCACAGCCGTTGATTCTATTTTCTTAACCGTTGATACTCATACATACAGCTGTATGTATTTGTTTTAAAGGTAGTTTTTAGAATACTTACAGTTTATTCTTAAACGGCTGAAACTCACTTACATATATTTATTGTTTAATCTTTTATTTATGCTTTTTAATTTGAGAAAGTATAAAAGCCCTTCTGATTTTTCATTTTTACTTTACGCTTTCTTGAAACTTCAAAGCTTTTACCATTTACTCTCTGCAAAACCTTCAAGTTATTCTCTGCAATTTCTACTTACAACAATGGCACCAGTAGTAAAAATTATGTCTCAATCTGGGTTCATCTATGAGAAGAACAATTTCATAGCTTTGGTAGCAAAGAATGAAGCCCACTCAGATTATCACAAAATGATGGACTTCATCAAAAACTGTAAACTTAGCTATGCAATGCTGGAAGCCCCAACGATTTACTGTGAAGTAGTCGAGGAGATTTGGACAACTGCTGAGTTCAACTCCATAGATATGACCATCTCTTTCACTCTCAAAGGTAAAAATCACTGTGTTAACTGTGATGATTTACTAGCATGTTTTAAATTGCCTGAGAACAATGCCATAACACCACACACTGATAATGATGTATCCAGCATGTTAGATTCCATAGGTTATTCTCTTAACTCTGCTAGTTTAGGGGGTATTAAAAGAAAAGGCCTTAGGAAAGAATGGAGTTTTCTTGGGGATGCCTTTATCAAGGTTTTCTCTGGGAAAATTAATAATTTTGATGCCATAACGTCATCTCTTGTTAATATGCTCTATATGCTTGTTTCTGATAGGTATTTCAACTTTAGCAATTATGTTATGCTAGAATTGGGTACTAGATTAGGTAACAAAGCTAATAGACCTAATAACATCTATTATGCTAGATTCTTTATGTTATTGGCTAACCATGTTGCTGAAGGTTTGGTCATAACCAATGAGAATAACAAACTCAAGTGCTGGGCACAAGAGAAAAGAGTTCTTGCAGATTTATTGAGAATGGATCTCAACAACAGTGTACCATTGGTATATTTACCAATCATGAATGCACCTCAGGTAAGTGAGGTAATTGTTTCTACAACTCCTACTTCTTCCAACCCCTCTATTTCTTTATCTTCTAGTGTGCCCATGGAATCTGTGACAATGCCCCAACAGATTCCTACCAAGGTCACCAAAACTAAAATTTCAAAATCAAAGACAAAGAAAACCACCTCTGTTGTTTCTCAAAAGACAACAGTTGTAACACCTACCCTTAACCCTGAGGGGAGTGAACAGGGTGTGAGTGGTGAGGGGAGGGGTGAACATCAAAGAAACCCCCAGGATAAGGAAAGAGAGATAAGTGTTTCCCAAGCTAGCCAAGCCACAGTTTCTCAAAAAGCTGTGGTGGTTGAAAAGGTTACAAGCACATCCCTAGCTGCATTCTCCCAAAAGGATGTAACTATTGAAAATAGTTCCCAACCAGGAACACAGAACAAACGAGGGAGGGACACAGAAGCCAAACACTCACCAACAAAAGCTTTTATTAGAAGAAAGTGGGCTAGAACCCAATCTTCTACACAGGGTGCACACACTGCACAGATACATCCATCTGTATCTATGCCTTCTCAAACTCAGTTTGATGTGGCTCCAACAAATGTGGAGTCACAGCCCCATTCTCTCATAATTAACACACATCAATCAACACACACTTCATCACCATCTCTGGATGTGGATATGTTATTCCCATCAATTCCTGATTCTCCCTCTTTACAACTCAGGGAGGAGCCCCACTCAAAAACAGGTGATCATCATCTTTTAGATGATTTGTTGGATCACCCACAAATTCTTTCAGATGTAATTGAAGGATCTGTGTCACCAAAACTCAAATCAATCCACACAGATTCAACAGTTATATCACTTTCAATTTCTACTTCTTTTCCTTCTTCAACGGATATCACTCATCCGTTGACAAGTGGTTGTTCTTCAACGGATAAGCTTAACAGCAGTTATCCGTTGATACCATCAGTGTCACCTTCAACGGCTATTCCATATCCGTTGATAGTCTCTACACACACAACTGAAACTATTCCAAGTGTAGAAGACATGATTACTGTACAATCACTTTTAGGACTGAGGGAGGGGAGTGACAATTTGAGTGAGAGGCTGGGTTGCTCCCAGGCAAAAGGAGAGATTGAGAGCTCAAATAAGCATGCTATTTCTTCCAGCATGGCAAAAGTAAGTGAGAGGAGTACCACCTTAGTAGGTGAAGGTGAGGGTGTGAGGAGTGTGAGCCAGGGGGAGCCCCTGATGCAAGAATATAGAGAAAAAGAGAGAAAGGCAGGTACAGCAGATATAAGGGTGGATCCAGCCATTGCTAATGAGTCAATGATTGTGGATGATGCTGAAAAGGAAAGACAATTTCAGCAACATTACAAAGCTGTAATTGATAACATTTCCTTGGATGCTGACACTTTTACTCATCCTGTGTCAGCCTATCATTTGTTGGCTGCTCAGGGCAATGAGGAGGCAGAAAAGACACTACATCCAGTACATACAACAGAATCTCTTCAAAGGGATAAAGCTGCTATTAACAAGATGCCTTCTATAGCTGGTGAGTCATCTGAGGAATTTGGAGTAAATTCTGATGATGATGACTCTGTTTCTTTTGATGGAAGCATGAACTTAGGGGGAGATGAAAGCCCTAGTTCTATTCCAAATTTACCTGAATGGGCCTTGACAAAGGAGTCTACACCAGGGCAATTCAATGTCTCCTTAGTCAAACAAATCAGTACTATCCAACATGCCATTCAGAAAACTTCACATGCTGGTACCAAGGCAATCCTTACAGCTCACCTGGACTCACTGCATCTCATGAAGTTGCAGCAAGTAAGCCAGATTCAGAGTGTGGATGAACTCAAGAAGGATATTGCTGACTTGAAATCCTACAATTCTGAAAAATTGGATTTAGTCATGCCCTATGGTACAATGAAGGACTTATTGTTGAGATTGAAAAAGGATTCAAATACTGAAAAGAGGTTGGCTAAGTTAGAAGACAGAGTCCAAGTTATTGAAAATTCTGTGGCCAGCATTCTTCACAACCAACAATCTCAAACAAGTCTACTTATGCAGCTGGCAAAGGCACAAGGCTTGACCCCTCTCCTTGATGATAACAAAAAGGGGGAGAGAAAAAGGGAAGGGGAAGGAGAGCCATCTACAAAAATCCAGATATCTAAAGTGCTAGTTCCTGCCATCACTACTTCTCCAATTATGCAGATCAAAGGAAAGCCTGATGGAATTGACCTAATTCAGCTAGCAGCGGCTGAAATTCAAGTGAAAGAGCAAAGGAGGAGAATTGATGAAAGGGTGCAACAAATGTTTGGCTCAACACAAGATAAATCAATATCTGTGAAACATAGCACAAAGGTTGAACCAATCATTATGGAGCACAAGCCAGAAAGGAGGAATAAGGTTGGAGAGACTTCTTTCAAGAATCTAAAACCTATAGTTCTCAAGCCCAACACTAGATCCAGCAAGGACTCCACAAAGAACCCCCTAGACTTTGCTCAGATGAAAGAAGTGGACTTTCCTCTTCCAAAGCCTGATGAAGACAAAGTTTTGGGTGCTAACATCAAAAAGCTTAAGGAGACCAAGGACATAGTTGAAAGAATAAAAATGGCCATTATCTTTAGAGAGGGAAAGAGTATCTGTGTGATGCAAGGACATCCCAAATTTCCAAAGGCCAAGAGGGAAGAAACCAAAAGGTTGAAGAAAGAAGCTGAAAAACTCAAGGCTAACAAAAGAGCACAAGCAAAGCTTGAACAACAGCTAAAGTCAAGTCAAGTTGAAGGAGAGAAAGGAATTGAAGTCAGGGGTGAAGACAAGATTGCAAACCTAGATGAGGTTTTTGGGAGTATATTTGGTGAGAGTATGGAGGAAAGAGAGGAATGGCAGAAGGGAAACAGAAGAAAGGCCAAGGCACATAGAAGGAGTGAAGATAACACTGAAGAAACTAAATCAATATCTAAACCACTACCTTCCATACCTGAACCTTGTGTTGCTGATCCCACTATAAACATCCATGGTGAACTAATCATCCCAAAAGAGGAACCTATTGATTGGGACACCATCAAATTGCCTACCTTTTTAACCACTCTTCCACTACCAAAGAAACAGAAAAGAAAATCCAAATCTACACCTCCCCTAACCTCTAAGAAATTCACTCAAAAACAAAAACCTAAGCCTATGCCACCCATTTCTAAAGATGATTATGTTCATATCTGTGACATAAAAGAAATTTCAGACATTGAACTCTATCTGGATGAGCTGGAGGATGTAAGGGGAATAGCTGCCTACAGACAGCTACCAGAGAGATTGGTGTTCAGATACAAAGGAGCTGGGGAAAGAACATGGCCTCTCTACAGGATTCTGAATGAAGGCTACTCTACCTTGATCAGAGTCTTTTCAGCCATACAAAAGGATTCTGGCTTTACCAGTACTGCCAAGACTGAAATTCTCAACAAGATTGCCAACATAAGGAAAACTTGGAGGGAGCCCAATGCTTTGCCCAGAACCTTACTCATTCAAGAGAGGGGAACTACAATTCACAAATCACCTCATTGGTTGATGGAATTTAGAGATGATAAAGGAGTCAGAAGACTTTTCAGACTTGAAGACCAACTCAAGATTGCCAGCAATGAAACTCTCAAGGAAATGCAATCTAAGTTGGATATCAGTGATGAAGATGAAGCTGAATTCTACAGACAACTCCAACTCCAAATTGAGGAAAATGACAAAGGGCTAGGAAAGAAAACAAGGGAACAAAGAAGAAAAAGATGATTTGCTCAGACTAAAGGAGCACCCTTGGAAATTCTGTAAATCTTCAATTACCTCCTAGTACATACACTTTTGCAGCACTTTTAAATTTCTACTTAGTTTCAATTCATATATCTGTTAAGTGTTTTGTTATCATCAAGTTAACCCTGAATTTATGTCTACAATTCTTATAGACATAAATAGGGGGAGATTGTTAGGAATATATGTGCATTAGTTTAACAAAACACTTAAGTAGAAGTTTAGTGTTTGTAGCCTCAACGGATAAGACCACTTTGGCTATCCGTTGATGGTGCAACTTTACTTAGAAATAAGTCTAGTGTTGTAGCACATTTCAGTCTCTATATTTGAGATATAATTCTTAGAAGTTGAGAGAAAATATAAGTCATGTTGACTACTAAAAGATATGCAAATAGGAAGGCCAATTGTAAATATTTCATGCCTTGTAATTTTGTATAAATGAAGTGGTATCAACAGATATCTTAAAGACCTTCAACGGATGAGAAACAAAGCTTCAACAGATGTCTCTAAAGCTTCAACGGATAGAGCTTCAACTGCTAACACATCAACGGATAAAGCCATCAACGGATGAAGGCTTCAACGGATGTTCTGTTAAATAGCAGTTGATAAGTGGTAGTTGTAACAGCAAACAGAGGCACATGGGTTGTCAGAGATAACTGAAATGTGGAAGCCTAATTTCAGGAACATCAGAAAAAGCAGCCGTTCTACTCTACTACAAAGAGGCAATAGTCAACAAAGTACTTGAGTGAAATGGAGAAGAAACAAGTGGAGAACTTATTTTATTATTGTATTTTTATCTTTGTCTTCACTTGTACACTTGGTGATATATAAACCAAGTAGCAGCTAGTAATTAGAAAAGAATTTTTCCAGTGTTGTTTAGAAAAATCTTGAGAGAAAAATTATCTAGTTTGTACTAGGATGCAGCTCTGATCAACATCTTGAATCACAGATTTTCTGAAATACCATCTCTGGTGGAACAACAATCCACCAGAAAAGTTTTTAAGGTCTGTTGTGTTCTTTACATTAGTGCTTGAATATATATCTGTCTGTATTAGCTTAAAGCAATTCACACACTTGTTTATCTTGAACACAAAGCCTTTAAAACTGCTCAAAACTTGAAAAAGTTTTGAGATTTACATTCAACCCCCCTTCTGTAAATCTCATTGTTAGTCCACTAGGAATAACAGCATTGTTGGTGGCTTGAATGGCAGCTTGAGTTTGATGAATAAGTTTGAACACGGTGGATTGGAAGTGATGATAGTTGCATTCCTTTGTAAACATTCATTCAAGCTGGAGTTTCTTCTTCTCCCCCGATGTTCCCGCCTACCTCTTCAGCATCCTCCCCAAGAGAGTCATCCCCAATAGAACCATCAGAGGCACCAGAAGGATAGTCAAAATCATCATTAGCTGTAGAAGGAAGTGAATTGATTGCATCCTTTGCCCTTAGCATAGAAGCTGTAGTGTGCACCAAGTTTAGAGTCTTCTCAGTATCCTCATTGCCCTGTTCAGCTAGAATCTGATATGCTGCAATAGGTAGAGTAAATGCCCTAACATCAAAAGAGACAGAATCTAGAACAGCTTGATATTCTTGCTGAAATAGTGTCGCTTTATCCGTCAAAATAGCAGTTGTGAATGTTGACGGATAATTGCTATGAAGCTTATCCGTCGAGAGACAATCACTTGTCAATGGATGAGGAATATCCGTCGAGAGTATAGAAATGATAGAGTTAGGAGTTGAAACTACTGTTGAATCTGTGGTGATTGATTTAAGATTAAGCACAGATTTTTCAATAGTTCCACAAAGAAATGGCAAGTGAGCCAATAAATCATATATAAGATGATGCTCACTTGCTTTAGATTTTCGCTCCTCCATGAGTGTCAAAGATGGAGAATCAGGAATGATGTGTTGATCATGTCCACATCCAGTGAGTTTGTGGGATAATTGTGTGTGAGGTGATTCAATTGTGAGAGATTTTGGTTGTGACTCCATATTTATTGGAGCCACATCAACCTGAATTTGTGATGGTGCAATAACTGAGTCTTTGACTACAGTTGGCACTGTTTGTGCTCCCTTTGACTCCCCCATTAGTTTATATTTATTCTTTCTGATATAAGTTTGAAGTTGGTCTGTGTCCCTTACCCATTTTGACTGTGCTCTTGGTTGAGATCTTGTTTCAATAGTTACATCCTTTTGGGAGGATGCAACTAGCAATGAGCTAATTTCCTTATTAAGCACTAAAGTCTGTTGGGAAACTGCAGTGTGGATGGTTTGGGTCACACACACCTTACTCTCCTTATCCTTAGAATTTTTTTGATGTTCAACCTGTCCCTCACCTTCCTTAGCACCCTTTACACTCCCCTTTTGTTCTTTGGTAGTTTTTAAAACTAGTTTCTTTTGAGAGGAACTAGAGTAGGGTTTCTTTGACTTGGATTTCGAAAGTTTGGATTTTGTGGCTTGGGTAGGCATCTGTTTGGTCACTGTCAAAAATGCCATTTCCATAGTAGTTTGCAAAGAAACTTGAGGTTGGGAAGGAGTAGAGACAGAAATAGTTACCTCACTTACCTGAGGTGCCTCCATGATTGGCAGATAGTTGAGATGCACTTCACTGTGGAGATTGTTCCTATTAAGATCAGAAATTACCCTCTTTTCTTGGACCCAACAATCAAGCTTATTTGTTGGGTTCTCAATCAAGAGGTCCTTAGACACATGATTTTCTAGCATCAAAAGAAACCTAGTGTAGTATATGTTCTTTGACCTCTTTTTAATGTCTCCTAACTTATACCCTAGTTCTATCATGATAGAGTTACTGAAATTAAAGTAATTGTCATTCAAAAGCATGTAAAGCATATTAACCATAGAGTAAGTAACTACATCAAAATTGCTAATCTAACCAGAAAATGCTTTTATAAAAGAGTCACAGAAAAAGCTCCATTCTTTTCTAAGACCCATTCTCCTAATCTCACCTAATTTGGCAGGATTAAGAGAATAGCCTATAGACACAAGCATGGTGCTTACATCTGTTTCTGTGTGTGGAACATTTGTGTTATTTTCAGGCAAGTGAAAGCTTGTATTTTATCACAATTAATGCAATAATCATTACCTTTCATAGAGAAGCCAATGGTCTTAACCTTAGAGTTATACACAGCAGTAGTCCAAATTTCCTCCACAACTTCACAATAGATAATTGGACATTCAAGCATCGCATAGCTTAGTTTACAACTTCGAATGAAGTCCATCATCTTGTGATAGTCCTCAGAAGCAGCAATGTTCATGTCCACCAGTGCCACGAAGTTATTCTTCTCATAAACAAATCCAGATTGAGACATAATTTTGACTACAGATGCCATTGTTGTGAGTGAAAGCAGTTATAGAGAAAGGGGTTTTTGTTTTGGAGATGAAGAGAGTAAAATTGCTTTGAGAAAGATAAAGGTAGAATGAAAAATTAAAGTGGGCTTTTATATTTTCTCGGAAATAAACAAGTAAAAATTAAAAAGTACAATAAAGTACTCAACAAAAATTGCCAAAAATAGCCATTTAAAAATGAAATAAACTGTAAAAATTCTAGAGATTATCCATAGACATATACTGTAAGTAAATTTGACGAATAAGGTAAAGAATTAACGGATATGATTAAAGCAATTCAACGGATATAGATCAAACAATTATCTGTCAAGTGATAAAGTACCCAGAAAAATATTTAATTTTCAACAGATAATGAAATTCAACAGATATATACATTCAACGGATAATGAACATCCGTCGAGATGTAAATTTTGACTTAGCCAAGATTTCAACTTTTTTGGAAAAATAAAATTTGTTTCTGGTTGCCTTACAAGTTACTTATACATTAAAATAATTTAGAAATAGTTAAGCAAACCTAACTCACTTACCAACCTAGTAAAAGTTGACTCATCAAGTGGCTTGGTGTTGTGCAAGACATGCCTGTACTTTAACAAGACAATGTCAAATTGACAACCCTAAGTAAATTGTATTGTAATCTTAGTTTGCATTTTGTATTGTAACATTTAAAGTCTGTAAAAATGTCAAAAGAGTAGACTGGAGTTTTTTTCTTTAAAAAGTATCAAGCCTAAGTATTCTATCTGGAAGAAGATCATGCCTCAGAAGAATTATGAAGGAGCTTGGAGTGTAATAAATCTGTTTTGGGAAAAATGTTCCAAGTCAAGATCTCTACAAGTCACAGATTTAGTGTTATAGAGAAGTCATTCGAGAACTCCAAAATAACTTATAGAGAACTCAGGAAAGCTACTAGAGAACTCAGAGATATCGACAAGTCAAATTGAAGACATGAAGATTGGAGATATCGACAAGTCAATTCTTCACTAGAGAACTCAGAGTTATCGACAAGTCAACATTCATTAGAGAACTCACAGATATCGATAAGCCAAAATTCACTAGAGAACTCTGAGTTATCGACAAGTCAAATTTTTGACTAGAGAACTCTGAGTTATCGACAAGTCAATAAGTCACTAGAGAACTCAGAGATATCAATAAGCCAAAGTGAAGATATGAAGATAAGAGATCTCGATAAGCCAAATTCTCTTATAGAGAACTCAGAGACCTCTACAAGTCAAATCAACTATGGAGTATTAGAGATCTTGATAAGTCAATACACTTATCGAGATGTCAAGATCTCTATATGCCTAATTGGAGATCTTAAGGTAAAATCTCAAAGTACAAATTGCAGACCAGTTCAATATCCAAGATTAACAATAAACAAACAATCCAACCAGTTGGATTGAAAAGTCTACAAAAAGTAGCTTGAAGATTATGCATGATCAAGGGTGAAGATTAACTGACAAAGGAAGATCAAGATTAACACAGTATGCAAAGATATGCTAAGCCAGAAATAGAAGATATACTTTTCCTAAAATGGAAATGATAAGTGACAGTTTACTAAAGTGAATAAGCATCTCTTATTGTACACTGTGTAAACCAGTAGTTAACTATCATATAAAGTTAACACTGGTCCCTTTTTAGAAGTAACAATTAGATCAGGAAATTCTTGTATTCTCTCAAGATAGAAGCTAAGCTCTTTATCAACAAAGAGCCTGGAAATTTTGTAGCAAAACATTCTTAATTTTAATATAAAATTAAGTGAGTTTTGAAAGATCTGTGTTAGTCATTGTTGTATGTTTAAATTCAGTCTAAACATATGTCACTACAAAAATTGATTTACTTTGTCACAACCATAAAAGATTCAAGAAAAGCAAAAAACACAAAAACACATTCACCCCCCCCTATGTGTGTAATTCATTACCTAACAAGTGGTAGCAGAGCAAAATCTGAAAGTAAACAGATTCATGATCTTGGAAGAATGAATACACAGAAAATCAGTAGCATCAAAATTCCTACTATTGACAAAGCTAACTACACTCTTTGGAAAAAGAAAATGTTGCTGTTTATCAGGATGGCCAATCCACTCTACATTCAGATTCTCAAAAATGGGCTTTTCACTCCTTTGGTTAGAGTTGAGGAATCTACAGATGGTGATATGGTCATTCCAGCTCATTATGCTCCAAAAGATCTGTCTGAGTACTCTGAGCCTGAGAAAGAAAAAGTTTCCCTGGATAGTGGCTTGCAGCTGATTTTGATAGAGTCACTAGACAATGTAATGTACAACAACATTGTCAACTGTGACACTGCCAAGCAAATCTGGTAAAAGATTGAAATACTCTGTGAAGGAACTGAGGAAGTTAGATCTAATCAAAGAAGGATATTGATTTCACAATATGAGGGTTTTATGGCTAAGCCAAAAGACAGTATCACTGATATGTTTCAAAGGTTTAATAAGTTGATAAATGACTTGCAGCTCCATGACAAATACTATGAAGCTGAAGAAGTGAACTTGAAGTTTTTGCTTACATTCCCTGATCATTTGGAACAGAAAATTCCAACAATCAGAGAAGGGAGAGACTTGAGCAGAATAACGCTGGAAGTTCGGTATGGAATCTTAAAAATATATGAATTAAAAATGATTCAAAGAAAAACATTAAGAGCTAGTCAAGGGCATGTTATAGATGGCTCAAGTGCTCTAATTGTCAATGAAAGTCAGACCTCTAATGATGAGCCAAGATCTTAGACTCCAATTGCCTCAACAAGTGAGCAAAAAACCAATGATTCACAGGAATAAGTCATTCTAGAATTGGAAGAAGATGAGTTCTACACACTATATGAACTTGATGAGCTTGATCAGTCAATGGCCTATCTGGCAAGAAAGTTCTCTAATATTATAGTAAAGAAGCCAAGATTCTTCAAGGGTAAAGGACAATCATTCAACAGAGACAATAGCTGGAAAGAAAAAGGGAAGTACACATCTGATTGCAAAAATGGCTACAAAACTGGATCTATTGACAGATCAAAGATAAGGTGCTTTAATAATAATGAACTAGGCCATTTTGCTACAGAATGCAGGAAACCCAAGAAAGCAAAGAAAGACAAAGCTTATCTTGAACTAGAAGCAAAGTATGAAGCTCTTCTAAAGAAACAGCAAAGCAAAGCTTATATTGCAAAGGGAAAGAGTTGGGATGACTCTGATAATAATGAAGATGAGGAAGTTGGAAACTATGCACTAATGGCCTTGGAGCAAGGAGAGTCCTCCTCATCAAAATCACAGGTACCAACTCTCACCACCATTAATTTAAATGTGAGTCAATATAAGGAAAATGTAGAAAAGATGAGCACAAAAATGTTTCATATTCATACAAGTATGGTTGCTGCTAATGAAGAACTTAGCAGACTGACAAAGATAAATAAGAAGCTTGAAAATGAGAAACAAGAAGCTGAATTGTTGTTGGTAGAGCTTGAAGCTGTAAGACAAAAAAATGCATTTCTGAAGAACAAGCTCAAGTGTGCATGTGAGATTGAAGCAGTGTTAAGGGAGAAGCTTGAGAAGAATGAAGTTAAATTGAAGTCCTTCAAGAATCCATCTGAGTTAGTTGGACAATACCATGAGAAAAACAAGCCATGTGCAAATATTTCTATTGGTCTTAATTATGATGCCTTGAACAGCAAGAAGAAAAATATAGGTGACAAAGGGAAAGCAACAGAAAATGACAATGTTCCAACAATCCTGAAAAAGGTTGATTCACATATGTTCAAGGCATGTGAAGTTAACTTTAATGAAGAAGAGTTGATTATCAAGCAATAAATTGTTGATGAAGATAATGAGAAGAAAGATGCAGAAGTAACTCAATCTTTCAAAGCTAAAGGGAAGCTCATGGATAACCAAGGTTCCAAGACACCTGTCAAAGAAACCAAAACTGAAGATACAAGAAAGAAGAAGAAAAATAGAAATGGGCAAAATTGGGATAAACAAAAGCAATAATTTTGCTTATGTTGCAGATGCTCCAAGAAAGAAATGTGAAAAATATGGCCATGTGAATCACCTAACTCACCTTTGTAAAAAGGTTGTTAGCAAGCTAACTGAAAGAGCCTGCAAATACAATGAAGCAGATGCAAATGATCCCTACTCATTCTATGACAAGTTTGATTGCATTCCTTGCAACTTGAAAGTGATGAAAAGTTACCACAAACTGAAAGTAGATCTTAAAGTAACAAAAATTAGGTCTACATCAGATAGGGAAAATGCACAACAGTTATTAAATTCCATTTTATCTAAAACAACTCATTCTACTTCTGTTAAATCAGTTAACAAGAAGAAAGTTCCCAACACTGCTTGGGTTGCTAAACACACTTAAAACTCATTGTGTGCAGGGAAAAATGAAGAAGGTCATATGGATCATAAACAATGGGTGTTTCAGACATATGACAGGTGATAAGGCCCTGCTATCATAGTTTGAGGAGAAAGTTGGCCCTTCGGTGACCTTTGAAGACAACATCAAAGGATTCAAAATGGGATATGGCAAGATTGTTTATGGAAATGTTGTCATTGATGATGTAGCACTGGTAGCTGGTCTTGAAGTGAATCTTCTCAGTGTTAGCCAATTTGTAGATGAAGGTTTTGAAGTTTTATTCAACAAAGAAGAATGCACATTTATCAGCAAGAAAACTGGTGAAGTTGCTCCGAAAAGAGCAAGAAAAGGAAGCTTGTTTGTTGCAGACTTAGACTCAACAAATAAGGATGGTATTTGTTGCTTCTACACCAAGGCATCAGAACAACAAGGCTAGCTATGGCATAAAAAATTATCTCACTTAAATTACAAGGCAATTAACACCTTGGTAAAAAAGGAGTTAGTAAGAGACATTCCTAATCTAGAGTTTGCTCAAGTTGAAGTCTGTGAAGCTTGTCAGAAAAGAAAAATGAAAAGATCAAGTCACAAGTCAAAAACTATGAATTCTATAAATGCACCATTACAACTTATTCACATGGACTTGTTTGGGCTAGTAAATGTCTTATCAATTTCAAGGAACAAATATGCACTTGTGATGGTGGATGATTTCTCAAGATACACTTGGGTAGAATTCATGCACTCTAAAGATGAGACTCCACACATCATAATTGAGCACATCAAGAAGATTGAAAAATAGGCTGAAGATAATAATTGTGTAAAAAGATTGAGAAGTGATAATGGAACAGAATTCAGGAATGCAACACTGAGTGAATTCTACAAAAGCAAAGGCATTGTTCAATATTCTCAGCTGCTAGAACACCTCAACAAAATGGAGTAGTTGAAAGAAAGAACAGAACATTAGTTGAAGCTGCTAGAACAATGCTGCAAGATGCCAAATTGCCAACAAGTTTCTCGGAGGAAGCTGTTAATACTGCATGCTATACTAAAAATAGATATCTTATTAACAAGGCCCATGGAAATCACCCTACTCAATCATGTCTAAGAGAAAGCCTACTATAAAGCATTTTCATGTGTTTGGAAGCAAGTGTTACATTTTAAAAGACAACTCTGAATATGTGGGAAAATTTGACTCAAAGGTTTTTGAAGCAATTTTTTGTGATATTCATTGGAAGGACTTTCTACAAGGTCTATGTGATTGATCAAAAGAAGATTATGGAAAGCACAAATGTGACCTTTGATGATGACAAGTGTCCATCTTGGAATGCCTTGATGAAAATGAAGCTGGAGCCCTTGCATTTGAAAACCTCAATATTGATAGTGATTCTGATGATGAAGATGAAGTCAATGCACAACAGATGTTAAATGAAGAGACTACTAAACATGAAAATCATGGAAATGGAAGCTCATCTCAAACAACTGAATTTGATAGCACAAACTCAGGGGGAGAAAGAGAAAAAGGATCTACAAGTCATATCAATGATGAATGCACAAGTCAATAGACTCACACAAGGAAGTGGGATAGAAGTCATACTAGAGAAGCAATTATTGGTGACCCTACTGATGGTGTGAGAACTAGAAGTGCAACTGCTAATGAGTGCCTTCATGCATGCTTTATATCTCAAGTAAAGCCTAAGAAAACTAAAGAAGCTCTAATGGATCCTAATTGGATATCTGCCATGCAGGAAGAGCTGAATCAGTTTGAAAGAAATAAAGTTTGGGAGTTAGTTCCTGCACCAAAGAACAGAAGTATAATTGGAACAAAATGGGTGTTTAGGAACAAGATGGATGAAAATGGTATAGTTACCAGAAACAAGGCAAGGTTGGTTGCTAAAGGCTACTCACAGGAAGAAGGAATTGATTATGAAGAAACTTTTGCTTCAGTTGCAAGACTTGAAGTAATAAGAATTTTTCTAGCATTTGCTGCACACTCAAATTTCAAAGTGTATCAAATGGATATCTAGAGTGCCTTCTTAAATGGTGAGCTAGAAGAAGAGGTTTATGTTCAAAAGCCACCTGGCTTTGAAGATCCAGAATTTCCAGATTTTGTGTACAAGTTACTCAAGGCTTTATATGGACTAAAGTAGGCACCTAGAGCTTGGTATGATACATTATCAGAATTCCTACTTAAACATGGTTTTACTAGAGGTACTATAGACAAGACTCTCTTTTACAAGAAATATGGTGAAGATATGATCCTAGTTCAGATCTATGTGAATGACATTATCTTTGGTTCTACAAATGAGAAGCTTTGCCAGAGATTTTCTAAGCTTATGCAGAGTGAATATGAAATGAGTATGATGGGGGAATTAAGTTACTTTCTTGGACTTCAAGTTAGTCAAAGAAGTGATGGGATCTTCATCAGCCAAACTAAGTATGTCAAGGATTTATTGAAAAAGTTTGGTATGGTTGATTGTTCACCTGCTTCTACACATATGTCTATAGCAACAAAGTTGGATGATGATATAAAAGGTAAGAGTGTAGATATTTCAAGCTATAGAGGAATGATTGGATTATTGTTTTACTTAACTGCAAGTAGACCAGACATCATATTTGCAACATGTCTATGTGCAAAATTTCAAGCCAATCCAAGAGAATCACATTTGATGGCTATAAAGAGGATTTTCAGATACTTGAAGGGGACTCCAAACTTGGGATTATGGTATCCTAAGGGAACTGGTTTTAAAGCTGTTGGTTACACAGATGCAGATTTTGCTGGATGCAGGGTTGACAAAAAGAGTACTAGTGGAAACTGTCAATTTCTTGGATAAAGACTTGTATCCTGGTATAGCAAGAAACAACAATCTGTATCAACTTATATAGCAGAGGCTGAATACATAGTCGTAGGAAGTTGTTATGCTCAAGTGCTTTGGATTAGAAATCAGCTAATGGATTATGGCCCAGTGTTACACAAAATTCTTATCAAGTGTGACAATACTAGTTCTATATCTATAGTGGTTAATCCAGTTAATAATTTTAGAACAAAGCACATTAATGTAAGGTACCATTTTATTAGAGAGCATGCTACAAACGGTACCATTGAGCTCATTTTTGTTCCAACAGGAAAATAATTAGCTGACATTTTTACTAAACCTTTAGATGAAGCAACTTTCACTAGATTTTTAGGTGAAATTGGAATGCTTAATTCTTCATCCTAAGGCAAGAACTCAGCTAATGTGTTGCAACAGACTAATTTCTAGTAAATCAAAATTAATTTGATTTAATTAGAAATTAACTGAAATATGAATTATAAATATTTCAGAAAACTCTGCATATTTATTTTTCAAAAACAAAAATTTAACTTGGAATTTTTCAAATTCTAAGTAACCTACTAAGTTGTTGATTTACATCTTTAATATGTAAAACTAACAGAAGGAGGACTTAAATTGATCAAAAGTATATAGAGAACTGAGTTCTCGATAAGTCTAACTGACTTATCGACAATTCATTTTAAGACTTCTCGAGTGAGTTCTCGATAAGTCAATTTACTGACTTTTCGAGTGACTTCTCGATAAGCATTATTATGACTTATTGATAAGTCATTGTAGAGTTCTCTAGTAGTGTAAACTTACAGTGTTCTCTACAAGTATCTTTTTAGACTTATAAATAACTCAGAACTGAAATAATTTAATTTCATAAATTATTTTAGTCGAATACTTTTGGCAAAATTATTCTGATTTTATTTTGAATTTATTCAAATAAAAATTAGAATCAAATTTAGTCCATTTTGGACAAACTGGATATTTATTTGACATCTCGATAAGCTTATTTTTAGTTCTCTACAAGAATAAATAAAATGACTTATCGATATATTTTTCATTTCTTAAAATGACTTCTCGATAGACTAATTCCAAACGTCTATTTTTGAGTTCTCGACAAGTCATTTTCTTTTACTATAAATACTCAGGCATCTCGATACATATACATACTTATAACTTTCAAGATCTCAGGTGACCTAGCATTTCAATCCAAACCAATTTCTCTCTCGTTTTCACTCATTTCTCACTAATTTCTTTTACCCACTAAACTTCATACTCATATCAATGGCAACCAATAATATTGTACCCTTCATCCCCAAGGAGACCAGCTTCCTTGCATTTCGGGATGCAAACCAAGCACCTAAAATTTTTCAATGTTTTCTCAAGTTCCTATCTGAGACCTATTTTGTAGGGGCTCTTACTGCTAATCATGTGTTATACTTGGATATGTTAGGGGACTTTTGTAACAAAGCAACAACAAGGACAGTTGTGCATGAGAATCAGGCTGCAACAATTGTGATAACTGCACAATCAAAGGAAAACAGGTGGAGATCCTTGAGGATGATGTCAATATGGCATTAGGAATCCCTACTGACAAGCTGGTGGAGGCTCCAACTCAGGATGAGCTGTATGAATTTATGGACTTCATCAATTATTCTGAGAAGATCAACCTGGTCAGCATGAACAAGAAGCATCTAAGGAGGAAATGGTCCTTTCTTTTTGACTCAGTAATAAGGGCCTTCACCTGCAGGAAGTCAGGGTTTAACAACATATCAAGTGTTGTCCAGAAGCTAGTCTACTCAATGGCCACCAATAAACAGATCAATGTAGGACACTACATATTGGAGGAATTGAGCACCAAGCTAACAATGCCATTGGAATCAAGAGTTAAGAAAATTTTTCTACCTAGATTTATTATGTCAGCTTTAAACTATGAAGTTAATGACATACATATGCTAGAAGGAGTAAATAGGTCACTAATTGGAAATTATAAGCAAGTATCTAAAATTCTATTTGGATCACTTCTTACTAAGAATAAGGTTCCAGTAAGTCTTAAGTTAACACCTTTCTTGATTGAAAGATTTAAGACTTACCCTTATTCTATGCTAGACATGAGAACTAGTGCAAGTCAACTTAGTGCAACAATGGTTCCTGAGCCTGTGGAAGCACAAACACAGGCACATCAACAGGAACCCACCCATATTGAGCCTGTTTCTTCAAAATCATTAGTAGCTAGGAAATCAACCACCTCATCTTCTTAAAAGGATGAGGTGAGTAAAAGGAAGAGAAATGAGGTAACCTTAACAGTTATGAATGAGAGTGGTGAGGACCAAACAGAAGCTGAGTCACCCTTGGTCAAGAGAATAAAGAAGAATAAGAAATTTGAACTGACCACTCAAACCACCTCTGTGTCCTCCCAAAAGGATGCAGTTGTAAATATGGGGATTAAACAGACTCTAGATACATCCTCTCAACAGGGTGTGTCTATTAAAAAGAGCATTCACCCCAGTGCATCCTGTATAGAGTTTGCATAGCCTGCACTTGATCAAATCCAAGTGTATGGTGGAAGAAATAAGGATAGCACACACAGTGAGGGCACATCTTTTGAAGCTCCCTCATCCATTTAGGGGGAGCTGCCAACACTCACTTCTGAACAAGAACTTCTAATCTCACAAATTTCTTCTCCACCTACAACATTTGAATCCAATTCGTAAGTGCAAGCTAAATCAAGTGACTTGGTTTAAGAAACCTTGCTCACCATCCAGACACTACAATCAGATGGTAAGAGGCTACTAGATGGAGTAGACCTTGATGACACCATCAAAACTATGGGGGATTCATCAGTTTTAACTGAAGACCCCATGAAGATCCTAAATGCACCTTCATGTGCAAATCAATCTACACAGACTGTTAGGTTTGAGGGTAGTACTCCTGGGGGGAGCTATCTAAATCCTCTCCAATTCAATTGGAGGTTCCTCATGTAGGAATAACTCCCCTCAAAACCCTACAAAAAATTGCATTAGCAGTTGATGCTAGGAGTACAATTGCCAATGGCCCTACTATGGGAGAGGCAAGTTTATCACATTCATATGACAGTGCTTTGCAAGAAGCGCAAGGGTTTGAGACTGGTGCACATGACAGTAACCCAGTCGAATCCCCTCCAATTCAATTGGAGGTTCCCACAACTAGTGTGAAATAACAACTGGTCATAAACATAAAGCAATCTATGAGTAAAACTGTGACTTCAGTCACAGGTGGTTCAAATCCCTCAACAGCTCAACCATCCACCTCACATCCTCAACAACCATACATTCTCTCTCAATGGCTGCAAGAATTTGGCTCTCAACCTACATCAGTAGATGATCTTCTTGTTGAGCAGATTTCTTGTTTAACAAATATCTCACAGCATTTATTCACTTCTGATATGAGCAATCAAGACTCTCCAGCCATCATGCTCACATACAATGAAGATGTTGAAAAATAGAAAGAGAAGATTGTGAATGATGAAGAACATGATGGGAATGTAGATGCCTGGTTATCTCAAGATTTTGTATTGGAGATGGATCAAGTCTTGGCTAGATTCAGGAATGAATATGTTATAATTCTTGGGAACAATGCCAAGGCCTTGACTCCACAGGATGTCTATGATGCAGTCACTGAGGTCTACAAAGCTCAACTCAAGGCTTTTCACCTATTTGGTAAAGCTCTAGAACTCAAGCTGACTGGTCATGAAGACAAGATAAGGAAGCTAGTAAAAGACAAAATGGATGAGATTATACCATCTCAAGTACAGATCACCTCCAAGTTCAAGCATTTTGCTGATCAAATGTCAAGGATGGATCTTACTACCATTGAAAAGGAAGTAAAAAATCTCAAACAATCCTTCATCTCTCTTCATATAATGCTCCAACAACAAATTACTCATTCAAATGATGCCAAGATCAAGCTGGACCAGCTCCACCGATCAAGATATGAGCCTTCTGCACTGCTTATGGAAGGTATCGAGCAAGCTGTCATAGACACATTTGGACCCTCTACTTCCTCAAGCTTACATCCACCTGCCTCAACATCAACCAATTTTCAAGTTCAAGAACTTCAAAAACAAGTCTTCACTCTGTAAACCTCTAATGACAATCTCACGGCTCAGGTGCAAGCTCTTACCACTCTAGTTCAAAGTCAACATGCTAACATTTAAACCTTAGTGGACTCCCACAAGCTCCTACAAATGCAAAATTCAGTTGCTTTGGGAGCCATCATGGGTAAACTCAATATTCCATTGCCTGCACTTCCTGAAGCTGTGAGGCCTGAAATTCCTTCTCCCCTTCTCATGCCTGCCAATAAGACTAAGGGAGAGATAGAGGCTAGGCTAGCAAGATCAAGATCATCTACTTAAAATGTCCAAGGTGCTGAAAAGAGCTTAGTTCAAGAAGTAGATATTGGTATGGAGAGGCTCATTAGGGCTGCTGAATGACCAAGTCTGAGCAGGGAATTTGATGAATTGCTCAAGGCTCTAAGGGCTTCTCTCAACAATAACCTCTTCACTTACAAAAAGGCCTTGGACATGACAAAAAATTCTTTAAGGGTGATCTTGGTGACTAAAGACAACTTTCAGGAGAAGAGGATAGTGGTCAATAGAAATGACTCTGGGGTAGATACGTGTATACAGGTGTCCCTCAATTATCTTATCTCAAGGAGGGCATCTGATATAACGACTCGTGTATATTCTTTTATTTTTATTATTTTCAAAGTGTAATAAAGGGTTAAATAATTAAATAAAAGTGTGTAATGATTTTGGCAGCATTTATTGATTGTCATTTAATTATTTGTGATCTATTGATATGTGAGATTGAATTGTTTGCTTTATTATTGAGTTATACATTTTTATTTCGTTTGTAAAAGTGATTTTATTGCATTTTTAATTCCATAAATATTTGGATTGTTCCTAAAATTGGTTTCATAATTTTATAATTTCAATAATTATTTTTAGGACTTTATAAAATTAAGAAATCAATATTTCACTAATTAATTATTTTTAAATAATTTTCTGAGCGTGTTTATTTGTAAAATCCATATTTAATTATGGAAATCATCAAAAATCATGAAACTCATATTTTATTAAGTTCGTATTATTCTAAGAATTTTAAAATTATTTTGGGAATTTTCGGAATTAGTTTCACCCGCGCGTCGTTTCATTATTTGTTAAAAGCGGGTACAAAGTGCACCTTAAAAATTGTTTTTAAAATTATGAAATTTGTGTTTTATTAAGTTCGGGATATCTATAAAATTTTAAAGTTATTTCGGTAAGCTTTTGGAGTTTGTTTACTCGCGAACTCGATTTGTAAATAGTAATTTGGATGTAACCGGCCCTATACAACGTGAATGGTAGTAATAAAAATTGACATGTATCCTAAATTAAGGATACGTGTCTGCAGCCTGTTTATTTGGGTAAAAACATCATCTCCCTAGTCTCTCTCTCGGATGTAACTCTCAATTCTCTCTCTTTCTCTTTCGAGTTAATCTCTCTCAAATCTCTCTCCCTCTGTATCTCTCCCCTCCCCCGTTTCTTCCTCCCGTTCTCCTCTTTTCTTTTTCCGGCATTCTTCTCCAGCTTTCCCTGTTGCTCCGGTCTCGCCGACGCCGTGTTTTTCCGGTGAGCTTGGTGCTTCCTGTTGTTTATATGTATATAATTATGTGTGTGTGTGTTGTGCCTGTGTGTATGTGTGTGTGTTGTGCTTGTGTGTGTGTTGTGGTTGTGTGTGCGTGCGTGTTTGAGCAGTGGTGTGAGTTGGGCAGCGCGTGGCCGCGTGCCTCCTTGTTCCCTGTTCTGTGTTGTTGTTGGATCGTCCTTTGGGCTGTCCTTTGGTTGTCATTGGGCTTGACAGTTAGGCCTTATTGTTGGGCCTTTTCTGTTGGGCCTGTTTGTGCAGTTTGGTTTGGTAACTGGAAAATGATTTTTATGTTTTATGCAGGGAATTAATTGAGTATCGTTCGTGAAATAAAAACTTTTGTTGCGGAAAATAATATTAATTGGTAAATTAATTTGGGAACCCGTGATATATCGGGCGCCAATAAATTGTTCCGCCGTTGACGATGAACTTCGGTGAGTCAACGGTGGACGGTGATGACTTTGTTCTGAGTCCTAAATTTTATAAATTAATAAAATGATTTACGAAAAATACTTCCGGATTTAAATAATTAATTACGAATTGTATTGTGGTGTACATTGTATAAAATGATGGAATTGATATTGTGGATTGTTGGGATTGTTGACGTCGAATGTAATCGACGGGTAGGCTTATAAACAAAGAAGTTGCTGCCAAAATTTTCTAAAAATGTATTTGTAAACGTACATATTTATATTATACGTGTTACCCCTATTTGTGTTCGGATTACGTGATTACGTGATTATGTGTATAATAACTATTCGAGTGAGAGTATCGGATTGAGTTACTAGGATTTGAGGATATCAAGCATGTCGGTATAACTGAATAGGGTATTCTGTATTTGTAGATCCCATTCGAGTTTCCCAGGATCGAAATCAGCGTGAAAGCTATTTAGGGTTTGGTAAAGCGTTGCAAGGCAAGTACCCCTGACCATTCTTTTATGGTTCAGTGCGTATGAATAGCTAAATGTTTTATTCTCGTAATAGAACAGAAACGTTTTAAGTTACGTATCCCCTGTAGTTATAAATCACTGTTTTCAAATTGTTTTGGGAGAAAAGTAACTTCGAAAGGTACCTATCTCGAATAAAATAATTTGCGAACTGGATTTTATATGTGTGCTGGTAAAAAAATGAATGATTTTGAAATAAGATAGGTACAAGTGTTTTCAAAACTGGATAAAACGATCATATATGGGATACATAGGGGCCAGAGTAGGCCTATTGAGGTGGCGTAAGAGGCTAATTCGGTTGCGCGCAATATATAACCGATTAGTCCAGCAGGTCAGAGACCTAGCTAGTCTCTGAGTTCCAGAAGAGGTAAATGAGATGGCTGTTAGAGCCGTCTGGTGTTGATAGCCTGATCAGGCGTCTTCACATATCCGTTACATATCTGATTTGGATTTGTGATTCCCGTAAGCATATAAGTAGTTGATACAGTGGTTTTATAAATATGAATAGCATGCTAAAATTGGACTCTTGTACTTACACAACACACTACTACGTTATTTAGATAAAGCATGCTAGTTAACGATATCCCGTTATCTTCGATTTTCATTATATAATGTTGATATCATGATCACATCTTTGTTCCTATTATTGTTACATTACTGTTTTTATTCCGTTATTCATATGTTGGTACTGCTGAGTGATTATGCTCACCCTTGCAAACTGTTATGTATATCTCGCAGATGCCTAGAAGACCAGTCAGACATACCCTTGTTCCCGCCCCTTCAGGACCCGGCTCCTCTGAGGTAGTTTGTATCAGACCATGAGGTCTGATGAGTTACTGAATAAAGTTAGAGTGTGTTAGATGTTAAATAAATGGGTTGTAATAATGTGAACCTGAATCATACTTGAACCTGGATCGGATATTGGTTGGGTTTAAGTTAGTATATTTTAATAATAATCTTGTTGTTTATATTTTGGTATTTGTGTTTGGTGACATCAACTCCTGACCCCGGGGTTGAGGCCGTCACAGTTTGTATCAGAGCTACAGGTTGAAGTCCCTGATCCAAGTTAGGGATTGCGTCGAATATGTGATAAAGTGAGCGTTTAGGTGTGAGTCAGCAACTCGTATAGAGGAGAAAACTTTTAGAGTCAGTCGAGGGTTCTGACGGCATTACCCTGGCATCTATCAAATGTTTTGATAGAATTTCCTTGACCTAGTTGTGTCTTCCCTGTATATTTATTATGTTGACAGTGGCCTATTGCGATTTCGAGTTCTCCATCTCGGTAGAATCCCTCTGACTCGGATAGCTCAGATTCTGAGAGGACCCTGGATGTTGTTGTTGAGGAGACCCCTATGCCTCCTCCACCTGTCTCTTCCTTTATGCCGAGAGACATTTTTGGACCTGGTACTCGTCCCCGTTGGGTACGTAGGTCTGTGTCTGCCGTTAGGGATTTCCCTCCCGGCTGTGGTCCCAGTTCTTCCTCGATGAGACCTACAGTACCTCCTGTGGCCCCTAGTGGTACTTCTTTACCGATCCCTTACCATGTTCACCGAGCGGTGAATACTTCCTTTATCAGAGATCGGAGTCCGGGATTGGCTGCTCAGTTTGATCAGATACCTATTGCACCTTTCTAGGGCATTTCTTGCCCCTTCCCCTGAGGTGCGGGCCTGTGTGCGAGCATTGACCTAGATGGCTGTTGAGAGGGCTTGATCTGTTGACCGTTTCATTAGCTCAGAGTTCAGAGCTGTGCAGTATTAGGACCTAATGAACTGGCTAGTGTTTGAGCTAGGTTCCATCGGTGGTTGTGGTAGTAGTTAGACCAGGTTTGTAGCAGAGAGATACAGAGCTCAGAGTTGACTTCCAGGAGTTCTGTAGTTGTTTACTTTGTATATGTATATTATATTGTGATAGTTTGTAGTAGGTGGGGCTGCTATGACAGCCAATTTTAGTGTGTAATCAGATGGTTTCTTTTAGTTGGATTTTCGGTTGTACTAGTTGGGTTCCTGTTGGTTATTGTATTGTAGCTGCTTTATTTCATTGTTCAGCTTTTATATATTGTGCGTTGCTATTATTGTTGTTATTATTATTATTGCTTCTGTTGCTGGCATTTTTAGATTATAATCATTCACTCAGGATGGATCCAATTACACTGGGGATGAGGATATTGTCTTAGTGGCAACGCTCTCCTGATGCATAAATATAAATTGCTTGGAGCAATCCATTTTCTTATATATGACTGTTATGTTTCAGGAGATGCCACTAAAGAGAAACTCTCAACCCAATAACGGATCTGCTGGGGATCCTTCCATGAGTGAATTGATGAACTTGTTGCATCAGCAGTCTACACAGTTGGCCCAACAGCAACAATAATTCCAGCGACAACAATTGCAGCAACAACAACAATAGCAACAGCAGCTCATACAGCAACAACAACAGCAAATCTAACAGCAGCAACTACAAATCCAGCAGCAGCATGAGATGAGGGGGACAAATCAGGGTGTTAGTTTTAAGTCTTTCCAGGCAGTAAAGCCCCCAGAATTTAAAGGAGAAGTGGATCATGTTGCTGCCAGGATATGGTTAAAGGAGATGGAAAAGGCATTTGCGCTCACCAAGGTGAGTGAGGATTTAAAGACAGATTATGCTAGCTATTTTTTGAAGAATGATTCAAATTATTGGTGGGAATCTACCCGAGCCTTAGAAGGAGAAGGTCCAGTTCCATGGGCCAGATTCACAGAGTTGTTTTTGGAGAAATACTTTCCGGACTGTCTCCAGAGTCAAATGGAGATGGAATTTTTGGAATTGAAACAAGGAGATAGGAGTGTTACGGAATATGAAGCGAAGTTTACGGAGTTGGCCTATATAGCACCGGAATACGTGAGTTCGGAAGCTCAACGAGCGAAGCGGTTTCAACAAGGGTTGAAGCCAGAAATAAGGAGTGGAGTTGTAGCTTTACAACTCAAGACATATACTTCGGTAGTTCAGGCTGCCCTAGTGATAGAGAGTGATCAGAGGTTAGCTGCAAAGGAGCAGGGTGAGAAGAAGAGGAAATTTGAAAGTGGACCTGCTAGGTCGGAATCAGGAATAGCAAGTCGGAAGTTCCAGCGTTGATTTGGAAAGAGTAAGAATAAGAGGTTCAAGAGGCAGAATTTTCCCCAGGTCAGACCCGGCACTACTTTAGTTAACTCTGCCCCAATGAGGGTTAGTAAGCCAGTGGTTGATTGTAAGACGTGTGGGAAGAAGCACAGTGGACAGTGCCGAGAAAATATCAAATGTTTTAAGTGTGGACAGAAAGGTCATTATTCCACGGAGTGTAAGTCTGAGATTCAAGGAGTCACTTGTTTTACTTGCGGCAAAGTGGGACACATAACTAGGAATTGCAAGTCGGTGACCCAAGATAATGTTGGAAGAAGTGTGTCCCAATAACCAGCAACTAGTACTGCTAAAGCTAGGACTTTTACGATGACCAAGAAATCTCCAGTTCATGATTCCGATGTGGTTGTAGGTACGCTTTCTCTTAATTCCGTACCTGTTAACATTTTGTTAGATTCGGGAGCATCCAAATCTTTTATATCTGTGAATTGTGTGAATAAAATGTAATTGATGTTGGAAGACTTAGAGGAACCTTTGACCATAGAAGTGGCTAATAAAGATAAGGTACCCGTAAGTCAATTTTGTCCTAGATGTTCCCTAGAGATTTCAGGATATATGCTCCCTATTGACTTAATACCCTTCGAGTTGGGAGACTTTGATGTTATTTTAGGTATGGATTGGTTGTCTCTATATAAGGCGAATATTCACTGTAAGAAAAACGGAGTTGTTATGTACACCTCAGATAATAAAAGGATCAGCTACCAAGGGCAGAGGCAAGATAAAAAGTTCCTTTCAGTAATGCAAGCAAAGAGATTGTTACGGCAAGTGTGTGAGGTGTATTTGGCTCATGTGGTGGATACCAAGAAAGAGACCCCTATTTTGGATGAGATTCCTATAGTGAGAGAATTCCCTGACGTTTTCCCAGAAGAGTTACCAGGATTGGCACCTGATCGAGAGATAGAGTTCTCCATTGATTTGATACCTGGAGCTGAACCAGTTTCCAAAGCTCCATATAGGATGGCCCCAATGGAAATGAAAGAATTGGCTAAGCAACTTCAGGAACTATTGGATAAGGGAGTCATTCAACCCAATGTTTCTCCGTGGGTGCTCCAGTGCTATTTGTGAAGAAAAAAGATGGAAGTATTAGATTGTGCATTAACTATAGAGAATTGAATAAGTTGACAACAAAGAATAAGTATCCTTTGCCACGCATCGATGATTTATTTGATCAGCTTAAGGGAGCATGTTACTTCTCAAAGATTGACTTAAGATCTGGCTACCACCAATTGAAGATAAAGCCTGAAGATATCCCCAAGACGGCATTCAGAACAAGGTATGGCCATTATGAGTTTCTAGTGATGTTGTTTGGATTGACGAATGCGCCAGTGACTTTTATGGATCTAATGAATAGGGTGTATATGGAGTATCTGGATAAGTTTGTTATTGTATTTATTGATGACATCCTCATATATTCAAAGAATCCAGAAGATCACGCAATGCATCTACAGATTGCCCTTTAGAAGTTAAGAGAAAAGCAATTGTATGTAAAGTTATCCAAGTGTGAGTTTTGGTTGACAGAAGTACAGTTTCTTGGACATGTGGTGAGTAAGGAAAATATCAAAGTAGACCCCGTAAAGATTGAAGCCGTATCAAAGTGGGAGCAACCGAAGACACCGACGGAAATAAGAAGTTTTCTTGGGTTAGTAGGATATTATCGACGGGTTGTGAAAGATTTCTCGAAGATTGCATCCCCATTGACCAAGTTGACCAGGAAGAATGAGAAGTTCGTTTGGACGGAAAAGTGTGAAGAAAGTTTCCAGGAATTGAAACGGAGATTAGTGACGGCTCCAGTATTAACATTGCCAGATGAGATGGGAAACTTTGTGATCTATAGTGATGTTTTTTTGAAAGGATTGGGTTGTGTGCTAATGCAGCATGACAAAGTTATTGCCTATGCCTCCAGACAATTAAAACCTCGCGAGCAGAAATATCCAGTTCATGACCTTGAATTGGCGGCTATAGTTTTTGCTCTGAAGTTATGGAACTTGTATGGAGAGAAATGCGATATTTATACCGATCATAAGAGCCTGAAGTACATATTCACACAGAAGGATTTGAACATGAGACAGAGAAGGTGGTTGGAACTGATCAAGGACTATGAGTGTTCGATTAATTATCACACAGGTAAAGCTAACATGGTGGCTGATGCCTTGGGTAGAAAAGAAAGGTTGAATATGATCAGGATTGCGGACGAACTAGCACAAGACTTGGAACGAATGGAGATTGAAGTTCGAGTACCTAGTGAAAGTCAGGAGCAACTATATGAAGTTACCTACCAGCCGGCATTGATGGAAAAGATTAAAAGGTGTCAAGAAGGAGTTATGGAACAAGAGTCGGATACTTTGACGGGAGAAGAGTTGTGTACTCAAAAAGATAATCAAGGTTTGTATAGATTTTCATCCAGAGTTTGGATTCCTAATGTAACGGAATTGAAGAATGAAGTATTACACGAAGCGTATAACTCTAGGTTTTCTATCCACCCTGGTAGTACTAAGATGTACCAAGACTTGAAGAGAAACTTTTGGTGGCCAGGAATGAAGATGGATATTGCCAATTAGGTAAGTAAGTGTCATGTGTCTCAAACGGTGAAAGCAGAGCATCAACGACCAAGTGGATTGTTACAACCTTTGGAGATTCCCTAATGGAAGTGGGAAAAGATTGTAATGGATTTTGTAGTAGGATTGCCAAGGACAAGAGCAAATCATGACGCTATTTGGGTAATCATTGACAGATTGACTAAGTCAACGCATTTTCTTCCGATCATTGAAAGGTATTCGTTGGAAAAGCTAGTTAAGTTATACTTGGGTGAGATAGTTACCAAATATGGAGTGCTTGTGTCTATAGTGTCAGATCGAGACCCGAGATTTAATTCCAGGTTTTGGACTAAATTCCAAGAGTGCCTAGGAACAAAGTTGAATATGAGCACCGTTTATCATCCTCAGACAGACGACCAGAGTGAAAGAACGATTTAGACCATAGAGGATACGTTGAGAGTCTGTGTTTTAGATTTTAAGGGTAATTGGGATGAAAACCTACCTTTGATTGAGTTCTCGTATAATAACAGTTACCATGCCAGTATCGGGATGCCGCCTTACGAAGCTTTGTATGGACGTAAGTGTAAATCACCATTATATTGGGATGAAGTAGGAGAGAAGAAAGTGTTAGGTCCCGAGTTGGTTCAGCAAACCAAAGATGCAATAGTATTAATTTGGAAAAGGTTGGAAGCAGCCCAGGATAGACAGAGAAAGTATGCATATTTGCATAGGAAGGATATAGACTTTGAGATAGGAGCTCTGGTGTTACTAAAGGTAGGTATCACCTTGGAAAGGGTTAGTACGATTCGGTCAGAAAGGAAAACTTAGCCCCAGATTTATAGGACCCTTTGAGGTATTGAAGAAAGTGGGAAAGGTTGCCTATGAAATAGCGTTACCACCGCAGTGGCAGCACATTCAAAATGTATTCCACGTATCTATGTTGAAGCCCTATATTCCTAGTTCGAATCAAGTCATAGAATATGAACCGATTGAGCTTCAGCCAAATTTGTCCTATGTGGAACAACCGATCCAAATTTTAGACCGTAAAGAGCGAGTCCTTAGGAATAAGTTGATTCCTATAGTGAAAGTCTTGTGGAGAAATCCTCGAGTAGAAGAGTCTACTTAGGAATTAGAGTCATACATGCTTGATAAATATCCTCATTTGTTTAGCTAAGTCAGATTCTGGGGACAGAATCTTTTTAAGGGGGAAAGGATATAACGACTCGTGTATATTCTTTTATTTTTATTATTTTCAAAGTGTAATAAAGGGTTAAATAATTAAATAAAATGTGTGTAATGATTTTGGCAGCATTTATTGATTGCCATTTAATTATTTGTGATCTATTGATATGTGAGATTGAATTGTTTGCTTTATTATTGAGTTATACGATTTTATTTCATTTGTAAAAGTGATTTTATTGTAGTTTTAATTCCATAAATATTTGGATTGTTCCTAAAATTGGTTTCATAATTTTATAATTTCAATAATTATTTTTAGGACTTTATAAAATTGAGAAATCGATATTTTACTAATTAATTATTTTTAAATGATTTTCTGAGCGTGTTTATTTATAAAATCCATATTTAATTATGGAAATCTTCAAAAATTATGAAACTCATATTTTATTAAGTTCGTATTATTCTAAGAATTTTAAAATTATTTTGGGAATTTTCGGAATTAGTTTCACCCGCACGTCGTTTCGTTTTTTGTTAAAAGCGGGTACAAAGTGCACCTTAAAAATTATTTTTAAAATTATGAAATTTATGTTTTTATTAAGTTCGGGATATCTATAAAATTTTAAAGTTATTTCGGTAAGCTTTTGGAGTTTGTTTTCTCGCGAACTCGGCTCGTAAATAGTAATTTCGGATGTAACCGACCCTATACAACGTGAATTATAGTAATAAGAAATTGACATGTATCCTAAATTAAGGATATGTGTCTGCAAGCTGTTTATTTGGGTAAAAACATCATCTCCCTTGTCTCTCTCTCGGCTGTAACTCTCAATTCTCTCTCTTTCTCTTTCGAGTTAATCTCTCTCAAATCTCTCTCCCTCTGTATCTCTCCCCTCCCCTGTTTCTTCCTCCCGTTCTTCTCTTTTCTTTTTCCGGCGTTCTTCTCCGGCTTTCCCTGTTGCTCCGATCTCGCCACCGCCGTGTTTTTCCAGTGAGCTTGGTGGTTCATGTTGCTTATATGTATATAATTGTGTGTGTGTGTGTTGTGCTTGTGTGTTTGTGTGTTGTGCTTGTGTGTGTGTGTTGTGGCTGTGTGTGCGTGCGTGTTTGAGCAGTGGTGTGAGTTGGGTGGCGCGTGGACACGTGCCTCCTTGTTCCTTGTTATATGTTGCTGTTGGATCGTCCTTTGGGTTGTCCTTTAGTTGTCTTTGGGCTTGCCAATTGGGCCTTTTCTGTTGGGCCTGTTTATGCAGCTTGGTTTGGTGACTGGAAATTGATTTTTATGTTTTCTGCAGGGAATTAATTGAGTATCGTTCGTGAAATCAAAACTTTTATTGCGGAAAATAATTTTAATCGGTATAATTAATTTGGGAACCCGTATTATATCGGGCGCCAATAAATTGTGCTGCCGTTGACGATGAACTTCGGTGAGTCAACGGTGGACGGTGATGACTTTGTTCTGGGTCCTAAATTTTATAAATAAATAAAATGATTTACAAAAAATACTTCAGGATTTAAATAATGAATTACGAATTGTATTGTGGTGTACGTTGTATAAAATGATGGAATTGATATTGTGGATTGTTGGGATTGTTGACGTCGAATGTAATCGACAGGTAGGCTTATAAACAAAGAAGTTGCTGCCAAAATTTTCTAAAAATGTATTTGTAAACGTACATATTTATATTATACGTGTTACCCCTATTTGTGTTCGGATTACGTGATTACGTGATTATGTGTATAATAACTATTCGAGTTAGAGTATCGGATTGAGTTACTAGGATTTGAGGATATCAAGCATGTCGGTATAACTGAATAGGGTATTCTGTATTTGTAGATCCCATTCGAGTTTCCCAGGATCGAAATCAGCGTGAAAGCTATTTAGGGTTTGGTAAAGCGTTGCAAGGCAAGTACCCCTGACCATTCTTTTATGGTTCAGTGCGTATGAATAGCTAAATGTTTTATTCTCGTAATGGAACAGAAACGTTTTAAGTTACGTATCCCCTGTAGTTATAAATCATTGTTTTCAAATTGTTTTGGGGGAAAAGTAACTTCGAAAGGTACCTATCTCGAATGAAATGATTTGCGAACTGGATTTTATATGTGTGCTGGTAAAAAAAATGAATGGTTTTGAAATGAGATATGTACAAGTATTTTGAAAACTGGATAAAATGATCAGTTTTGGGATACATAGGGGCCAGAGTAGGCCTATTGAGGTGGCGTAAGAGGCTAATTCGGTTGCGCGCAATACATAACCGATTAGTCCAGCAGGTCAGAGACCTAGCTAGTCTCTGAGCTCCGTAACAGGTAAATGGGATGGCAGTTAGAGCCGTCTGGTGTTGATAGCCTGATCAGCTGTCTTCACATATCCGTTACGTATCTGATTTGGATTTATGATTCCCGTAAGGGTATAAGTAGTTGATACAGCGGTTTTATAAATGTGAACAGCATGCTAAAATTGGACTCTGGTACTTACACAGCACACTACTACATTGTTTTGATAAAGCAAGCTAGTTAATGATATCCAGTTATCTTCGATTTTCATTATATAATGTTGATATCATGATTACAGATCTGTTCCTATTATTGTTACATTACTGTTTTTATTCCGTTATTCATATGTTGGTACTGCTGAGCGATTATGCTCACCCTTGCAAACTGTTATGTATATCTCGCAGATGCCTAGAAGACCGGTCAGACATACCCGTGTTCCCGCCCCTTCAGGACCCGGCTCCTCTGAGCTAGCTTGTATCAGACCATGAGGTCTGATGAGTTACTGAATAAAGTTAGAGTGTGTTAGATATTGAATAAATGGGTTGTAATAATATGAACCTGAATCATACTTGAACCTGGATCGGATCTTGGTTTGGGGTCAAGTTAGTATATTTTAATAATAATCTTGTTGTTTATATTTTGGTATTTGTGTTTGGTGACGTCAACTCTTGACCCCGGGGTTGAGGTCGTCACATCTGAGTTGGATATTCTGATAAACAAAGTCAGAGTGGTGATCCATTAAGACACTCTATTGCTAGCTGAACTGAAAAATGCTCAAGTGGCTGCTTTTCCTGAAGCATACCTACAGCCAAGCAAGGAAGTGGCATAATTCTATCCTACAACCAAACACTTCCAAATCCCTAAACAATGTGTCATGGCCAACAAGAATCTTATCATGACTCTGGAAACTGGTTTAAAAGTAAAGAAGAATAAATCTTTTGAAGATGAAGAAATGATTAAGCTGTTGGAGAGATATCTAAGGGATGCTGAAGCCAACTTGCCCAAATCTCAAATCAACAAGGATAATTTGGATGATGATGAGCAGAAGAAAGATGATCAAAAACCTTCTGGATTAAATCCAAGTCAATCCACTAAGACAGCTGAAAGCAAGGGTGGAGAGAGGAAGGATGATGAAAAGAAGGATGGTGAAGGTAAAAGGAGAGGATAAAGGAGGAGCAAACAAAGGCATAATAGCTCAGAATCACAACAAACCTTAAAAAATCCAAACAACTCTAGCTCAACCTTTAGCTCAACCCTCAAAGTCAATAATCTCAAACATTAAACCACCTCAAACCTCTAAGCCCAAATTCCTGTACAAGCAAACTGCTAATACTTTTCTTAAAACACCAATCACCTCAAACCAAACCCATCTCAAGAAAATCACAAACTTACCTTTAGACAAGCCTTCACTCAAAATAAATTACAAGTCTGTTGGGAGGAAACCTAAGAAAGTCAAGTCTACAGAAAAAGTAGAAGTCACTGAAAGGGCCCTCTGGAATTGCTTCAAGCAAAATGACTTTCTACCATTAAATTGGTATATCTTAAATGAAGATTATTTTCAAAAACTAGCTGAGGAAATAGTTAGAGTCTGGGTTGTATCTCTTAAGGAAGTTAGAATTTATTATGAAGATGGGTCCTTCACATTTCTTGGTTGTGCTTTAATGGATTCTCTCTCTCCCACAGAAATCAAGAGAGTGATAAGCTTGCTAAAAGATAAGGATACTACTACAAGATCATGGAGATCAGTTTTGGCTGAGTGGTTGATTGAAAGGGAAGAAAGAAGAAAAAGAAATGAGGCTGAATATGAGGAAAGAAAAAGGAAGTATGATGAGGAGATTGAAATGTTCATAAAAAGATCAAAAGAACTGAAAGCACAAGGAATGAGCAGAATCTCTAAGGATGAAAAGTTTCTAAACATTAAAGCTGGCAAATTCACAAGATTTAGAATTGATTTACTAGACAGTGTTTATCCAAAGGCAGACTGGATCAAACTTGTAGAAGCTCTAAGTGGGACACCTATTGCAGAAGAACTTAAAATTCTTGTTTACTTAAAGGATCTCATTAGAGAAGAAGCAGAAGCAAAAACAGTTTTTACCTGATGCTTGTAACCATTTAGACTCTGTAAATCTTCTAATGTATAAATGTTGTAATTGTGTCAATTTTGATGTATTAATCTTATTTTCCATTATAGCTTGGGGTTAGTCTTGTTAACAGACATGAATTTGTGTTAAGCAATCTTCTCACAAATTGGGGGAGGTTGTTGTGCAAGACATACATGTACTTTAACAAGACTAAGTCAAATTGACAACCCTAAGTAAGTTGTATTGTAATCTTAGTTTACATTTCGTATTATAACATTTAAAGTCTGTAAAAATGTCAAAAGAGCATACTGGAGTCTTTTTCTTTAAACAGTATCATGCCTAAGAATTATATCTGGAAGAAGATCAAGAAGATCATGCCTCAGAAGAATTATGAAGGAGCTTGGAGTTGAATAAATCTGTTTTGGGAAAAATGTTTTAAGTCAAGATCTCTACAAGTCACAGACTTAGTGTTATAGAAAAGTCATTCGAGAACTCCAGAATGACTTATAGAGAACTCAGGAAAGCTACTAGAGAACTCAGAGATATCGACAAGTCAAATTGAAGCCATGAAGATTGGAGATATCGACAAGTCAATTCTTCACTAGAGAACTCGGAGTTACCGACAAGTCAACATTCATTAGAGAACTCTGAGTTATCGATAACTCAAATTTCACTAGGGAACTCAGAGATATCGACAAGCCAAAATTCACTAGAGAACTCTGAGTTATCGATAAGTCAAATTTGACTAGAGAACTCTGAGTATCGACAAGTCAATAAGTCACTAGAGAACTCATAGATATCGATAAGCCAAATTCTTTTCTAAGACCCATTCTCCTAATCTCACCTAATTTGGCAGGATTGAGAGAGTAGCCTATAGAACAAGCATGGTGCTTACATCTATGTCTGTGTGTGGAACATTTGTGTTATTTTCAGGCAAGTGAAAGCATGCTTGTATTTCATCACAATTAATGCAATAATCATTACCTTTCATAGAAAAGCCATGGTCTTATCTTTAGAGTTATACACAGCAGTAGTCCAAATCTCCTCCACAAATTCATAATAGATAATTGGACATTCAAGCATCGCATTGCTTAGTTTACAACTTCGAATAAAGTCCATCATCTTGTGATAGTCCTCAGAAGCAGCAATGTTCTTGTCCACCAGTGCCACGAAGTTGTTCTTCTCATAAACAAATCCAGATTGAGACATAATTTTGACTACAAGTGACATTGTTGTGAGTGAAAGCAGTTATTGAGAAAGGGGTTTTTGTTTTGGAGACGAAAAGAGTAAAATTGCTTTGAAAAGGATAAAGGTAAAATGAAAAATTAAAGTGGGCTTTTATACTTTCTCAGAAATAATTAAGTAAAAATTAAAAAGTACAATAAAGTACTCAACGAAAATTGCCAAAAATAGCCATTTAAAAAAGAAATAAACTGTAAAAATTCTAGATATTATACATCGACATATACTTCATACTGTAAGTAAATTTGACGAATAAGGTAAATAATTAACGGATATGATTAAAGCAATTCAACGGATATAGATCAAACAATTATCCGTCGAGATATAAAGTACCCAGAAAATATTTAATTTTCAACAGATAATGAAATTCAACGAATATTCACTTTCAACGGATAATGAACATCCTCGAGATGTAAATTTTGACTTAGCGAAAATTTCATCCTTTTAGAAAAAATTGAATTTGTTTCTGGATGCATTGCAAGTTGCTTATACATTAAAATAATTTAGAAATAGTTAAGCAAACCTAACTCACTTACCAACCTAGTGAAAGTTGACTCATCAAGTGGCTTGGTGTTGTGCAACACATGCCTGTACTTTAACAAGACTATGTCAAATTGACAACCCTAAGTAAGTTGTATTGTAATCTTAGTTTGCATTTTGTATTGTAACATTTAAATCTGTAAAAATGTCAAAACAGCATACTGGAGTCTTTTTCATTAAACAGTATCAAGCCTAAGAATTCTATTTGGAAGAAGATCAAGAAGATCATGCCTCAGAAGACTTATGAAGGAGCTTGGAGTTGAATAAATTTGTTTTGGGGAAAATGTTCTAAGTCAAGATCTCTACAAGTCACAGATTTAGTGTATAGAGAAGTCATTCGAGAAATCCATAATGACTTATAGAGAACTCAGGAAAGCTACTAGAGAACTAAGAGATTTCGACCAGTCAAATTGAAGACATGAAGATTGGAGATATCGACAAGTCAATTCTTCACTAGAGAACTCAGAGTTATCGACAAGTCAACATTCATTAGAGAAATCTGAGTTATCGATAACTCAAATTTCACTAGAGAACTCAGAGATATCGACAAGCCAAAATTCACTAGAGAACTCTGAGTTATCGACAAATCAAATATGACTAAAGAACTCTGAGTTATCGACAAGTCAATAAGTCACTAGAGAACTCAGAGATATCGATAAGCCAAAGTGAAGATATGAAGATAAGAGATCTCGATTAGCCAAATTCTCTTATAGAGAACTCAGAGACCTCTACATGTTAAATCAACTATGGAGTATTGAGATCTCGATAAGTCAATATACTTATCGAGATGTCAAGATCTCTATATGCCTAACTGGAGATCTCAAGGTAAAATCTCAAATTACAAATTGCAGACCAGTTCAATATCCAAGATTAACAATCAACAAACAATCCAACCAGTTGGATTGACAAGTCTACAAAAAATAGCTTGAAAAGTGTGCAAGATCAAGGGTGAAGATTAACTGGCAGAGGAAGATCAAGAGTCACAAAGTATGTAAAGATATGCTAAGCCAAAAATGGAAGATATACTTTTCCTAAAATTGAAATGATAAGTGACAGTTTACTAAAGTAAATAAGCATCTCTTATTGTACACTATGCAAAGCAGTAGTTAACTATCGTATAAAGTTAACACTGGTCCTTTGTTAGAAGTAACAATTAGATCAGGAAATTCTTGTATTCTCTCAAGATAGAAGCTAAGCTCTTTATCAACAAAGAGCCTGGAAATTTTGTAGCAAAACATTCTTAATTTTAATATAAAATTAAGTGAGTTTTGAAAGATCTGTGTTAGTCATTGTTGTATGTTTAAATTCAGTCTAAAGACATATCACTACAAGAATTGATTTACTTTGTTCACAACTATAAAAAATTCAAAAAAAGCATAAAAACACAAAAACACATTCACCCCCCCCTCTTTGTGTAATTCATTACCTAATACTTGGTAAAGATGTCTGCAAGTTACTGCTCACTTGGAACAAAATAAAGTTCCACAGTACCATTTATGACATGTTCTCGAATGAAATGGTACTTGATGTCAATGTGCTTTATCCTTGAATGCTGCACGGGATTTTCAATAATAGAAATGGCACTTGTGTTGTCATAGAAAATTGGAATCTTGTCCACATGTAGACCATAGTCCAATAACTGATTTTTCATCCATAGAATATGTGCACAACAACTACCAGCAGCAATGTATTCAGCTTCAGCTGTAGAAATAGAGACTGAATTTTGTTTCTTACTAAACTAGTACACTAGCTTGTTTCCTAGAAATTGACAAGTTCCTTTTGTACTTTTTCTATCTATTTTACAACCTGCATAATCTGCATCTGAATAACCAATTAGATCAAAACCAGAATCTCTAGGATACCAAATGCCAAGTTTTGGTGTTCCTTTGAGATATCTGAAAATTCTCTTAATAGCTACTAAATGAGATTCTCTAGGATCAGCTTGAAATCTAGCACTAAGACAAGTAGCAAACATTATATTTGGCCTACTGGTTGTTAAATATAAAAGTGAGCCAACCATGCCTCTATAGCTTGAAATATCCACAGACTTTTCAGTTGTGTTTATTTCAAGTTTAGTGGCAGTGGTCATGGGAGTTTTTGCAGATGTGCAATCCATTAAGTCAAACTTCTTTAAAAGATCATGAATATATTTGGTTTGACTAATGAATATTCCATCACTAACTTGCTTAACTTGAAGACCAAGAAAGTATGTTAGTTTTCCCATCATGCTCATTTCATATTTTCTTTGCATTAGTTTGGCAAACTTTTTGCAGAGTTTTTCATCTGTGGAGCCAAATATAATATCATCTAAATAAATTTGAACAAGTATACTAGAGCCATTAACATTTCTGAAGAACGGAGTTTTGTCAACAGTACCTCTTCTGAAATGATTTTCTAAAAGAAATTTTGACAGAGTGTCATACCAGGCTCTAGGTGCTTGCTTCAATCCATAAAATGCTTTTAAAAGATAGTAGACATAGTCTGGAAAGTTGGGGTCTTCAAAACCAGGAGGCTGAATAACATAGACTTCCTCCTCCAAATCTCTATTCAAAAATGCACTCTTAACATCCATTTGATAGACCTTGTAATTGGCATGGGCTGCATAGGCTAGAAAAATTCTGATGGCTTCAAGTCTTGCAATAGGAGCAAAAGTCTCATCATAATATATTCCTTCTTGTTGACAGTAGCCCTTGGCAACCAATCTAGCTTTCTTCTTGACTACTATGCCATTTTCATCCATCTTGTTTCTGAGTACCCATTTGGTGTCAATAGATCTCTTGCCTTTAGGTTTGGGTACTACCTTCCATACTTTATTCCTTTCGAATTGGTTTAGCTCTTCCTACATAGTTAAAACCCAATCAGGATCCAACAAAGCTTATTTTACCTTCTTTGACTCTTTCTAAGACAGGAAGCTTCTATATAGATATTCTTCTTGAGTTGTTTTCCTTGTTTACACTCTTGAATATGCATCACCAATAATTAGCTCAAATGGGTGATCTCTAGTCCATTTCCTTTGTTGAGGTAGATTAGCTCTAGATGAAGAGGCCTCAAAGTTGTCTTGATGTGTGACTAAGTTTTGATTAGAGGAAACTCCCCCTGAGTTTGTGGATCTTTGACTTGAAGTTGGGGTCCATTCTGTGTATGATCTAAATTGACTTTCAACTCCTATTGATGGCTCAATGGATGTTAAATTTATTTTTGACGGATGATGTAGTCTGTCTGTCAATGGATGATGCATCATGCCTTTCAACGGATACTGCACTTTGTCTTTCGATGGATGTAGAATTATGTGCTTCATTTGTTGCTGACTTTTCTGCATTTTCCTTAGAAAATATTTCTTGATCACTTTCATCATCACTGTCATCACGGATCATCACGACATTATCAAATTTAAGGCTTTCATGGAAAGTTTCATCTTGTAGTCCTTCAATCTTCTTATCATCAAACACAACATGTACAGATTCCATAACAATATTGGTTCTGAGATTGTAGACTCTGTATGTTTTTCCAACTACATACCCAACAAAACTACCTTCATTTGCTTTGGCATCAAACTTTCCATGTTGCTCAGTTTGATTCCTTAGAATATAGCATTTGCAGATAAAGACATGAAGAAAGTTTAGTATTGGCTTCCTGTTCTTGAACAATTGATAAGGAGTCATGCATTTTGCTTGATTGACCAAAAAAATATTTTGAGTGTAGTATGCAGTATTTACAGCTTCTGCCCAAAAGTAAGTTGGTAACTTTGATTCCTTTAGCATTGTCCTTGCAGCTTCAATAAAAGATATATTCCTTCTTTCCATCACTCCATTTTTTTGTGGAGTCCTTGCTGCTAAAAACTCATGCATGATCCCATTTACTTCATAAAACAACCTCATTACAGAATTCTTGAACTCAGTTCCATTATCACTCCTGATTCTTCTTAATTTGAGATCAGGATGATTGTTGACTTGCCTTATATGATTGATAATGATTTCACTAGCTTCATCTTTAGAATTTAGGAAATATGTCCAGGTGAACTTTGAGAAATCATCTAAAATTACTAGGCAATATCTTTTCTTTGAGATTGATAACACATTGACTGGTCCAAACAATTCCATGTGTAAGAGTTGTAGTGGTTCTTCAATTGTAGATTCAAGTTTCTTCTTGAATGATGCCTTGATTTGCTTTCCCTTTGACAGGCATCAAACAGTCCATCCTTTGAGAACTCAACTTCAGGAATGCCTCTTACTAGGGCTTTCTTGACTAACTCATTCATAGTCTTGAAGTTCAGATGGGACAGCTTTTTGTGCCATAGTTAAAATTTCATCTTGAATTACTATGCTGAAAAGGCAAGTAATGAAATTTGCATTGGATGAGTTGAAGTCAGCTATATACACATTTCCTTTACTCACTCCTGTGAGAACCACTTTGTTGTTTTTTTATTTGTAACAACACAGGCTTCTGAATTGAAGGTTACAGACTTACCTTTGTCACATAGTTGACTGATACTCACTAAATTATGCTTGAGTCCATCAACTAAGGCAACTTCTTCAATGATGACATTGTCTTTTGAAATCAAGCCATATCCCACAGTATACCCTTTTCTGTCATCTCCAAAATTAATACTTGGGCCAGCTCTCTCCTTGAAATCAGTGAGCAGAGTAGAATCTCCAGTCATGTGTCTTGAGCAGCCACTATCCAAATACCAAAGATTCTTTTTGTTTCCCTGCACACATCAAAATCAAATCAAGTTGATTTTGGTACCCAAGTTTCCTTGGGTCTTGAATTGTTAGCCTTCTTTTTAGTTTTCTTAGGCTTTTCCTCATTTGACTTAGGTGATGAAGATTCAATCTTGGTCATTAGAGTAAGGCTTTGAAAACCATTTATAATTACAGAATTTTCATGCATAGGTTGATTAACATGAAATGGCATATTATGTGCAAAAATGTCATTCCAGTATGGCATGCTAAATGGCATTTGAGGCATACTGAATGCAATAGAGTAAGGATTTTATGCAAATGACATATTAGAAAATTGTACATTCAAATTTTGTCCAGGCATGACATTCATAGGCTTGTGGGCATGTTGGGAAATGAGAGAGGTGCAGACATGGGTGCAGGCATAGAAGATTTGCAATTAACAGACAAATGATTAACATTATCACACTTAACACAGATTTTTCAAGGTGCATATTTATCAGGCGTGTAGTTGTTATGTTTGTTAATTCCTACTTTCCCATTTTTGTTATTTTTCCTTTTGGAGTCTGCCTTGACCTCAATTTTCTCCAATCTATCATTCAGTTGCTTCATTGATGGATGCCCCACATTAACTCCTTTGTTGTCCTTGACTTGATTCTCCTGTAACAAAGTTCTTAGAAACTGATCCATATTTCTCATTGAGTTTATCTAGCTTGGTTTTGCTAATTGGTTTCTTTTCAATCGACAGATGTGGTTCCTTGTCTTTTGACGGATAATCCTTTTTGGCTTTCGATGGATAATCTTCATCATCCGTTGATTCCAAATCTGTTGATAATCCTTCCATTAACACAGGATCGAGTTTCTCCTTGCACTTTTTCCAGGCTTCTTCATAGAATGACTCTATACCTTGAACCTTGGAAATTTAAGTGTGTACATCCTTGATGACTTCCAATCCTTGATTACCTCTTGCTTTTGTTCAAGCTGCTTTCTCAAAATTTCCTCTTTCTTTAAAGATTTAGTCAATTCCTCTTTGGCAATCTTATAGTCTAACTTCAATTTCTCAAACTCAATGATTTGAGTTTCTAGCACAACATTTCTCTCACTTAAAAATAGATTATTATCTTTAATTCTTGTGTTTTCTTTAGTGAGTGATTTAAGTGTAACACACAGGTGATATAATTCTGTTGACATGTCATTATAGCCTCATTACACTCATCTTTAGAAAGGTGTTCTAGGTTTGTGGTGATTACCTAATTGCTTGAGAAACTGACTTCTGTTTCATCTGATCTGGCCATCAGGGCTAGGTTGACATAGCTTGGTTCTTCATCTTCATCTTCCCAATCAGCTGCCCAATCATTTTCCTGAGTCAGGAAAGCCTTCTCCTTTTGTTTGAGCAATTCAAAATATTTTTTCTTATAGTCAACTGGCTCAAACTTCTTTTTCTCAGAATTGGGCTTTCTGTATTCATTGGAAAAATGACCACCCAAGCCACATTTGAAACACTTGAATTTAGATTTATCCACCATGTTCTTATTTGGATTGGTTTCTCCAAAGTTCTTCTTGAATTTGAGCTTGGAAAATCTTTTTGATAGGAAAGCCAGTTGTTCATCTAGATCCTCCATTTCATCCCGACTGGTACAGTATTCAACCTCTGTTATTAACCCTTTGCCATTGCCTTCACAAACTCTTGAGTTTGGTACTGATTCCACAGCTTCAACCTTCATCTCCTTTCCTCTGTCCTGTTCAGCCACAAGTGCAATAGATCCACCCTTCTTTCTTCCTTTTTCCAACTGCTCATCCTGCTCTATCTCAAGCTCATAGGTTTTTAGTATGCCATACAGTCTTTCCAAATTAAACTCTTTATACTCTTGAGAGTTTCTAAGAGAGACTGGCATAGGCTTCCATTCTTTTGGCAGAGATCTAAGGAATTTCAGGTTCGAATCTTTTGTTTCGTAGACTGTCCCATAGTTTTCGAAACCTACTAAAAATGTCACTTAGAGATTCACCTTCTTCAAAGTGAAAGTGCTCATATTGCTGTATTAAGAGTTGCATCTTGTTTTCCCTCACTTGTTCAGTTCCATCACATATAATTTGAATAGTATCTCAAATATCCTTGGCTATCTTGCAGTTGATAACATTATCAAACATATCACCATCAAGACCATTGAACAGAATGTTCATGGACTTCTTATCCTTGTGAACTGCTTCAATATCTTCATCAGTCCATTCCGACCTTTCCTTTGGGATTGTCTGTGCATTACCAGTAGCATTCTCAACATCAGTTGCTACCTTCTAGGAATATGATGACCATTTTCTATGCATCTTACATAGCTTTCATCTTGTGAGAGTAGATGAAGGTGCATATTCACCTTCCAATGGTGATAGTTGTCTTTATCCAGAAAAGGGATCTTCACTCCAACATCCTTTCTGCTTATATTGTTAGTCTATTTTGATCTTTAAACTCTTAGTATGTCAAGAGCTTGCTCTGATACCAATTCTTATTCCCAAACAATCTAACAATAGAATTACAGAAGGGGGTGTTGGATGTAATTCTTGGTTTCTTTTCAAAATTAAAGAAACTTCTTTATCAAAGTATATCGGTGTTTGAATATGCAAGTATGAGGAATGAAATATGAATGTATTCAAAATACAAAGTAATTAAACATAAAGATTTAAAAACTTTCTGGTGGATTGTTCTTTCCACCAGAGATATGTATTGATTGAGAACTCTGTGATGCAATAATGCACACAGCTGCTTACAAGTAAATTTACCAAGTAAGAACTGAGAAATTTTTAACAGATTTTGCCTTATCTATTTCTCAATGCTTTTAATCGATAATTATCTACTTGCTTCTCTTGGTTTATATATCACCAAGTTACATATGAAAAGACAAACTAATAAAACAAAAATGTTTAAGTCTAATCATATGTTTTTTCATTTCTCTATCCAGCATCTTTTTATTTCTTCAAGTAAGCATGAAAATGGAAATGCTTCTTTGTTCTCAAAATCCTGCTAATAGGCTGCCACATTTCTTTTGTATACAATCAACATATGTGACTGTCAAGTCACTATCAACTTCTGTTTGAATTTGTTATCCGTCGAGACTTTGTTGATTATCTGTCGAGACTCTATTGGATCATCCGTTAATTTGGAACTTGGGTCATCCGTCGAAGACTTGTAGAAATATCCGTTGAAAGTATTTCCATAGCAGTTGACTCAATTTCACTTATGCAAAATTATAAGGCATCTAATATTTACAATTAACCAACCTATTTTTCATATCATTCTAGTAGCCAACATGACTTAGAATATCCTACAACTTCTAATTCTCTAAGACATTACAGTATACAAGAATATGCTACAAAAACTTATTTAAACATAAGCTACTCTTTTAACGGATGACAGAGTAAGATTATCCGTTGAAAGCTACAGACACACTTAATTAAATCTACTAAGGTGTTTTGGTAAAATATCATCAAGCCTACAACATATTCCTAACAAGCATTATGATTTGTATATGTATTTGTGAATTTTTTTTAAATTCTTATGTTTAATTTTATTTGATAAGTTCAAAAAATTAAAAAATATTTCTTCACTATTCAGTGCACACGCACACACACACGTATCGTGTATATGATTTCAAATACATGGTTAAGTGGTAGGGTGATCTAGTTGTTATATACTTAATGACAAACAATTTATATCAATTTTTACTCAATCGAGAATCAATCCTGAAAGGAACATTAAAATTATTTAATTATTATAAAGACTAACTATTGATATTATTTTATTACTATGAATAATTTATAAATGTAAAAGTGGATTACATATGATAGACATCACTAATTCATTCTAAAATATTGTATCATCAAAATCTGTAAATGTATAAATAAAATATAATAAAAATAATTAAATAGTTTCAATAATCACATTTTAATTATTAATTCATTAATGTCACAAATACATATTATGTGTCTAGATTAAGACAACTATTTTTCAATTGAACAGTGGTATGAAATTGAACAAACGAATTAGAAGACTCAAGTTCGATTCCCATCAACAATTTTTTTTTAAATAACTAATAAATATTGGGTCAAATTGAATAAAATATCTCATGAATTTAGAAGATAATAAAATGTCATAATCTTGCCAAATTTAGGCTATTACTATTATTAATACTAGCATAAAAACTTGTGCGAGATCCAAATCACTTTCTAGGTTTCTTTGTGCAACACATAATTATATTTATTTTATGTCCTTGAATAGAGCATTGAGTAAATTTCATTAGTATGCCCTTTATGGTACTCTAAAATGATAGATCATTTTTATTTTTTGTTCAGGACAGAAAGGCGATAATAGTACATGAGTGACATTCAATCAGAGCCACAAACTTTTAAATAATAAATATTAATTAATTAATAAAAAGGTGTTATAAGTGTAGGGGATTAGGTACAACAAAATATGAGTGGACCTCACCTATAATATATAATTTTTTGTATGGTTATTAATAGACGCAATATAAACTTATGTTACATTAAAACGCGTGCTCATGACGTATTTTTAATACATTACAAACATAGACTTTGTGTAAACGCTTATTAAATATATATTTTTAGTCTTTTTTAAATCATAAAATTTTGAAGAAATGAAACGCCATAGGACTTTGTGTTTCTAAAAACACCTCTGTAAGTTGCATTTTTGTATGCCAAAAGGGTCGTATTTATGTGTTGTTTGAGACCTTATTTAATAAAATTTTGTCAGGGAGGGCCAACACGTTTCATTGACTTCTTAATTTTTTTTCGTCCCAGAAAGTTATCATCTCAACAATTAGGTATTTAGCTACATGGTTATCTTTCTTAAAAAGTTTGTTTGTCAAGACAATATATCAGCGTCGTAATATATGTAAGAATATATGATGTCGTATGAGCAACATAATATATACTTTATTTTAACTAATCAATCATTATATATAATCTAGTATCATATTCAAACCAATTATTGTTATAATAATATTAATAATTAATTTTATAATCTTGTATTTTTTATTTAATCGATATAATGTTCATATGTCTTATATTGGTAATTTTAATCTAAATAGCACTTAACAAAAATATTATATTAATATTGAACAAACACGTATTATAGATTTTTTTTGGAGGGATCTAGACATATAAGTTCTTTGTTAGTATCAAAATATTTGGAGGGATACTTTGGAGTAGACCTTTGAGGAATTCGCTCACATGTAGCCGATGCTGACTCATTAATTATTTCCATCGGAATAAAAGGACCATTCGGTAATATACCCGTGTATAGTAAATTCAAAAGTTTTATAAATAGGGTCATTGTTTTCTTCCATAAGTTGTAATTTTTCCAATATCAAATGCAGGAACTTTGATTTGCCGGTTTTCTAGGTATTCATCATTTTGGCAGAATAAAATTATTTAAGATTCAAAAATTTCGAGAAACGAAAAATTTTAAAGTTAAACAAATCGAGAATTATTTTTCAAGAACTTTGTCATTTTCGTCTTTATCTCCGTATCTTGATTTGTATTTTTATCAACAAGCTCTGATACCAATTGTTAGGTCCCAATATATCGTAGAAGAGGGGGATTGAATACTATATTCACAAAAAAATCAATTTTAAATAAGTTCTTCTTTTAAGTACAAAATCGAAATGACATAAACAAGTTCGAGAAATATATTTTGTATTAATAAAAAAAACTTGAGGTTCGCTACACTCTAATCAATAACGATTAGCTACAACAAATTCTCCAACATAACGTTACAATTTGACTTAATAAATAAATAGGCCTTTAGTGGAGCTCTCACATTTAAATGTTGGTTGCTAAAAAAGATAATAGAATAATGGCATTCTTCTTCTTTTAGTGTAGGCTTGAGTTCATTTTTACACGTGGCATATTATTGGCCAAGTAAATGTCCTTCACAATTCTGCAGCTCACTAAGTATATAATTCATATGAAGAGACATGTGGTTGAGGTGACATGCTTATGACTTTAATTGATTTTTGACTTAAAAATCCAAGCGGTGACAGGAGTCTTGGTCTTGAAGGCGACATAAGCTAAGCTTCCATGACTCAGTTTCTTTTAAGTCAAAAAATCTAAGAGGCGACATGAATCAATGATTGATGCCTTGGATAATTCTTGCTTGTCTTAGAGGCGACACTAACCATTGATTCAAGAGGCGACATATTACTTAGAGTGTTTCTAAATCATTAAACCTTGGAGGCGACATAAGCTCCAAGGCTTGGAGGTGACATCTCTTTCATGACTTAGCCAAATTTCTAAGTCATGTACCTTGGAGGCGACTAGAACCACACTTATAACTCCTAGAGTTTGAAGGTGACATGTGCAATTCTTGTGGCTTCCATGACTTTATATTTTCATATTATCTTTAACATTGGTGTTTTCTTAAATCTTTGCTCCATATTTCTTCTGTCATTAACTAGTTTCTATTATATGAACAAGATACTCTTTCGTTGGTGTGCTGACACTTGGTGCACTGGTCTAGTTCACAAACGACTAAAATAGAACTGAATTATCTTGTTCTCTAGATGACATACCATGTAGCTCCTTTATTAATTTATTCCACTAGAATCCTGTGATCTGAAATATTTATATCAATACAGCTCTTTATCACTGAAAGTCTTCTAATCTTTTATTTTTCATGGAGGTTTAAACATGTTAATGACTTCTTTTCATGACTCTTCTGTAGACTTCAAGCTGTAATTCCATGTTTTGATTCTTTATATTTATCTAATCTTCTATCTTCTGGATTCACGTACTTCATAGATTATATTATTTACATGTTCTTTTACCTATGTTGAGTTATATTACCTCTATTACATATTACATTACATTATATTTTACACACTCCAATGTATCTTCCCTCATCCGATGAGAGACTACCACGTGTCTGTTGTTTCTTTATTTTTCGGTCATATATATATAACTTATTACTTCTCATAAAATCCACACACATACCCTGTTTCTCTTCTCTCACTTTGATGGTTTAAGCTTCAAGACGGCGACTCCACTTCCAACCTGAAGCAACAGACACGTGGTACACATTCTTTTAGAGGCCTTTCATGTACCCCAAGTTTCAACATTACACATGTACATAGACCTGTATATATGTATATGTTCATATCATCATGCTTCATGTAGTCGATAATCTGCAAAACTTTGTTTAATGATCGATATTTTGACCTTGTTTGTGTTAAACCTATATATGTTATGCCATTGATTGGCTATAAAAAAAACCACTTGTTTAAGTCATGAACTTGCTTGTATTCCCCTAGTCTTGATGCACACATTTACATGTACACACACCTTCGCCAAACTTCATCAAACTGTTATAATATCTATATTCCGAAGTAATTGTTTATTTTTTTTGGTTAACCTCCATAATAGGCTTTTTTTTAAACTTGTTTTACCTTGTTTTAGATGATGATGAGAAATCTTATCGATGGCCTTGAGTTGGTTGCGATTATGAACCTTGGGGTCCAAGTATAGCCAACAAACTAACTATCATGCCCTAAGTTAAAATTTACGGATTTTGACACAAAACGATATTCCAACAGTTTCCTAAACGGCACCTCAAAAGTTAAGACATAATTTTTATCTATTATATTTAAGGATATTTTAGAGCATCTTTAAATGACTCCATATTCCTACTTTGAATATAATATTTAATATTGACTTTTAGAGATTTTATACAAGTTATCTATAATAATACTTCTTATATTTACTCTTTGATAAATTTTATTATTAAATGAGATAATCAATGGTGGAGAGAGAAAGTGAGAGTTTTGAATGCAAGAGTGACTGGTTGAGGTGGCGTGTTGCGAATTCTTCAATCTATTTTTCAAATTATCTTATTAATTCAGTTCTTATATTTTATATAAGTTACTACACATTAAATATGCATTTAAAATACTTTTAATATACATTAATTCCAAAACACTTTTAATACCATTAATTGTATCCCTTTGATGCACTTTTAATACACTGTAATTTTATATTTTTATAAAATCACATTCAATATAAACTATAGTTGAACCTCGATGAATTAATAATCGATAAAATAATAACCTCGCTAAAATAATAATATTCTCTGGTCCCAACATAATGGACACAATGTATTTTTACTTCCAATAAATTAATACTCACTAAAGTAATATTTTTTCTTCGTTCCAACCATATTACTTTAAAGAGGTGTAACTTTATCAACTATACAAAAAAAATTTAATTTAATTTTTAAAATACTAATTTATATTCTAAAATCAGATGACAATTGACGTGACAATGTATATTATGTCTGAGGGCTGTGTATATTCTGTCAGAATTATGATTTTCATATCATCGATAAGCCAATCCTATTTCAATGTTGCTTCAGACCTACTTCACTAAAGTCGATCGAAATAAAATCTCCGAAATTTTATTACACACGAGTAAAAAAAGTTGTTTCTATTATGATTTCCCTTACATTTCATGTTATATTATGATAATATTATATCCTAAATATTAATTAATTATTATGGTTTAGTCTTACACATACGCTTACGAATAAATTACACATTAGTTTGATTTAACCGATCAAACTAAATCAACCAACCATTTTCTCAGTCGATTAAATTGATAAAAATAAAATTATAAATTTGTTATTCCCTAATATGGGGAAATTAATTAATATTTTGATTAAATAATTCCTATAATATTTTTGAACATACAATATTAATAGGGTGTTGGCTTTTAATAACGTATTTAGTTATATTTAATATTACGTTAATATTATAATTTTAACTTCTTGTATTTTTTTTGTTTTTTTTGACATTATAAATTTTTTTATACAATAATAGTATCCTCAAACAAATAATAATAGTTCATCTAAATTGTTAGGAATCAATTTTTTTCAAGAACATTCATGGAATAACCATAAATTTTGTTAAAATAATATAATTTTACTTTACAATTGTCGGTACTTAAGATAAAAATTTGTAAGTTGGAAATCTATTTATATGTACATATATAAATTATTTTTAGGTAAATTAACGATGTAAAATTATTTATACTCTATTGTATTATTTTTTGTTACCAATACAAGATCTATGCAATTTACTTTTTGACAACTATAGGTTAAACGATTCTAACTTTTGATAAATCTTTTATCAATGGTCGTGAATGAACTGTGAGAACTTATATAATTATATTATTGTTCGGTTTACATCGAGTATTTGTACACAAGTAATATCAATAAGTTTTTATTTTTACAAATGAATCAATACATTTGATGAACCATATTAAATTTAACCAACCCAACCATTTTCTCTACCGGTTAAATCAGCAAAAAAATTGTAAACTATTTATTTACTCTGTTACACCAGAATAAATTAATATTTTAATTAAATATATACTTATTCTCATACTAATACTAAGCATGTACATTAGCATAGGGTTTAGACTTTTTAGAATTGATACGGAATAAAATAAACCCGGACTGTATAATTAATATCTCATTAATTAATATTGGGCTGGCAGTTAAGCCCATTAGAAGAGGCACAGGGTCCTTGATAAGGGCCCAAAAATAGCCTGGGAATATAATTGATGTTATAATAAATTAAGACCGGATACGGTCCAATAACGAAGCCCAATTAAAAAGGGCCCAAAATCCTGATTATTAATTTCGTAATTAATTAATAAGGGATAAATCAACTGTCAAGGTAAGTCCCAATGAGGATATAAATCCTTGTAGATTAGCCCCCCAAGGGACCTAATTGGATAAGGACTCAGTTTCCTACTTCCTAGGACTCTAAAGTTCATTATAATTCAGAGACTTGTCCACCAAGCCTCCTAACCCCAGTCCAATTCAAGGACTCCCAACATCTATATAAGGGGTCTCACCCCACCACTCAAAACCAGTGTTGTAAAAAGCGCATTAAGCGGACGCTTAAGCGGGGGCTTAAGCGGAATCGGAGGTCAAAGCGCTTGGATTAGTACAAAATCGGATATTTAAGCGTTTAATAAAATTTAAGCGGGTTTAAGCGGCTCTAAGCGGAATTAGGCGGATTTTGACCGATTACGCGGTTTTTGACCAATTAAAAGGGGAATTAAAAATAATTAGAAAAAAAATAAATCTTATTTTTAAAAAAGGTATAATTTGATATTTTTAAATGTTACTTGTATTTTTTAAGTTGATTATGACTTTGTGAATGATTATTTTATTGATTTATTATAATACGTGAATGTCATCTCTTTATTCAAAAAAATATTCAATACTTTTAATATATACATATTTATTTATTTATAATCCGATTAAGCGTCCGCTTTTAAAACCGCTTTAGCGCCCGCTTTAGCGCTTAAGCGCTAGAAGGTGACATCACCGCTTAGGTCCGATTTGCGCTTTCTACAACACTGCTCAAAACTATGTTTTTTGACTTGATCCTTGGCAATCAGCAAGGTACGTAGGGATCTTGTTAAGGCAGATCAAGTCACAAAACACAAGAGCAGTCAAATTGAGCCTCGAAGCTCACGTTCCCTAGTAATAGATACAACAATTATTATACCTTAGTTTTTGATCCATAACATTTGGCGCCGTCTGTGGGAAGGCACAACAACAACCATGGCGAGAACACAGAGAGGAAGCAGCGCCCTAGAAGGAGAAACACCAGCGGGGACAACTTAAACGATTTCATCAACCGTGGAGGTACCTCCGCACTCAACTTATGTCGCCACCCAAGGAGGAGCCCAGGTAGAGGCAACTGAACCTCAACCCCAAGAGACGATTCCCCCGGCTCCTCAAGGTACGAATCCCCAACTTCAACAACTAAATACACCTGTGAATTCTCGACCCTTTGAATATGAGTATTCAACTGTTGTAACCACTAACCCCCCTTATGGGATGCCCCCCTTAACCCCGAGGTTGGAGGAAGTGGACATGCTGGACGGAATGAAGCACGAGGGCGAACACCCCCTTACATAAAAGGTTTGGCTCATATCCCAGAGGATCAGGAATTTTCTGGTCCTTACACTGAGAGAGACTCTGAATCTTCAGATGATGAAGTGGCCCCAAGAAGGAGACGTGCTGGAAAAGAGCCGATGGCTGATGGTAACCAACATCCTAGGAGCACCCGAGGGGTGAATCCCCAAGAAGTACAGGAGAGAATCAAGGCTCATGAGGCTGAGATTCAAAGGCTGAAGCACGACTTGGAGGCGCACCAAGCTCCAAGACTCCCACTACCACCTAGGGGGAGAACTCATCCTCCAATCATAGACCTGGATGGTCCGTCTCAAAGAAGGGTTGTAGTCCCAAGAGCTGATCCAAACAATCTTCTTCCCCTTGGAGATCCTGATGATCCTACTCCACCATTCATTGAAGAGATAATGAATGCCCATATCTCAAGGAAGTTCAAGATGCCCTCTATCAAAGCTTATGATGACACAAGAGATCCCGCTAATCATGTCAGAACATTTTCTAATGCACTGTTGTTGCATTCCGTGAATGACGCTATTAAGTGTTGGGCCTTTCCTCAAACCCTGTCGGGTATGGTTCAAAGATGGTATAGTCGTTTGCCCCCGAACTCTATTGGGTCCTTTATAGAATTAAGTCAGGATTTTATTAAGCAGTTCATTAGCAGGAGAGTGCATGAGAAAAGTTCAGCATCCCTCATGAGCATTGTGCAGGGAGCGAAGGAATCCTTGAGAGACTACCTGAATCATTTCACAAAGGAAGCTTTAAAAGTCCCGGACCTTGATGACAAGGTAGCTATGATAGCACTGCAACAAGGAACTAAGGATGAGTTCTTCAAGATGTCCTTGGCCAAGCGCCCTCCTGAAAGCATGTTGCAACTCCAAGATAGGGCCGGGAAGTACATCAAAGTGGAGGAGAGTATGAGGAAGACCGGAGTAAGCAACGAGCCCACCGGAGGCAAGAACAGGAAAACTGATCTGGAATATATCGCTAAGGACAAGTATCCCAGAACTGAGAAAAACCCTGACTTAACCCCAAAGAAGGAAGGACCTGGCCAAAAATTCACTGAATACGCTAAGCTGAATGCTCCTAGAAGTCAGATCTTGATGGAAATCGAGAAAGATCAAGATTTTCATTGGCCTAAACCCTTGAAGGCTGATCCTGCCAAGCTAGATAAGAGTAAATATTGTAGATTTCACAAAGATGTTGGTCATGACACCGATGAGTGTAGGCAATTGAAAGATGAAATAGATTTCCTCATTCGGAAAGGAAGATTGAACAAGTACACTGGGGAAGGAAGAGATAGGAATAACAATGGGAGAAAGAACTTTGAAGATCGTAGAAGGGACCAAGATGATCAGGGGCGGAATCTTCAGCCTATGGGATCGGTTATAAATGCAATCTTTGGAGGACCACGACCCCGAGGGTCTGTGATAAACACAAACTTTGGAGGACCAACTGCTGCTGGTTTATCCAAAAACTCAAGGAAAACATATACTAGAGAAGTCATGCATATTTTTGGGGAAGCCCCGAAGAGGGCCAGGATAGGAGTAACAATGACATTCGATAATTCTGACTTAGAGGGTGTCAAATTTCCTCATGACGACCCACTGGTCATAACACCCATAATAGGGAACATCCTGGTGAAGAGGGTCCTTGTAGATAATGGTGCTTCAGTGGATATCTTGCTCCATGACACCTTTTTAAGGATGGGTTACAATGATTCTCAATTGACCCCAACAGATATGCCAATATATGGATTTGCGGGAGTGGAGTGCCCCGTGGAAGGGATAATCAAGTTGCCAGCAACCATAGGTCGGGAATCAAGGCAAGCAACACAGATGTTGGACTTTATGGTGGTGAAGGCTAGTTTAACTTACAACACTATCATGGGAAGAACAGGGATACATGCCTTCAAGGCAATCCCTTCTTCCTATCATTCAGTTATGAAGTTTCCCACCCGAAATGGGATTAGAGAAAAGAGAGGAGATCAAAAAATGGCTAGAAGTTGTTATGTGGCCTCTCTGAGGGCAGACGGAGTTGGGGGGCAGGTTCTGCCTATTGAAGATCTAGATATCCGAGAGAATGATGAGAAAAGAGGGAAGCCAGCAGAAGACTTGGTTTCGAATCCTTTAGCCCCTGAGGATCCTGAGAAGGTGACTTTCATTGGAGCCACACTAGAGGAGCCCCTTGGAGGGAAGTTGGTGAAATTTTTGCAAGAAAATAGTAACGTGTTTGCATGGTCAGCAGCTGATATGTTAGGCATAGACCCAGGACTGATTACTCACAAGCTGAATGTGGATCCAAATCAGAAGACAGTGAAGCAAAAGAAAAGTATTTTGCTCCAGAGAGGCAAGAAGCTATAAAACAGGAAGTAGAGAAGCTCTTAGAGGCTGGTTTCATCGAGGAGATACAATTTCCAGAATGGTTAGCAAACCCTGTGACGGTAAAGAAAGCCAATGGAAAATGGAGGATGTGTGTGGACTTCACTGATCTGAATGACGCATGCCCTAAGGACTGTTTCCCATCGCCAAGGATAGATACATTGATAGATGCTACTGCTGGTCATGAGATGCTGAGTTTCATGGATGGATTCAGTGGATACAATCAGATCAAGATGCACAAGGACGACATCCCAAAGGTATAATTCATCACTGAATTTGGTGTTTATTGTTATCTTGTTATGGCATTTGGTCTCAAGAATGCAGGAGCCACCTATCAAAGGTTGGTGAATAAGATTTTTAAGGATCTTATTGGCAAGACCATGGAAGTTTATGTTGACGACATGTTAGTCAAGAGTCTAGTAAAGATTGACCATATACCCATTTGAGGGAAGCTTTTGAGGTCCTGAGATACCACAAGATGATGTTAAATCCTGCAAAATGTGCTTTCGGAGTGGGATCTGGAAAGTTTTTGGGATTGATGGTCTCCAAGAGAGGAATCGAGGCCAATCCCGATAAAATAAAGGCAATCCTGGACATGGAGCCACCAAAAACTATTAAAGATGTTCAAAAGCTCACTGGGAGGGTTGCTGCATTGGGGCGATTCATCTCCAAGTCTGGGGACAAGTGCTTGTCATTCTTCAAGTCCTTGAAGAAGGTTAAGGATTTTGTATGGGGTGAGGAAAGCCAGAAGGCATTCGAAGAATTAAAGAAATATATGGCCCAGGCCCCGTTGTTGGCTAAGCCAGCTCTGAATGAAGTTTTATACCTATACTTGGCCGTTTCAGAGAATGCCTTGAGCGCTGTATTGGTTAAGGAGGAACTTAAAATCCAGAAACCCGTATACTATATTAGCAAAATTCTGCATGGAGCTGAGTTGAATTATTCAACTATTGAGAAGTTTGCTTTAGCCTTGATGATGGCTTCAAGAAAGTTGTGTCCTTACTTTCAGGCTCATCAAATTGAGGTGCTAACAAATCAGCCCTTGAGAAATATTATTTTATAATCTTAAGGCTAGTGGGAGGCTGATCAAGTGGGCAATAGAGTTGGGAGAATTTGAAATCAAGTATAAGCCACGAAAGGCAATAAAAGCCCATGCATTGGATGACTTCGTGGTGGAATGTACCATACCCAACCAAGAAGTCGGGGGGCAGGAAAATACTATACCTCAAGGCAAGGAAGTTGACAAGGGGGGCAAAGAAAAGGATGATAAGGAGAAGGAGTACTGGGTTCTCTATTTTTATGGAGCATCAAAAACAAATTCAAGTGGAGCAGGGTTAGTTTTACAAAGCCCCGATGGGTTCTTGATTGAATATGCTATGAAGTTAGACTTTCCAACCACAAACAATGAGGTAGAATATGAAGCTCTGATAGCTGGTCTCGGCCTAGCAGGGACGCTGAGAGTCAAGAACTTAAAGGTCTGTGGAGACTCAAAGCTGGTCATATCCCAAGTGAAGGGAGAGTTTGAGGTAATGGATGATACGATGGCTAAGTATGTCCGCCTAGTAAGAGGTGTGATGACTCAATTCGATAAGTGCCATGTTGAGCACATCCCAAGGGAGGAAAATGCTAAGGCTTCATCTGAGATAGAGGAAAGTTCAGGAAATGTATATTTCCACGTTCTGAAGACACGGAGCATTGATGTTAAGCTTGTAGCACATATAGGGCTGGGGACGTCATGGATAGATCTCATTAAAGCCCATATTTAAACTGGTTGGCTGCCAAATGACGTAACTGAAGCACAGAAGTTGGCTGTTCGAGCACTGAGATTCTCCTTGATAGATGGGATTTTGTACAAAAGATCTTATGTGGTTCTTTACTTAAGGTGTCTCAGGCCCGATGAGGCACGCTTGGCTCTTGAAGAGGTACATGAAGGTATCTGTGGGCAACACTTGGGGGCAGAGCCCTGGCTCATAAGATAACCCGTTTAGGGTTTTATTGGCCAAGGATGTTGGTCGATGCCAAAGAGTATGTGAAGAAGTGTGATCGCTTCCAGAAACATGCACCTGTCGTTTGAAAACCCTCCGAGATATTGACCTCCATCAACTCTCCCATCCCATTTACCATGTGGGGAATGGATATACTTGGACCTTTCCCTATGACTACGGCATAAAGAAAGTTCCTGATTGTAGCCATTGATTATTTTACTAAGTGGATTGAAGCCAAGCCTTTGGCCAAAATCACAACTAAGCAGGTTGCACAATTCCTGTGGGAAAACATCATGTGTCGATATGGAATTCCCCGTATCCTGATTACCGATAATGGAACACAGTTCAACAATGAGGAATTCAAGAAGTATTGTGAGGAGAATGAGATTCAGTTACGATTTACCTCTGTAGCCCACCCGCAAGCCAATGGGCAAGCGGAGGTGGCAAATCGAATAATCCTGGATGGACTAAAGAAGAGGATCGAGAAGTCAAGGAATAACTGGGTTGATGAAATACTCCCAATACTATGGGCTTATAGGACTACCTGTAGAGTCACGACCGGAGCAACCCCCTTCATGTTAGCATATGGGCCAGATGCGGTTGTTCCTGTAGAAATATCACATTCGTCTCCCAGGATCCAAGCTTTTAATGCTAAGGAAAATGAGGAAGGGCAAAGATTAGCCCTGGATCTAATTGATGAAGTACGGGATGATGCACATGCAAAGATAGTGGAGTATCATAAAAAGGCTTCATTCTACTACAGCCTAAGGGTTATGGAAAGGTTCTTCAAGCAAGGTGACCTAGTTCTGAGGAAGGTTGAAGCTTCTGGTGTTGGGCAGAAAGGGAAACTTGCCCCAAATTGGGAAGGACCATACAAGGTCAAAAGTGTTCAAAGAAGAGGAACCTACAAGCTGGAGACTATGGATGGTTTTAAAGTCCCAAGGACCTGGCACGCGCAGAACCTGAAGGTTTACTATGTGTAAAACGGTTAAAGCATGGTTCTCACTTGTCGGAATGACAAGTAGGTTTAAAAGCACCTTAAAGCTTCGCTTGCTTAGGATTTTTATATATTTGATAGAAGATGTGTTTAGATTTTATCAGGGTTGAACCCATCTCATGTAAGGTATAAAAAATACCAAGTTATAATGAAGAACATTCAGTTTGACCTAACTTGTTGGATTGATTATATTGTGAAGGATAAAACCAAGTTATAAACTTAAGTCTGAAAACTCGGAAAGTTGAACTATAATTGAATCACTAAGCAAAACAAGTAAAGATAACCAAAATCAATTACAAAGTTTGAGAATGTCTGAAGAAAAGAAAAGTACATAATGTAAAGAAGTTAGGCCTTAGAAGGCTCAAGATTCTTCAGAACCGCTGTCTGAAGTCTCCTCGGACGTATCCTGGGTCGGTCACTCGGAAGTTTCTTCAGAAGTCTCCGTAGAGGTCTCCTCGGAACTACCCTTGGACGCCTTAGATGCCTTAGGGGACGCTAGTTTTGGAGGCTCTTCCACCCTCGCCTTCTTTATAATGGGATCGACCTCTTCCTCAGAAGAAGATTCCTCCTCTTCAGAGCTGGATTCAGGCTCCTTCCTTTTCTGGCCTTGGCTCTGGCTTCCTGATGGCGCTCTGACCGGAGACGCTGAAGGGCCATCCTTAATTAGATCAGCAAGCTTGTCAGCAACGCCCCCAAGTGCTGGGACCTGCACAGGGCAAGGGAAGGAAGATTTTTCAAGAATCTCAGGAAACTCGTCCTGGATAGCCTCTACAACAGCGTCCCAGCCTTCCTTATAGATGACTAGATGAAGGAGGGCATCATGCTCTACCATTAAATCTTTGAATTCTTGTGTATCCATCCAGTTGTCAAATGCCATGTCCTTCTGAGCCTTAAGGATAACAATCTCAGCCCGGGCCGTTTCAAGATCAGAAGTTGAAGAGGCAAGTTGGGCTTGGAGAGCCTCTATTCGCTGGTTAGCCTCCTCCAACTTCTTATATGTGTCTTCTAGGCCAACTTTCCAAGCCTTGGCTTGGTGAAGCGCCCCTTGAAAATGGACGTTCGCCTACAAGAGATGAAGAAAAAGTGAGAAATATGAAATATCATGATAAGAAACTGTGGATAACAAAAAGAAAAAAATGTACCGTCACTAGGGCCTGAGCTCCGAAGAGCTCGTTAGCCTCCAAGTCCTGTTGGAGGACAAGATCATGATAGTCTACGGGGGAAATAGACTGGATGGACCACTCCTTGGCAAGTTTTGTATTGCCTACGATTCCCCAGGCAGGTTGGAAGAAGGCCCCTGGTTTTTGTTTTGTGCGGGTTAGCTGGGGCCTTCCTCGTCTCCTTCCTTTGCCTGGGGAAGGAACTCTGGGAAGCGATCCTCAAGGCGCGGGTCCTTGAAGACCTTCCCGGCGCGTTTCATCCTGGTCGTTTCCAGGTCTTTAGGCTTGGTAGCCTCATCGATCCTCTCAGCAACTGCAACGAATAAGTAAAGTAGATTGAGAGAATAGTAAAGTAAAAAATGGGAGAAACAAAGACAACTAGAAAAAGGAAGAAAACGTACCTTTTTTAGGAACGGGAGAAAGGCCACGTTCTACAAGAACGGTCTCCCTGATGAGATCCCAAGAGTGGGATGTCCTATTATCCTGGGTAAGGAGGTTGAAGGCCCTAGTCTCCTCCTCAGTCAAAACTATGTCATTCGGGCTCCCATCCACAACTTGCCCAAAAGACGAGAGAAAGAGGGTGCCCCAGTCGCCGCCCTCCCAAAGGACGTACAGAAACTCCTTCTTCCACCCCAAGTTATTGTCAGGGATGGAATTCCTATTCACTATGTGGGGGACAGTGGGGCGCTAGTTCAAAGAAATCCACCCCGGATTCTTGTCGGGGCTGTTCTTGAACTGAAATTTTTTTCTGAACACATCGACCAGAGTAGGGACGTTGTGCTTGGCACATTGCGACAGGTAGCAAAGAATCAGCCTCCAAGAGTTTGGAGGGAGTTGGCAAGGGTTGATGCCCACATTAGCTAGTAAAACAGGGATAAAAGGATGAAAGGGGAGTCTGATACCTGCCTTTAAAGTGTCCCTAAAGATGTATAGAGCGTCTTTCTTCTATTGGCAGGCCCTGTTGGCCGGACCCGCAAGAACCAACTTGAAGGGCTCCTTGATCTTGAAATAAGTTTTCATCTTATCCAACTCCTTTGCATCCCGGAAAATACTGACGTGATCATGCGCATCCAGGTGCGCATCGGAAGGGTACTCATCCCCTCGAGTATTGATCATATCAATCAAAGAGGTGTACCTTGAGCGAATGGGGAATTCGTAGGATTTCTTGGCAACAGTCATTTTGGCCAAACGGGTCATTTTCTTATCTACCATATGAAAAGGGCGGAAAAGAAAACAATTTTAGGAACAAACTTTATGCAAAGGCGTACCTAAAAATGAAAATACAAAAGAGGATATTTACCTGAAATAATGTGTTTGGAAAAGGCTGAAATGCTCGCAAACTCTGACCTCAGGTTATACTATGACCTCCAATACTTTTTAGAGAAGAAGAGAGAATTTTTTTTTGGAAATGAGAAGTGAGAAGTGAGTGACTCTACTCACTCCTTTATATAGGCAGAAAAGGGAAGATGAAAGGGCAAAAAAGCCCATTAAGCTGAAGGCCCAAAGAAAATGCCTAAATTCTGGAATTTTCCAGAATATCTTTGAAAATTATTAAGTTCTGGAACCTTCCAGAATATCCTCAATAATTCTTAAGGCCCATGTCGAGGCCCAAATCCAAATATGACTTGGAAAAATTAAAGGCCCAAGCTTTGGTCCAAATTCAAATAGGATTTGGAAAAATAGAGGCCCAATTTTAGGCCCAAATCCAAGTTGGATTAGGAGAAGCCCAATAAATCAAAAAAGACCAGGATTGAGGTCGAGATTGAGGTCGTGAATCCTATTCAAATTCTTTCGAACAGGAGCCAGAAAAGCACCCATCAAAAAGACCAGGATTCAGGTCGAGTTTAAGGTCATAAATCCTGTTCGAATTCAAATTCTTTCGAACAGGAGCCAGAAAAACACCCATAAAAAAGACCAGGATTCAGGTCGAGTTTGAGGTCGTAAATCCTGTTCGACTTCTTTCGAACAGGAGCCAGAAAAACACCCATCAAAAAGACCAAGATTCAGGTCGAGTTTGAGGTCGTGAATCCTGTTCAAATTCTTTTGAACAGGAGCCAGAATAACACCCATCAAAAAGACCAAGATTCAGGTCGAAATCCTGGTCATGGATCGAGCTCGAAATCTTTGGAAAAGGGACAAAAAATGGCCATGAATTTCGACCAAGACCCAAGTTGTAAACTCGACTAGGATCCAGGTCGAAATCCTGGTCGTGAATCCTAGTCGATGTTTCACGAGCAGGAGTCAAAAGGTGGCATAAAATTCGACCAAAACCCAGGTCGTAAACTCGACTAGGATCCAGGTCGAAATCCTGGTCGTGAATCCTGGTCGAAGTTTCATGAGAAGGGTCAAAAGGTGGCATAAAATTCGACCAAGACCCACGTCATAAAATCAACTAGGATCCAGGTCAAAATCCTGGCCGTGAATCCTAGTCGAAGTTTCACGAGCAGGAGTCAAAAGATGGCATAAAATTCGACCAGGACCCAAGTCGTCAATTCGACTAGGATCCAGGTCGAAATCCTGGTCGTGAATCCTAGTCGAAATTCTTCAACCAAGACCCAGGAGCTGGCCCAAAGTACGACCAGGATCCAGGTCGAATTTTCGACTAGGATCCTAGTCGAAAAAGGGCTGAATTTTTTTTGAAAAATTCTGAAAAATCCCAGAAAAAATAGGGAAAATTTGAAAGTAAGAATTATTTTTGATAAGATATTCTTGAAATATTAATGAGTATCATAATATTCTTGAGAATTAGGAAAAAATCCCAGAAATTAAGGGGGGAAATTCCTGAGAAATACCAGAAAATTCCTAGAAAGAGGGAAAAAGGTAATAATGGGGAAGTTCTAAAAACAACTCTGAAGCCGCGTACAAGGAAAATCGTTGTAAATGTGTAGGTCGCTCCACACTTTACGCCAAAAATGATACCCTGTAAGGGGACGAATGAACTTAACTTCTGCGAAATCTTTTACGGTTTCCCAGAAGTGGGGGGCAAATGATAGGGAATAAAATAAAACCGGACTGTGTAATTAATATCTCATTAATTAATATTGGGCTGGCAGTTAAGCCCATTAGAAGAGGCCCAGGGTCCTTGATAAGGGCCCAAAAATAGCCTGGGAATATAATTGATGTTATAATTAATTAAGACCAGATACGGTCCAATAACGAAGCCTAATTAAAAAGGGCCCAAAATCTTGATTATTAATTTCATAATTAATTAATAAGGGATAAATCAGCTGTCGAGATAAGTCCCAATGATGATATAAATCCTTGTAGATTATCCCCCATGGAACCTAATAGGATAAGGAATCAGTTTCCTACTTCCTAGGACTCCAAAGTCCATTCTAATTCAGAGACTTATCCACCAAGTCTCCTAACCCCAGTCCAATTCAAGGACTCCCAATATCTATATAAGGGGTCTCACCCCCACCACACAGAACTACGTTTTTTGACTTGATCTTTGGCAATTAGCAAGGTACGTAAGCATCTTGTTAAGGCAGATCGAGTCACGAAACACAAGAGCAGTCAAATCGAGCCTCGAAACTCACATTCCCTAGTAATAGATACAACAATTATTATACCTTAGTTTTTGATCCATAACAAGAATGTTATTTTAGTTATATTTAATATTTTTACTTTTTTATCGTAAGAATTACGCTCATATGGTAATTGTAATTTTTATGTTTATAATTTTTTTAGATTATTAAAATGTTAAATATATGATGAGAGTATTCTTCTTCCTTTTTTTCCAAAGATGAGAGTATTCTTCTAAGTAGTGATAATTCATGTAAATTAATTTAAATTATGGAAAATTATAAAAAAAATATTACTGAAAGTGTAAAAAAGTAACAAAAGGAAGAAACATAAAAATTTACTCGCTAAAAAAGGATGAAGCATGACTCAGTACATTAATGATTTTATTAACTTCTTTTCAACATATAATCAAATTTACCAACAATTTAAGCTAAATAATCAATAGATTTTGTGACTCTCATTGTAACAACTCATAAACATCTACAAACATTAAAATTTGTTGTCATATAAAAGATTCTATCAAATACAAAATATAAATTATAATTTCTATAATATATAACGCGCAATTTTCAATTTTCCATAATAACTACTGTTAGATATATTTGATAATGTCATGGCTAATATGTTTTATGTTTAGCTTTCAGATCTTGTGTGAACAGGATAGATCAGTACTTAACTGTTGATCAGTACTTATACTGGAAGTCAGGACTTAAGGATATCAGTACTTATATTATCAGGAGATAATCATCAGAAGATAGATATCAGAACTTAAGTGCTGAAGGACAATCAGATAAGGACAGTAGCTGATTAAAGGAAAGAAGATAGAGATAAAACATAAAAAGAGATATGCATGAAGAAGGAATTTCGTGAAGAATGGAATACTTGGAATAGAAGATATCTGATTGATATATTTTAGGAAGCAGAATTATATTCCATATCAATTAGCGATTATCTTGTAACTGTGTAGTATATAAACACAGGCATAGGGTTTACACTATATGTGTTATCTTTATCTGAGTTATTATTCTTTATAACCCTAGCAGCTCTCGTGATATTTGTTCATCACTGAGAGGTAACAGTTCCATATTGTAACAGAGTTTATTGTTTCAATAAAGTTTGTTTTCTGTTACTCAAGTTCTTTAAGTTCGATTTGAGTGTACTATACACTGTATTCACCCCCTCTACAGTGTGTGTGTGACCTAACAATTGGTATCAGAGCCTATCTGTTAACTTACATACAGTTAAAGATCCAAACACAATCATGTCGGACACAGAAACTCCAACTAAGCCTACCACAACTGAGGAACCACCAAAGACACAAATTCAGAGTCGGTATGAGACCATCAGAGTCCCCATACTGAGACCATCTGAATATCCCATATGGAAGGTAAGGATGACCATGTTCCTGGAAGCAACAGATCCAGAATACCTGGATAGAATCAAGGAAGGTCCTCACAAACCAACCAAACTCTCTGTTGTAGTTGCAGGTGAAGCAGCAACGACCGTACCAAAGGAGAAGAGTGATTATACTGCTGAGGACATAGCATCAATTGCTAAGGATGCTAAGGTACGACACTTACTGCATAGTGCCATTGATAATGTAATGTCAAACAGGGTAATCAACTGCAAGACTGCTAAGGAGATATGGGATGCTCTGGAAATAAGATGTCAGGGAACTGACACAATTAAGAAGAACAGGAAGACAATACTCACTCAAGAGTATGAACACTTTGACTCAAAGACTAATGAGTCATTGAATGATTTATATGATAGATTTGTCAAACTTTTGAATGATTTGTCATTGGTTGATAAAGAGTATGATCTTGAAGATTCAAACCTTAAGTTCCTGTTAGCTCTTCCTGAATGCTGGGATTTGAAGGCAACGACAATAAGAGACAACTACAATCTTGATGAAACAACTCTTGACAAAATCTATGGAATGCTCAAGACACACGAGCTGGAGATGGAACAAAGAAGCAAGAGGAAAGGAGGAAAGTCAAGGACGGTTGCTCTTAAGGCTGAAGAAGAATTCCCCAAAGCAGCTTCCTCAAAGAAAGATAAGGGTAAAGCTCTTTTCATAAAGTCTGATACTGAGTCATCAAGTTCTGAGAGTGATGATGACTCAGATTCGGAAAGCTTGCCTGAGACTGATGCTGATGAGGAGATGATGAAACTGTGTGCTCTTATGGTGAAAGGAATCACAAAGATTGCATACAGGAAGTTCAGGAAGGGAAAGAAGTTTCCCAGGAAAAGCATAAGTTCTGATAAGAAGAATTTCAGAAGATTTGAAGGAAGAGGAGGAAAGTCTAACAGAGGAGATTACACCAATGTTAAATGCTATAACTGTGGTGAGAAAGGCCACATATCTCCTGACCGCAAGAAGGTAAAGGGTGACAAAGGCATGGCTCTTGTCACAAAGCAGAAAAGCTGGACAGACACCTCAGACTCTGAAAGTGAGGAGAACTATGCATTAATGGCAAATGCTAATAAAGAAAGTGCTGAGAGCAGTTCTGAAGCTGCTGAAACAAAGGTACCTCAGACTACTTATGCTTTTCATACTGATGATATTAATGAGTTGAGAAGATATCTTAAAACCATGTTTGTTAGCTATAGAGATCAAACTTTAACATGTGAAAGATTAACTTCTGAAAATCTTGCATATAAGAAAAGAAATGATTTCTTAGAAAAAGAGTTAGTCATATTCCATCAAACTCAGAAGGATAGAGATGATGCTTTTTATGTTAGGGATGAAGTGCTAAAAATGAATGAATCTCTAAAAACTGAGTTAGAAAAGGAAAGAGAGATAATCAGGACTTGGACTAACTCTGGCAGAACAACTCAAAATTTGCTAAGTAGTGAAAATTGGAAAGAGGGCTTAGGTTATGGAGAAAATAAGAATGATAAAGGAACTGAAGAAATTAAGCCTGTTGTTAAGCAAAAGCCAAAGTTAAAACCTGTTAAGTTTGTAACTGTAAAGTCTGATAATGAGAAATCAGAAGTTAAAGAGGAATTAACTTCTGACAAACTAAAATAGGAAAAGACAGCTGAAGTAAACATAGGCTTAATGACAAAGAAGCAGCTTAAGCATAAGCTGAAAGATGTCAAGAATGCAAACAAGGTAAAATCACCTAGGAAAAATAGGAATGGAAAGGAAGGTGTGAATAAAAGCAATGATTATAAACCTGTTCCTGATGCACCTAGGAAAACATGTCATAATTGTGGAAGTTCTAACCATCTGGCTTCTTTTTGCAGGAAAAATAAGAATATTAACTCCTTACCTTCGAAATCAGGAGTTAAGAGTCAGTCAGTTAGATACAAACCATAAAATCCTTGTTTTCATTGTGGTAGTTTATGGCATTCCATTTATACTTGTAAGGAATATCATAGTCTGTACTATGATTATTATCAAATAAAACCTTCTTTGAAGAAAGTTTCCATTGTTCCTTCTAGTATAAATTCTGATTCAAAGTCTGATAATGTAAATTCTGATAAGAAAAATGTTAACATAAACTCTGATGCTAAATCCGCTGCAAATGTTAACAAACTTAATAAGACCAAAGGATCCAAGCAAGTCTGGGTCCTTAAAACTAATAATTAGTGGTCTTTATGATTGCAGGGCAACAGGAAAAATATTCTAGTTCTGGACAGTGGATGTTCAGGTCATATGACTGGAAATACGGCCCTGCTATCAGACTTTGTGGAGAAAGCTGGCCCAAGTGTTTCTTATGGAGATGGCAACATTGGAAAAACATTGGGATATGGCAATATCAATCTTGGGAATGTCATCATTAAAGAAGTAGCTCTGGTCTCAGGACTTAAACACAACCTTCTGAGTATAAGTCAAATCTGTGACAGAGGTTATCATGTTGATTTCTTTGAAGAACACTGTGAAATTGTGAGTAAATCTAAAGGCAAAGTTGTTTTGAAAGGATATAGACGTGGTAACATTTGTGAAGCTAAGCTTTCAACAAGTACTGATGGCTCTGCAATCTGTCTGTTAAGTAGAGCATCAATTGAAGAAAGCTGGAATTGGCATAAGAAACTCTCTCATTTAAATTTCAACAATATAAATGAACTGGTCAAGAAAGATCTTGTGAGAGGATTGCCAAACACAGTATTTGCTCCTGATGGTCTTTGTGATTCATGTCAGAAAGCCAAACAAAGAAAATCTTCATTCAAGAGCAAGACTGAATCATCAATTCTTGAGCCTTATCATCTTATACATGTTGATCTATTTGGTCCAGTAAATGTCATGTCTATTGCAAAGAAGAAGTATGCGTTGGTCATAGTGGATGAGTTCACCAGATACACATGGGTGTATTTCTTGCACACAAAAAGTGAAACTGCATCTATCTTGATTGATCATGTCAAACAGCTGGATAAAATGGTCAAAGATTCTGTGAAAATTTTAAGGAGTGATAATGGCACTGAGTTCAAGAATTTGATAATGGAAGAGTTCTGCAAAAGCCATTGAATAAAGCAGGAATTTTCTGCTCCTGGAACTCCACAGCAAAATGGAGTTGTTGAAAGGAAGAATAGAACTCTCATTGAAGTTGCACGTACAATGCTTGAAGAAGCAAAGCTTCCAACCTATTTTTGGGCTGAAGCTGTGCAGACTGCTTGTTTTACTCAAAATGCAACACTCATTAACAAGCATGGAAAAACACCATATGAGATGATGAAGAAAAAGAAGCCAAATCTGAAATATTTTCATGTATTTGGATGCAAGTGTTTTGTTCTCAAGACTCATCCTGAACAGCTATCAAAGTTTGATCTAAAAGCTGATGAAGGAATCTTTGTTGGATATCCACTTTCCACAAAAGCCTTCAGAGTCTATAATTTGAGAACAAAAGTGGTCATGGAATCTATCAATGTCTCTTTTGATGACAAGAAGATCACTGGTCTTAAAGATTTCGTTGACCATGATCAGCTGAGATTTGAAAATAAAGACTCATATTCTGATACTGAAAAACCTGACAGTCTAAGTCCTGATACTACAAACTCTGACGGATTAAACTCTGATGTTATTGAAACTGTGGTGACTACGTTAAAGGAAGATGCACCTATGCAGGGGGAGCATACTCAAGATCCTACCACATCTCAAGAAACATCAGAACATGCATCTGGCTCTTCAAGTTCTGATTCGTCAAGTTCTGATAAGCCAAGTTCTGATAGTGCTGAAAATCTAAATACTGAAGAATCCAACTCAGAGAGCATAGTTTCAGGGGGAGCATCAGAAAATGAAAATGAAGATAGCATGGATCATGGGGGAGCATCCAGTTCTAGAGAAAACATTCCATCTGCAAGGAAGTGGACAAAATCACATACACCTGATTTGATAATTGGAAATCCTGATGCAGGTGTCAGAACTAGAACAGGTACTTCAAATGAGTGTCTATACAATTCTTTTCTCTCTCAGACTGAGCCAAAGAAAGTAGAAGAAGCTCTTCAAGATGCTGATTGGGTGCAAGCAATGCAGGAAGAGTTGAATGAATTTGAAAGAAACAAAGTCTGGACCCTAGTGCCAAGACCAAAGAATAGATCTGTTGTTGGTACAAAGTGGGTATTCAGAAACAAAACTGACAGTGATGGCATAATTACAAGGAATAAGGCAAGGCTGGTTGCAAAAGGATATTCTCAACAGAAGGGAATTGATTATGATGAAACATTTGCACCAGTTGCTAGGTTAGAAGCCATAAGGATATTTTTGGCTTATGCTGCTCACAAAAAGTTTACTGTCTTTCAAATGGATGTGAAAAGTGCTTTTCTCAATGGAGAATTGGAGGAAGAGGTATATGTTGAACAACCTCCAGGTTTTGTAGATACCAAACATTCAGATTATGTCTACAGGATTGATAAAGCACTTTATGGACTTAAGCAAGCTCCTAGAGCATGGTATGAGACTTTAGCTCAGTTTCTTCTGGAAAGTGGATTCAACAGAGGAACAATAGACAAAACACTGTTCTACCTCAAACATGGAAAGGACTTACTTCTGGTCCAGATTTATGTTGATGATATCATTTTTGGATCTACAAATGACAAACTTTGCAAGAAGTTTGCCAAACTAATGCAGTCAAGATATCAGATGAGTATGCTGGGGGAACTTAGCTATTTTCTGGGCCTTCAAGTCAAGCAGAATGAGGAAGGCACTTTTATTTGTCAAACCAAGTACACCAGAAACTTGCTAAAGAAATTTGGAATGCAAGATTGTTCAAGTGCATCCACTCCAATGGCCACTGCAACAAAACTGGATAAGGATACCGGTAAATCAGTAGATATTACTGACTACAGAGGTATGATTGGCTCTCTACTCTATCTAACTGCTAGTAGACCTGATATCATGTATGCTACCTCTCTTTGTGCAAGATTTCAAGCAGATCCAAGAGAACCTCACTTAACAGCTGTAAAAAGAATCTTTAAGTATCTTAAAGGAACAGCTGCTCTGGGATTATGGTATCCTAGAGAATCAGATTTTAAACTAATAGGTTACTCAGATGCAGATTTTGCAGGTTGCAAAATTGACAGGAAAAGCACAAGTGGAAGCTGCCAATTTCTTGGAGGCAGATTGGTTTCTTGGTACAGCAAGAAACAAAAGTCAATTTCTACATCAACTGCAGAAGCAGAGTATATTGCTACAGGAAGCTGTTGTGCACAGATTCTTTGGATGAAGAATCAGTTACTGGATTATGGGTTAACATATTTCAAAATCCCTATTTACTGTGATAATCAAAGTGCTATTGCTATGACAGGTAATCCAGTTCAACACTCAATGACAAAGCACATCAGCATCAGGTACCACTTCATCAGGGAACATGTGGATGAAGGTACAGTGGAATTGCATTTTGTTCCCACAGATCAACAGTTGGCAGATATCTTCACAAAACCATTATGTGAAGCTACTTTTACAAGATTGGTAAATGAACTTGGAATGGTTTCAGGTTCTTTCTTTAAATCTGCTTAGACTTGTTCTGTGTTATCAGACTTTATGCTCAGTATTTACAGAATTAATCTCATTGTGTATTCTGTGCTTAATTGATAAATGTCTTTAAGTACTGACTGTTGTCTGATATATGTTTCTAAACTCTGATAAGTGATATGTTTGTTCTAGTACCTATTTAATCCTATGAGGATAACTGTGCTAGATACTGACCTAGTAGTCTTCAATAAACAAATGATTCCATGGACGAAGTAATTATTTCAGTGGAAATCTTATGACACTAGCAAATTCTGATAATTGAGCTTAGTTAAGTTTACTTTGTATATCTTATTACTAAGTCACAAATTAGAATAATGCTACTCATCTGTTAAGTTCTGATACTAGTAAAACTGCTGAGTGCACTAAGTGCTGATAGACCTCTCTTATCAAAAGAAAAAGCAAAAAGATTAAAGAATAAAATCAGGTACTCCTTTGAGATCTAGAGTAAAAATGTGAAAGGGACGACCCAAGTGCATTGCTGGTATTAAGTAAATATGCATTGGAAAAGCAAAATATTTTCTTGGTGACTTTTCACACTCTATGATTACTGGAGAAATACTCTGATAACAGCATAAATTCTGATAAACAGTCGTGACTCACTTACACTGAGAACCCACTGTAAAATAGAATTTCAAAAGATGCATAAAATTAGCACAAAACAGTTGAGGTGGCCTCAAGCATGAACTCATTCATCAGTAGGTTTCAGGATAATGACAGCTCTTTAGCAAAATTTTAGTTATGCCTTATTTCTAAGATGTACTGAAGTTAATCAGACTTTACTCTTTGTCTGTTATTTAGCTTAATGCACACACTAATCACTCCATCTGAATGATGAAAATTTCTGTGGTGGTCTATGTTATTGTAGATAAACAGTCATTGTGTCATTTTTGCACAAATTCTGAGGACAAGTTCTAGTTACACGTTCTGATGATTCAGTTCTGACGTTCATAACTAAGAACTTGTATGAGGATTTACTAAGATGAGCATTCCTTTTTCGAGTTAAGAAATTATGTTCTGATGACTGTTAAGTTCTGGTATACGTCTAAGTTCTGATTTCTCAGTCTAATCCTTTACTTGGCTTATTTTTGAATGAAATTTAATAACAGTCTCAGTTTGTACTCGCATATGTTGAAGTGGAAGATTAATAGTCACTATGATTAGGATTAATGGTTTTGTACTTGAACAGTCCACTGTTTCTTGTGTCTTGTGCGGTCTAGACCATGATTCCTCTTTCCAATGACTGTTATTCTTTTTCAAAGTCTAGGGAGACGAGGTAGAATTAATTCTACCTGTCAGCATTAAATATCTTTGCGTCTCTTGGCATTCTTTTTCCTATATAAACAACCACTTCACATCAGTCTTTCCATCACATTCTTCTCACACACTTATCCTCCTTCTTCTGTCAAAAACACAATGGTTCGATACAACATGTTTTTGAACACACAAACCTTCACAATGGAGCTCAGTTATGCCGACTGGCAGCAGGAGTGGCATATAACAGCCATTCCTGAGGAGATCTGGGACTCTGTCCCACAGGAGGTGCTGGCTCACCTTCTATTCTTCGAGATGGATTATCATCGCCATCTGGAGCGCCTGGAGGAGGAAAGGCGGGAAGCTATCCGTCAGTAAGAGCGAATCATACGACTCGCCATCTTGTTCGTCGAAGATAGGAAGAGGAAGATGACTTAATCTCATCTTCTTCCTATTCTTCTTCATCCTCAGCTTTGTAAGGCTTCTTAGCTAGGACTAAAGCTGTTGACGTTAGGATTAGAAGCTTAGGGAAAATCTTGTATTGATGTAATTTCTATTTCATATATGTATTGACTTGATATATTAATGAAAACTGTTTTTACTTCAAGATTTTGTCTCTGAGTTATTTTATCTTGTGTTGTTAAATCCTGCTTGATATTCTGATGACCATTTAAATTTTGTCTTCATTTAAGTTCTGATTCTCTGTCAGCACTTATTCATCGAAATTATCTCGGTCATTTTTAACATGATTCATTTTCAGAATATTAATGTTGCAGTGAAAAATAATTCAATCAGTGTTAACGGTTTAAATTTTGAATTAAAACTGTGTCTCTTGATAAATGGAACGGTTTTTCCTTGAAACAAGGCAACTGGGTAAGTAATCATTCCTGTTTTCTCGAGCCCAGTAACTATCCGTTATTACTGTTCTTCAAACACCTCAACAGAGGAGAAGCATTACTTTGAGAGATGAATCAGATTCTGAGGATCAGATTCCCTCTTCAGAACCTGTGGTAAATGAAGCTGAGAAGGCAACTTCTCAGAAGGATTCTGCAATTGGGGGTTCTAGGCTTCTCAAGAGGCTTAGACGTATGACGGTTCCTGAAACTCCCAAGGCATCCAAATCAACAAGGAAGTACAAGAAACAGAGGGCACAAAGGCCAGTTTCAGATGATGAGGAGGAAGCAGCTAAGGAAGGGGATCAGGAATCTCTGATCTCACAAGACAAGGAATTTGCTCCAGTCACTTCTTCTCCATCAACTCCATCTCAGGAACCTGTATCTGACAAGGCTAATTCACCTTCTGTGTCTCTTGTTGATCCAGGCACAAGTGCTGAAATTGATATTCAGAACCTGGTTGTGCCTGAAATACTTTTCTTAGAAGCTCCAACAGCAAATAATCCTTCCACAACACCTGTTACTGATGCTGTTCAAACTCCTGAGTTATCACTAACACCTTCTCTGCATCAAGATGCTGATGATCAGATTTTAGGTGAGCATCAGGATATGGCTGTTGATCAGAACTTAGTATCAGATCAGCAATTAGAGGATGCTGAAGCCTCCATTGCTACTCACACTGTTGTCTTATCAGAAGATACTGATTCTCTAAGTTCTGATGCTGTAAATGTTGGAGACACTGGTGAGGCTGCTACAACTGTAGATGCTGATGAAGCAGGTCCTTCAGGACATACTCCTCCACTGACTCTTCCTAAGTCTGAACTGGTAAATGAGTTTGTTATCAGGGATGCACCAGTACCTTGGAGTGAAACTCCTGCAGGTCAGGAGTGGACTAAGGAATGGAACTCAGTTTCATGTGTTCCAAATGCTTTACATCTTGCTGAGCACTTGACTAAAGTTGATGAAATGTTACATTCTGATGATTTTAAAACCCAGCTTAGAGTCACTGCATTGAGTACTAAACATCTACAAGGTCTTCATTCCAACACTCATGCAGAGCTACACAAGATTCAGGAGAACTTTATCAAACAGGAACAAGTTTGGAAAATTGATAAGAACAAGTTCTTTCAACCTACCATTGACAGGGTTGCTTATATTGAGAAAACTCAAGAGAAGCAACAAGCTCAGATTGATCAAATTCTGACAAATCAAGCTTCTCAGCAATCACAACTTACTGAAATCCAGACCTCAGTGGAACTACTTATCTCTCTTTTATTACCTGCTGATGCCAAAAAGGGGGAGAAGGTAATTAAGTCCAAATGCAAAACCAACAAGACACTGCAAGGAAAGGATGATGGAAAAGATGACCAAGGAAACTCTGGAATGGGTAGTGGTCATAGTCAAGGTAGAAGGTTTACATCAAGACAAGCTAGTCACAGAACAAGTTCTGATACTGGGAAAAGAATAAGTTCTGCTACTGGTAAAAGGATAAGTTCTGATGAACTTCTAGATCTTGATGAGGAAATGTCAAGACAGTTATTTCTTCAAGAAAATCCAGGGATGGACTTGGAAAGTTTAAAGGAAGAAGAAGCCAGACTTAAATCAGAGAAAGTCACATCTAAATCTGAAGCTTCTGGTAAAAAGTTACTTCCAAAACCTAAAGGCATTGTGATCAAAGAAAGGATACATACTGAAGAAACTTTGGCTAGATCACAACCACAGATAGATCCAAGATCCAAGGGTAAAGAAAAGGTTGGTGAACCTATCAAGCCTTATGTACCTCCTGAGGAAGAAGAACTTACTGATGGAAAAGATGATCTTGCTCTGACTTCAAGAAAAGTTCTTAAAACAACCTCTGACATGGCTCAAGTTGTTCAGAGTCAAGAAATTGTAAGTTCTGATATTCAGAAGAAGCAAGTAACCTCTGACAGTGCTCAAGTTAACTTGATATCAGAAAATAGATCTAAAACACTCCTACCAGGATTCACTAAAGCAAAACAGACTCAATCTTTGAAGACTACTCCAAGTGGTTTTGAAGCAAGAGTAGTTACTGGAAAGGAAGCTAGAGATAAAACTGGATTGGGAAGTGCTGATGAAAGAAGAGTACACAACACTACCGATGATCCAACTTCCTTGAGTGAACCAGGTATTGGAGCAACTCCTGAGAGATTGAATCAACTAGAATCTGTACAGATGGTTTACCATACCTACTTGAAAGAATACATCATGTTGTATTTCATGACAGATGGTAGGGTTTATCATATAAGACAAAATGCCATTCCTTTGAAGTATTTTGAAAAATTGGAGCATGTACTTTTCTTACTTCAAGTGGATGACAGAATAACAGAGACTGCTGCAAACTACTTAAAAGAACAGATTCAGAGACAGAAAAGGCTTTATTCTGTTAAGTCTGACAGCAGATATGTTCCAAAGTACAGAGATCACAATGGGGATATTGTTGATATGAAGCCTAATACTGCACAGATCAGAACGTATCTTGGTATTAAGGGACTTGAATTCAATCTTGAATCTGACAAAGCTTATGTCATAAGACTAGACCAGGAGTTAAGGAAAGCAAAGATTAATGATCTCAGAGCTGCAATTTTTCAAACTGGTGAAGATACTGCAGAGCTTAAAGGTGTTAAAAGGAGAATGATTGATGAACTAAGATATGCTGAGAAATGTTTGTTGAAGAACTATCTCAGAACAACTCCTGACATCAGAGAGATCAGAAGATGATGAAGCCAAGTCGAAGATCTACAACTGCTTAAATTCTGATATTTATGCAGATTGAAGTTGTTATCAGAAGTTGAAATTGGTAAAACTTTAAGGACTGTAAGTTGTAGTTATCTAGTCTATTTCTCATGCATTTGTACTTAATGTTTTTGACATCATCAAATATCTGTTTAACTTGTATATTTTGTTAAATTTACAAGTTGGAGGAGATTGTTAGATATATTTGATAATGTCATGGCTAATATGTTTTATGTTTAGCTTTCAGATCTTGTGTGAACAGGATAGATCAGTACTTAACTGTTGATCAGTACTTATACTGGAAGTCAGGACTTAAGGATATCAGTACTTATATTATCAGGAGATAATCATCAGAAGATAGATATCAGAACTTAAGTGCTGAAGGACAATTAGATAAGGACAGTAGCTGATTAAAGGAAAGAAGATAGAGATAAAACATAAAAAGAGATATGCATGAAGAAGGAATTCCGTGAAGAATGGAATACTTGGAATAGAAGATATCTGATTGATATATTTTAGGAAGCAGAATTATATTCCATATCAATTAGCGATTATCTTGTAACTGTGTAGTATATAAACACAAGCATAGGGTTTACACTATATGTGTTATCTTTATCTGAGTAATTATTCTTTATAACCCTAGCAGCTCTCGTGATATTTGTTCATCACTGAGAGGTAACAGTTCCATATTGTAACAGAGTTTATTGTTTCAATAAAGTTTGTTTTCTGTTACTCAAATTCTTTAAGTTCGATTTGAGTGTACTATACACTGTATTCACCCCCTCTACAGTGTGTGTGTGACCTAACAACTACCATATAATTAATTTTGATAAACAATTATAACAAACACACAATTTTTGAAAAGATTACATTTCGCACGGCTTTACACCCTAGTTATGTACTATCCATTAAGAGTGAGATTTTAGCTTATTAAAGTAAGGAGAGAGAAGAGACTCGTAGTGATTTTAAGAGCCACTAAAAGTCTCTTAGGAACACAAAATTTCTTCTTCCTCCTCAAATTTCAAGTTAAAAGAGCCAATTTAATAGTTTGTTGAAGATGATCTTAATTATTTCTTATTATGTTTACATCAATAAAATGTTTATTTCCCTCATAATATATCTTTTTCATAACTTTTTGTTAGTGAAATTTGGACTTAAATTATTATATTTTTAGCGAGCAGTTATAAGGAGTATTATTTATGAATCCATAAGATGGTCAGGAACAGTGGCACTCACCAACGTCAAACAAAGTTAAAATCAACACCGATGCATCTCTTTTTAAGATCCAAGACGATAAAGTTACATTTTTGTCATTAGAGATCAACATGGTAGCCTCATTAAGCCTGTCTCCAAATGCTCCATTGGTCGAGGGTCACCTGAGTTTGCAGAAATGCTAGGCATTCATGAAGCTCTCAGTTTGGTTAAGAATAAAAGTTACAATAATGTAGAATTGGAAACCGACTATTTGTAGGTTGTGTAAATGATCCAGAGCTTCTTTTCTAGCTTTTCTTATCTGAGAAAGGTGATTGAGGAGTGCAGAAATCTCTTGTTAGGTTTATAAAGTCAAAACACCGTGTTAAGATTTGTAAGACGGTTCGCAAATAGAGTACTTCAGTATTTAGCGAGGTATAGCTTTGTAGTAGATGACTGTAGATGGCAGGTGGAAAATTTCCAGCCGAATTTTAATAATGTACTTTGTAAAGGTTTGATTCGGTAATAAAATCTTTACTTTCGTGGAAATAAATTTGAACAAAGTTAACTATCTAAATAGAGTTGAGAGAGTGTACATTTTATAATATTCCTAAGAAACATGCCAAGAAACTCTTAAACCTACTATAAATTTTATTTTTGCTATTCTATTTCGATTCTATTACACATTTAAAATAGTGTGAAATCAAAAATGTTAGTCACAACATTATCTGTCATTAATCAATGGCGATTTGTTGAAGATAAAATATTTGATTATTTGGATTTCACGACTCGGGAAGATGGTCATTGTTGGTACCGAATTTTTACCCGTCGGGACATGAAGATTACTGAAGATGATGACTGCAGTATAAAGAGTTTTGCTGACACAAAAGGAACCGGCGGGAACAGTCGACATCAACTACAGTCGACATGATGGGAGCGGGGCAGACATACGGGAACAAGACAACAACTAAACTAAGTCAAATAACAACCCTTAAAAATATGAGGGAGGTTAAACTATATCTTCTCTTTTCCAACAACACGCAGCACAGATGTGGCTAAATTATAGCAACCATGGGATCTATATGAGGGTTGTTAAACAAGATAAAAGAGAGAGATAATCATTATCTACATATACACACACTTCTACTTAGATTAGAATTCTACTTCATCTTCTTCACTCACTTTTTTCATTACTCACATCTCATCTATAATTATATATAATCCAGATATTATCTACATATATATAACTTACATATTTCTATTTACACATAAACTATACTACTCTCTCTACCCCCTAACTTCTCACCCGAGTGATTAGTAGCTCATATATATATATATTTTATAATATCTCTTCATAATTATCAAAAAAAAACAATCTACATCTACACACCACATTATACACTTCTACCTCAAGAAAATTCTCTTTATTCACATCAACTAGCACATTCAAATGAGAAGTTTTACACTATTTTTTTAAGTATTCTACTAATTGTAATCATTTGCAACACCATATATATATATCATACTTTCTCTCAACCGACGAGTACGTCTGCACATCCGACGAGTACATGCACAACCGACGGGTATAAAGTACAAACTCGACATGTCCAAGCCGCATATTCGACACGTCCAAACTGCATACTCAAAGAAAGAGCTTTCCACCATGTTTTATTATTATTTTATTGATTGTAATCAGTTGTAATCATCTTGACAACGTTATAGTGGAATCATTTCGGTTGGGTATTGTCCCACCCGCGGTTTTTACCCTTTCACGGGGGTTTTCCGCGTCACCAATTACTTGTGTCCATTTATTTTTTGCACATGTCGATTACATTTCTTTTTACAATTTTTTCATGATTAAATCTATTAGGCTTAACTTTTAACCCACAAATTTTGGTAAAAACAGTCACAAATAATGATAGCCTCCAAGTTTGAATAGAGTTCAGATTAATATGGGCGCAAAGTTGTTTGATAATCTAAACAGGTACAACCATGCTTTGGTAGTTCGAGATCATAACGAGAATCTAGTTAAAGCCAAGTCCAAGTGCTGCGGGGGTCGGTGGCCCCGAAAATTGTAGAAAAGATAAGGATTCGCGAGGCTCTTAGTCAGGTCAAGGAAGCAAAGAAAAACGATGTTGCTGGGAAACATCTCTCATATTTAGGGTGGATAGTGGACGAGTGCAAAAATCTTCTAATATATTTATATAAATCAAAATGTAATGTTAAGATTTGTTAGACGATCTGCGAATAACATCATTATTTAATGAGTTATAAATATTCTATTCGTCTCAAAATATAAGTATTTTTAATTTTTTACACGTATTTTAAGGTAAATAAAAATGATAGTTTGACAAATTATTTTTTAAATTTTCTTTTTTTAAATAAAAGTATACATATTAAATTTTAATTCAAGAAAAGCAATTTTAGAAAAAATTATACGAAATTGTGACTTTTATATAATTTAAAATACGCGTAAAAAGTCAAAGGAAAATATATTTTGAGACGGAGGGAGCATGGATAATGTTTATTCCAAATTTCATTATCTATCATGTAATGAGTTGAGTATAGATAATGAAATTTATCCGTTATCTTGGGAGTATTTTTGACAACATTTTCCAATGTAATGCCGGCGGCTCTTAATAAATCTCACACAAACTAACATTTTACTACTGGTAAGTAGTAACCCCTCACCGACCACACACAAACTCTCTCTCTAATTAAAAGTCTGGAATATTTACATTCCATCTTCATTTTTCTCTCTTCTCTGGTCTCTGTCCTTGCTATTCCCCTACATACAAGCTCATCGTATATAGATATACTACAAAAATTCGGAATGCCGGTTAGTTCTCCGGCGGCATTCTAGAGCGAGAAAGTAAGTTCAAAGCCCGTAACTATGCCTGAACAAGTGTTATCAACACCTATAATTACAGAAACTGATAGAGAGAGATTTGTAGAGAGAGAAACTGAGTGGGTCAAGCCAGTGAGTGTGAGCCGGAGCCGATCTCAGGCCACGACTCGGCGCGTGAGACCGACGCTCTGTCGCTCTAGCGGAGCTGCTGAGACCTGGTCGGAAGCCAAGGGAGATATGTACATGGGGAAGTTGTCGGGAAACGGATTAGGAAAGTACTTATGGAGCGACGGGTGTGTGTACGAAGGCGAGTGGAAAAAAGGAAAGGCCAGTGGAAAAGGAAAGTTGTGGTGGCCATCTGGTGCCACTTTCGAGGGAGAATTCAAGTCGGGTGGGATGGATGGGTTTGGTACTTATACTGGATCCGATGGTGATAGTTATGGTGGCGGGTGGGTTAATGATAGGAAACATGGGTATGGTATGAAGAGATATAAGAATGGTGATTATTATGAGGGGAGTTGGAAGAAGAATTTACAAGATGGACATGGCAAGTATGTGTGGAGGAATGGGAATGAGTATGTAGGGGAGTGGAGGAATGGTTTCATTAATGGCAGAGGTGTTTTGGTTTGGCGGAATGGGAATCGGTATGATGGTCATTGGGAGAATGGGGTTCCTAATGGGAATGGCCTGTTTACATGGTCCCATGGAAGTTGTTATGTTGGGAGCTGGACTCATGAGGTTTTACATCCCTGGAGTGGTGGGGAGAATGACAAGGGGAATTCCAAGGAGGATGTGTTTGTTCATGGTTTGATTTTGGAGGCTGCCAGACGGACTTTGAATGACAGGAATTTTCCAAGGATTTGTATTTGGGAATCGGATGGGGAGGCGGGGGATATTACTTGTGATATTTTAGATAATGTAGAGGCTACTATGTTGTATAGAGATGTTAATTTCTTGGGGAAGGATGATATTGGGAAGTTTAGGAGGAATCCTTGTTTTAACAAGGAAGTTAAGAAACCCGGACATATGATATTTAAAGGACATAAGAATTATGATTTGATGCTTAATCTCCAGTTGGGGATCAGGTGAGATTTTTTTCTTTTGTATTTTGTTTATGCTATTGTATGGTAGATCTGTTACTCACACTGTCTATGCAAGTTTATATATATGAATGCCGGATTACATATTTGTTTGTATTCTGTTTTCATGATTGATCATCTGGTAGATCATTTGGGAATTTATGCAGGCATTCAGTCGGTATGCATGCTTCAATAGTTAGAGATCTTAAGCGTAATGATTTTGAGCCTCAAGAAAAGTTCTGGACTAGGTTTCCAACAGAAGGATCAAAGATGACACCACCTCATCCATCCGCTGAATTCCGCTGGAAAGACTATTGTCCTGTTGTGTTTAGGTATTAACTTATTTCGAATGTGTAGAGTCCTGCTGTTAAATTTTATTGTTTTGTTTGTTCAAATTTGTGATTTATGTAATAGTACATTGCTAATTGTTTTTTCTTCGGGGTATACAGACATTTGAGGATTATGTTTCAAGTTGATCCAGCTGAATATATGCTTGCTATATGCGGAAATGATGCACTTCGGGAACTTTCTTCTCTGGGAAAGAGTGGAAGTTTTTTTTATTTGACACAAGATGATAGATATATGATCAAAACCGTGAAGAAATCTGAAGTCAAGGTTATCTATTTCTTTGACTTTTCATTGTTAATTTTTGTTAACGTGACAACTTCTTAAGACAGTGACAAGGTTTTTTATAGGAATGTTTAACATGTCAGTTATCATCCTTCGCCGCCCTTTCTAAATTTATTATAAAGTCAACAAATAAAGTTGAAGTTTGGCATATTGTTTTATCAGGTTCTAATTAAGATGCTTCCAAATTACTACAAACATGTTTATCGCTACGAAAATTCCCTTATCACGAAGTTCTTCGGTGTCCATTGTGTTAAACCAGTTGGTGGAGTCAAGGTATGTGATAAATGTTGGTCTCTAAAGTATTAGATTCTAGTAGGTTTTCAGGAATTGTTTATTCCTACTTCTGAACATGTTTTCTTTGATCGAAAATAGACGAGGTTCATTGTCATGGGCAATTTGTTCTGCTCAGAGTATCGATTACATAAACGGTTTGACCTGAAAGGATCATCTCATGGCCGCATGACAGATAAGCCAGAGGAAGAAATTGATGAGACTACCACTCTCAAGGACCTTGACCTAAATTATGTGTTCCGCCTCCAGCGGAACTGGTTCCATGATATGATCAAGTAAGTCACTAAAATTAAGATTTAAAATGAGCGTAGTGTTGCCACTCTTCTGTTGCTTATAATTTGGTTGGGACTTGTTTTTATGTTTTGCTTCAGACAAATTGATCGCGATTGTGAGTTTTTAGAAGCTGAAAAAATCATGGATTATAGTCTTTTAGTTGGTCTTCACTTCCGTGATGACAATACTGGAGATAAAATGGGCCTGTCCCCATTTTTATTACGAAATGGTAATTCAATGTTTTCTTGATTAACGTATTTTAGTAAATATATTGGACTTGAAGCATTCTTTTTACGAATGTGTCTCCTTATACAGGAAAGAAAGATTCATACCAGAATGAAAAGTTTATGCGGGGATGCCGCTTTCTTGAAGCAGAGCTACAGGACATGGATCGTGTACTAGCTGGCCGGTATTTACTTGTCTTAAAATTTGTCTAGGTTGATTTAATATTAGTAGACTCAAGGAAATAGGAGTTTGAGAAAATATAGTTGATAAGTTCATAGGATTGTTGCTCGTCCCACATCTTTAACATGCAATAGTAGATTTCATTCTGGCAGTTGTAAACCATGGTATGATATAATGCCTCTTTTTGGCTATTAATTATTCCTTTTACATTGAATATCATTTTGGTGGTTGAATAACTTAAATAAACTTCGGCTGGCAATATGTTAATATAGTTCATAAGGCAACAGCTGTTGTGGGGTTCATCTATTTAGAGTCTGTTTTTCGTATTGATAACAAAGATAAGGATATGGTTATTAAAGATCTTTTTATCTAAGGTTGTCACTAGATGTACACTTCAGTTGGGATGTTTTAAGCCTTTAACTGATAGCCTCGCTGTTACAAGTTCTATACAAGGGCATTTGCATGTAAACAATTAGTTAGCACATTGGAGTATATCTGAATGAGGATGAAATCTCATTAAATTCATGTAATCATATCAATCGTAGACCATTATATGCCAAACTTGATGTTCTAGTGAACTTTTTTCACACCTATGCAATAAAATAGACACGTATTCTGAACATGAATTTATACATGCTTTATAGGAAACCACTGATCAGATTGGGAGCTAATATGCCTGCAAGGGCTGAACGAGTGGCTCGACAAAGTGATTTTGATCAGTACAGTCCTGGTAGTGGTGAAACATATGAAGTGGTTCTGTACTTTGGGATCATTGACATTTTACAAGACTATGATATAAGCAAAAAGCTGGAGCATGCATACAAATCATTGCAAGTTGACCCGACCTTAATCTCAGCTGTGGATCCAAAGCTATATTCAAAGAGATTTAGAGATTTTGTCGGGAGAATCTTTGTTGAAGATGGGTGACTCGGTAAAACTTGAGTTGAGATTCAAGCCCAGTGCTATGAAGATTCATCTTTAAATCTAGAATCTGTTTAGCAATAGAAACCTGGAAAAAATAGGGGCTCGTAGAAGTAATAGAAAATATATATTATTGGTTGGAGGGGGAGGATTAGACAGCACTGAGTGTCCTTCTGCCTTGGGATTGAACAAGATCTTCAACAAGGGTTGCCTACTCAATGGCTGAATTTTGAGGACAGCCATGGGTGTGAAGGGAAGCAACTGCCATGTACATTCAAAGGGGATAGGGAAAGCTGGATCATGAGTAGGATTATTACTATTAATTTTTTTATAATTTTGTTGTTGTTGTGATAACTGAGGAATGCCAAGGTTTGAAAAGATAGTAGGGAAGAGGATTGGGAAATGAATTGATTATTTTTCCATAAAGGAGATTAAAACATTTTGTTAAGAAGTGTATAGCTTATGCCATATAGAAAAGAAAAAGTTGGGGTGGGGTGGGCTGGGGTGGAGTGGATAATGAAATTTTTTTTGGGGACATTTTTTGGAAGTAAATTAAACGTGTGGACCAATGCAGTCTCTTCCTTTATATATGAAAATGAATATGAACATCTATAGAGAGAGTTTCTATACACTATGTTTAATTGGTATATACTATAAATGTATAGGATTACAAACAATAAAAATGATTATCAGAATAGAGAGAAATTGAGGGAGGGGGGGGTCTCATAAGCTTTATCTTTATGGTGCAGTGAAAGAAGGGGGGCAGAGACAGAGAGGACCAGTAGAAGGCTTGAAGCACATGAAGAGTGGAGAAAGCAAAGAGGGGAGATGCGCTGGGGTTTCTTGTTTTTTCCTCACTTTGTTCACATACTCTTCCCCTCCTTTTGCAGTGTAATCTTTTACTACCATTTTTTTTAAAAAAAAATAATCTTTCCTTTCGTTAACTACCTACTTATTTTACAAGACTGAGATTCCCCGGTAAGGATAAAAATTGTAGTATAGTTGATAAAATAGTGGATTGAGAGATTCAATCAATCAACCCAACTTTGGTTTTGGTCCCCACAACAGCATTGCTATACAATGATATACAACTGGGGTGTACACGGATCGGATTGGGCGGGTCGGGAGAATTTAGCAACTCAACGCAATTAATTCGGGTTTTTAAAATTTCAACCCAATCTAAACCGTTTAAATTTGTAACTCAAACCAATTTGTATACTTCGGTTTAGTTCGGTTTGGATCGGTTTGATCGGTTTATTAAATATACAAAATTAATATAAAAAATTATAATAAAACATAAGGTTTTAAAGTTTAAAACACTTGAAAATAGTTCAAAACAATATTACAATCCTCCATATTAAATAGTTTTAAATATCTAATTTTCGACATCAAAAGTACTAATAATATTGCTTACGCTTTATATATTGGAATGAATCATAAATGTAAAAAATATAACACTAATCAAACATCTATTGTTGTTACGAAATGAACTATGAACACGGAGGTTATAAGTTACATTTAGAGTTAGAGATATATGGATCTATGTAAATGAACTAAACATAATTTTGGATTAACTTATTAGCATGTACATATAAATTTTAATCGGGTTGGGTTGGATTGGTTTAAAATTATCAAAAACCATATCCAACCCAATTAAATCGGGTTGACATTTTTTCAACCAAACTATATATCGGATTGAAAAAAATCGATTTGGTTCGGCCGAAATAGGGTCGGTTCGGTTTGGATTGGTCGGGTTGGCCAAACCATGTACACCCCTATATACAACAACATTGTCATAAACAAAATTATAAAAGAAAAATTAATTGGTACTAAGGAGCAAAGGGCGTAGATGATTTAGATTGCCTACTGCACTAGTTCTCCGGCAGATCCCGGGTTTATATTTTAATTTTATATATAAATATGTTTTAAAATAATTTAATATCGAACATATATTATTAATATGTTTATCATATATAGTTTATAAGATATATAATAAAATAATGATTTCAGCATATTTGAAGTAGTTCCACACAGATTATGAACATTATAAGTTATATTGTTTATTAAAATCTAAAATTATAAAATAAATTGATGAATTGTTCTGTTAATAAAATAATTTTGAGGGGGGGATTAGTGAAAATTGTGAATTGAAGAACATAAAAATGAGGAGAAGAACAAAGGAGAAATGAGAAGCAGAGAATCGGTGAATATTAGTTTATTAGAAGAAGCGCATCAACTGTAAATGAAAATAAAAATATTTTGAAAATATAGTATAAGAAAGAAATCATTCGAATTTTCGGAGCAAGCATAATTTTATAATTTTCTCAATTATATAATGTAATTGATGATAGATATAATATTAAATAAATTTTGATATTGTAAGGCAGATAAAAAAGGAAAAAGAAAATAATTAATGGAAATTAGTAAAATTGATTAAATATATATAAGTGTAGATTATTGTAAATACTGAACATACATTTATTAATTTAAAAATCAAAAGTTAAAATTACTGTAGTGAATTTAATCTAACTGAATAGTAAACATAAGCGTATTACCCGAGGACATGGATGAAGTAATTAAAAATTGGAAAACAGCTGGCGGTCATGAATGAGCATCCAACAAAAGCAAAGCATAATAAATTGACACGTGGGCAGATGCCTCATAAGTTGCCACGTGGCTAGCCATGTATTGCTTCAGTGTAGTGGAGATTCCAATTTTGTTGTTACTAATTCAAAGCTCGTATTACTGATTTGTCAACAAAAAAAACTCGTATTACTGCACTTAAAAAGCTTATTTATGAGCAAAATGACAAGCATGTACTCCCTCCGTTCCATTGATTTCTATACGTTAGTTTTCGGCACGCTTTTCAATTTTCATTTAAAACATAATTCCATAAATTTTTTTAAATTTTTTTTTCTGAATAAAAGTTTCATGTTTAAACTTTTATTCAAAAAAAAAAATTTAAAAAAAACATTACAGAAACTATATTTTATAAAGGTCTCGAAATACGTGCAAATAATAAACATATAATAACCAATGGGACGGAGGGAGTAAGAGATGATCCAATCATCCTGCTACAATTACCGGTGAGCAAAACACGAGCTGCTTAGACCCGTACAAGAGCATCTGCCACGCTTTGCATCTATTAGATATAATATCTACGTGTCATTTTATTATAGCTAACATGTACGTAACATGTAAAAAATGAAAAACTTCAACAAAAAGGCATGTTAGATATAAATCTAGATAACAAAAAACACGCACGCCATATTTGTTGATTGTTCAGCCATCATCTATAATACTCCACGTAATTTCCTGTCTATATTAACCTTAATCTAGTTTAAATTTTATTCTAAATTTTATTATTTATATTATTTTATAACATGTTTAAGGTTTAAATATGTCATATTATAATATGAAAATGATGTATATATCTTCATAATTATTATATGTATAGATGTATAGATGTACTGCTTGTATTTTTATTTATAAAAAAATAATGTTATCTAATATTAAGTGTGATAAAGTTATTTTATTGTTAACTAAATTTATTAAAATTCTAATATATTAATATATATTTTAGTCATATATTTTATTTTATATGTAAGTAATGTTTACAATAATTACTCATTTTTATTTTATAATATTTACTTTAAAATATTGATATAAATATAAAAATGTTATAACATTATAATAAATATCTTTTTATTAAATATATTATTTTATTTCCACTAATATAAAACATAATCAATTAAACTCCTTTTCAAAAAAAATTAAACTTTTTTATTTATATATTTAAAATTAATAAAAAGAATAATATTATGAATATAGCTAATGTTTATAACTAATGCCATTGGAGCAAAAATTCTTACAGGTTCAATAAAATTTTAGCTAACTATGTTTAGTTAACAGTTTTAGATGTTACCCTTGGAAATGCTCTAACGAGGTTAAAAATAGCACTGTTTCAAATGAATCTAGACAAAACTCCCGGACTAGATGAAATGGTTTCGGGGTTCTTTCGAAAGCATTGAAAAATGTAGGGCTGAAGATATTGTGAAATTGGTCAGAAATTTTTTCAAATATGATACATTTAATTCTGATTTGAAAGCCACTAAAATAGTTCAGATTCCAAAAAAAATGCCCATCTTAAATCAATGATTTATGCCCTATATCTTTATGCAATGTGTTCGTTAAGTTCATTACAAAAATAGTGGCTAATATATAGAAAGAGATTCTTCAATCGGTAATTTCTGAAAATCAGAGTGCATTTATGAAAGAAATACTTATTTCAGATAACGCTGTAATAACCCCAATTTTTGGGAATTTTTGAAACCCTTATGAATAGTGTTTTGCTGAATGAGAAAACTTTTCATGCCACGCTATGTAGGGGTTCTGTTATTGATCTTATGGGATATTATTAGTACTCTATGTGGTATATAAGTGTATGTAAAGATCGTCAGAATCCAATTCCGAACACTTTGGTTTTTCCCGGAAATCCATAAGATACGGAGAGAATTGAGTATAAGGTAACAGAATAAAAAGGATTTAAATTAAAGGATTATAATAGAGGATCATAAAAAGGAATATAATGTATTGAGAAAGGTTAAGGGAACCTAAGTAATAAGATCCCGGGTATGATCCTTCAAACGATAGACGAGAACGAAAGTTAAGCGAACCGTACAACAGATCAGCGGTCATTAGGCAAACGATTAGGAAGTTAATCAAAGGGATTAATGGGAGTGATGTCATCCAACCAATAGAAAGGAGACAAGGAAGGGAGGATGACATCATAAGGGTGACATAAGCATGACATGGAAGGAAGGAGGTGTGGTTGATTTAGGACCACACAAATTCAAGGGCAAGGTGGTAATTTGCTAAATCAAAAACAAAACCAAGCCAACCAACTAGCAAATCATTTCATCAAAAATCAAAAAAATCAGCCAAGGCATTGTTCTTCATATTAGCTCTCGGCTTTTTGCCTTTTTCAAAGAAAAAAATTTCCAAAATCAAGATCCAAGCATCCTTAATTGGTAAGAAAATTCCCTAACCATCTTTATGCTTAGTTATGGCTATATCATGAGTTTAAGCCATTAATTCTTTCTCTAGCTTCTTCATTTAATCAATGAAGAAGACAATGAATAGTGTTTTCAAGTTTTTAACTTGAACTTTTCTTGTTTTTCTTGAAGATCCAAGCTTCCCTAAGGCTTCTCCAAGCTTATTAAGGCTTCCTAGCTCAACCCACCACTCCAAGGAAGGTATACCATTTTCAAACCCTAGGTTCATATATATTATAAGTGATTTTGATGAGTAGGATGTTATGGTATCTTATTGTTATGATTAGAGTTTGAGGTTTGGTATGGTAGTGAAATGAGATGGTAATTTTGTGGTTTTGATTTAAAGAAACTTAAGTATGATTAAAGTTAGGTTTAAGCATAAGTATGAATGATTAAATTGAATTGGTTGGGGTTGTTATGATGTGATGAGGATGGATGTTGGTTGTATGTTGGATTTGAGGTTGAATTGGGTTGTGATTGTGGGTTGATTGTGAGATGATTTGGAGTTGTTTAAAATTGGGTAATCGCGTAAACATAGCCGTCGTAACGTCCGATTTTCTTTAGACTGTTTTTGTGCATAGCATTAGGACCCGAGAACCCCCTGCTAGATTATGACCACTGCCATGTTTAGATAGCTCATGTTACGAGCTTCGTTTTGATATGTAGTTCGTTCGATTCCGATGCACGGTTTAGGAGAAACGACCGTTTTAAGTAACGGCGTTTCGCGAACGAAACTTTTCCCCTCGCCTTACTTTGAAACATAGGTTAAAGACCAAAAAGGGTTAATTAATGTATGAAACATTTATGGTAAGTGTGTTAGGCAGTTGGTAAGACACTCGCGAAGGAATCGCCTTAAAACTCGTAAAGGTTAAATTATTAAAAATGGTGGAGCCGAGGGTACCCGGGTGACTTAAGCGACTTAGTGAGCGCAAAACAAGCGTTAGAGTCTAAGTTAGTTAAAGTATAGATTTACAAGTGACTTTGGTTTAATTCCAACTTACTTGTTGTTTATAGGTTACCAGACTCGTCCCGAGCCATTCGTAACCCCAGTCGCTCAGGCAAGTATTCTATCCGTTATACTGTTGTTGTGATGAATACACTTGTATATGCATTATCTTGCGATAGATGCATGTTGGTTATTTAGCAAATTCTTGCGATATATTGTAGCATGTGATATGGTATATATGCATGCCTGTTTCATATTTTTGAAATATATATCTGTTGGTTCAGTTGATAATACCTATGCTAGAGGATAGCGGTAACTTGCATATACCCTTAGTATAGGGACTCAAAGGTGAAAATATTTTCTAAAACCGGGAGTCGAGGATCCCGAGTAGATTTTATATATATGGATTTGGATATTTATTTATATATATATTTATATATATATGGTTATAGTTTTCCAAACTATTAATCGAATAAGATTTATTCGATAACTTTAAACTCTATTTTATACTTGAATATTATTTCGAATATTATTCGAGGGCTTATGACTCTTTTATTTATTTATCTGAATATTATTTGAATATTCATTCGAGGACTTATGACTCCTTTATATTATTATGAATATTATTTAAATATTCATTTGAGGATCTATGACTCCGATTATGTACTGAATTATATTCTTTATTTTATTAAAGAATAAGGTGTTAATAATCAAACTTATTTTCGATTATTCAACTAAAGATAATACTTTCATATAAGTATATCTTTGGTTATTTAATGTTTATTTCAAGTATAAGCTTTAATACTTCTACTTCAAGTATTTTTATAAAGATTATTCTTTATGGGAATATTATTTAAATAATAATATTCAGTCATTTTCTAAAATATTCTGGGGACTGATTTACTTCATTAAATCAGCCTTACTCCAAACACTCTTTAAAGTGTTTTTGAGTCTTCAAAATGATTTTTAAAAGTCAGAGCGGATCCCAAAAAAACTCATTTTTATATTTAAGATCTTCCTTTTAAGGGGATTTAAATACTCGCTCAAAACCTGGGGAATCCGGCTCTGTGGTGTATTTTATATTCGCAACAAGGTTGCAGATTTGGTAAATGAATTGATTACTTGCCCAACGTTCGGGAAGTAAGCCCCTCTCATTGAGTCGGCATAAGCGACAGGCCGGGGTACGGTCTATTATTGTGTAAGTGGCTCAGTGGGAGTCCATCAAATGCATAAGTGGCTGAGTGGCAGTCCAGCATAGGTCTTAATTATTACCAGGGTGATGACCAGTGGGGAATTCGTCCATCTACTAGTAGAAAAGGTTACTTATTGGTATCTTTGCCTGATCAGCAAGATATCGGGTTTATGCCAAAATTCTTTTCCTTTCCAAAATTCATTGGATGTTTCAAACTCTGTTCATACTTTACATAACAGAGGTTCCAGGAAATGTTTAAAGGGGTATATATATGTGGATATATATATACCGGGACTAAATAAAGTATCTCGTAACTTTATTTCATTCAATAATATTTCAAAGATTGAATCTATTCAAATCTTGTCTTGTAGTCTCATCTATGTGATGAACTTTTGAAACTGATTATAACTTGAACGGTGGTAGTTCAAGTAGTATTGGGAAAGATATAAGTATATTGGGGTATTTGGTAACCTCATCTTTTAAACTTATATCTAATTAATAATTGTCTTATGAATGACAAAGATTTTCAGAAAAACGTTGAGACAAGGTTAGATATATGAGATCACCTTGCAACGATATTTTTTTTATATACAGTTATACACTGGGACTTTGTGTATATTATGCATGGAAGAGGACTTCCAATATTTTGAAAAGTATATATGTATATATACTGAATATTTTGCGACTTCATCGCATTAAGATATCAAACTTGGTTCATTTCTTTTGACCAAGACTTTCATGAGTATTATGAGTAGGCTCATATATTGTAAATCATTATACATATTATTTTGGTGGGCTTGCTGCTCACCCTTGCTTTATTTCTTCATCACACAACAACAGTTAGGAAAGATGGCCAGACCCCAGCAGACCCAGCGCAAGCGCGTGGGAAGCGTCCCGCGTCTTCCCGTTGATGTTGTAGCTGCTATAGCTGCAGAGGTAGATCTATTGTAGATCAGACCATCTACTTTTGAGAATCAATTATGTATAATTATAACTTGTGGCAGATAATGGCAATTAACTGTAAATTTATCAAGTAATCATTTTGGGTTGTAATAACTTTTAAATTGTGGATTCAAAGACTTGTACTTATTTAAATTTCATCTCTGAGACTATAACGGGTTGTGGTGTGTGTTAGTGTGGGGTCACAGCATAAGGTTATTTATTATTAATTAAGTGAAGTGATATTGTGGAAAGAAAGACCGTGATGACCCGGATCCCCGACCCCGGATCTGGGGGTGTTACAGAAATGGTATCAGAGCTAAGCGTTATAAACCTCAGAGATGATGGGACGTTAAGATAATAAGTTAACTAAGATAATAAGAACTCTTGCCAAGTTCATAGTCGGGCTACCTAACGTAGCACTGACAGTTAAAACCCTTATGGGAACCCTTATAAATATCGTGATAGGAGCGTAGTTCGTTATCGTATATGGTAGCGGGACTCCGAACCCTGAGGTTGAGGAGCAACAGCGCGATGATGTTTTATTACTAATTGGAGATCGGATTGTGGATCCGATAGAGTGTCCTAATACATGACCGGATGATGTTGATATTGAGGATATAGCGGTTGAGGATGTTGTCCTAGAAGGGATAGTTGTTGAGGAGGATCCCATGGGGGATCCTGACAGGATTGGATAAAGGACCACTGATGAATTGATGACCATGGTTTGGTCGACTACCAGAGGTAGGATTGGCCGGTCACTACCGGAGGTTCGTTCAAGTTGTAAAGATAGTAGCCCCTTTAACGCGGCTTACTCGTAAGACTGAGAAGTTTGAATGGACAGAGAAATGCGAGAACAGCTTTCAAGAACTGAAGCAAAGATTGGTGATGGCCCCTATGCTGGCGTTGCCGGATGGAAAAGGAGATTTTGTGAAGTATAGTGACGCTTCGCACTAGGGCTTAGGGTGCGTGCTTATGCAGCACGGTAAGGTAATCGCGTACATGTCAAGACAATTAAGGTAATATGAAATTCGATATCCCCGCCCATGAGCTTAGGCTCGTGGCAATAGTTTTGCCCTAAAGGTTTGAGGCACTACTTGTATGGAGAGAAGTACGAGATTCACAAACCATAAGTACTCTAGTACATTTTCCCATAGAGAGAGCTCAACATATGCCCGAGGAGGCGGTTAGAGCTAATCAAGAATTATGATTGGGAGATTCTTTATCATTCGGGGAAAGCCAATGTGGTGGCTGATGCCCTTAGTAAGAAGGAGAGACTCAAGAGGTTAATGTCTTTGGGAAAGTTGATAAGAGCATATTGTGCCAGAGAAAGGTGATGAATGAAGACAGAGAGCCAACAAATAAATATGAGATTAATACCGAGAAAGAGGATAAGGGAATAATGAGGTATTCCTATAGAATTTGGGTTTCGAAAGTTCAAGAGCGTAAGGATGAGAACTTAGATGAGAGCCATAGTTTGAGGAATAAGATTTAGAGCAAACCCTGAACGTGATAGTCAGGGAGGTCGCCATCAAGATAGAAGTAACCCATGACATAATGGAGTGGAAAATGAGGATTTTAAATTAAAAGATGACCCCGATTATGGGGAGTAGGATGAAACATTTCATAATAAGGAAACAGAAAGTTGAGTAAGGAAAGGAGACCCGAGACGGTACTCCTATACGGCAATTCATAGACCTGTCTAGACAGAACTTAGACTATTATCCCCAACCACCACTCTGAGGAGACAGTGCGGTGGGAAATTCTTTCATGACCTTTAAGTCGCTAAGCTCTCAGAGTTCCAAGGAACAAGCTGACCCAGTCGAGGCAAGAGCCTGGCTAAAGGAAATAGATGAATCATTTGAGATTCTAAATGATTGACGAACCACAAAAGACTGTTTTGTCACTTACCCTCCCAAGAGAGAGACCACCCGCTGGTGAAAGGCCAAGGAAGGCACGGAGCAAGAGATTATAATAAACTGATTAAAGTTCAGCCAATTGTTTTCGGGATCGTAATTCCCAAGGTTATGGAATAGTGTAAAAGCTTTAGAGCCAGAACAAAGGCAGACGAGTATGATGAATTATGAATCTAAGCTGTAAAAGTTGTTAAGATTCGTTCTGAAGACGCGAATCCAGAATGACGGGATATTTGAAATCAATGCTTATGTTGTGTTGGTTCATGAAATAATGATAAGAGAAAGGAAAATAAAAAGGAATTGAAGTGGAAAGGAATAAAAAGGCAACAGAGTTTGAGGAATGATAAGGGAGTTGGGTATGAGGAAACCCTAAAGACTCCTATTAATAGAAATAGAAAAGTATATGATCGTCAGGATGAGGGTGATTCACCATGAGTTAAAATTGATGGTGGAAGGCATAAGAGATATATATAGTTTACCCCTGTAAGTTGGGGGGATTTGAGGAAACCTTGAGATAGTTTGAAGGATAAATAATGAGACGCGGATAGACTGAGGAGACAAGGAAGTAAGAAATTAGGAAAATTGGATGAAGGAAGTGACCTTCAAGAATGTGAAGTGTAAGACCAGTGGCTTGATACCCAGAAAGGGAGACGCCAGATATGAAAGATATCCCAACATTGAGGTGACTGTTGAGATAAACAACAAAAGTAAATAAGGAATTATTAAGAAGAAGTTCACGTTGAACACGACCAATATCTTCCAGAACATCCATGTTATCGTTACCAGATTAGGCAAGAAAAGCGGATAACCGTTGTTATCTTTTGGAGGCCATTTTGATTAACCTCATTTTGTATACAGATGTTATTGTGAAATTAGGCATTTACTATCGAGGTGGGAATGATTGAATAAGATACCCATATCAGGGATATATGACTTTATTTATCCATGGAAGGATGCTTGTACCTTTTTAAAGGTGGAATTAAGGATAGAACATCGGTAACTTAAAACGAATCCTAGGGGAATGCATAAAGGTTGGCATTTCACCCTTAATAGGGATAGTATGAGTTTTGACAGTATGAATTGGAAAGGATTAAGGTAATAATAACCTTTAAGGATCAGTGGAGAAATTCTTCAGAAGTATATAGACAATGGTTCTACTATTAGTAAATGGTATTGTGATATGCCCTGTATCTAGGGAATACAGGAGGAACGATTGAAGGATAACCTTAGAGGTTTTATAAGGAAAAAGGTAATATTCAAAATTCTCAAGAATGGAAATGGGGATAAAGGAAATATGACGTAATTATAATGATGCCAAGTGGGGCACGTGTTAAACCACGAGAAAGTATGGATCAAACCAGTAAAGGTTGAAATTGTTCTAGGCAATTAGGACTTAAGATAAAAGATGTTCTAAGTATAGTTGAGAGTCATTCGTGACAGTGATTAACCTCTAAAGACTGAGGCAATAACTTATGGAAAAATGGTGATTTTTTTTTACTCATCAGATATTAAGGAAAACATCTTCACTCAAGCAGTGATCGGAAATAAGGTAGAAAATTTATTTGGAGGTGGTTAAAAAGACATTGACTGTAAGGAAATTTTACTATCAGGAAAGGCCAAAGAGGTGGCCGACACTTTAAAGGTAAGTGGATAATTATAGGCGCGTGTGCCAAAAGAATACAGTGATGATGGTTAAAGCTGTGAAGGTTGTATTATGGTTTGGAAGATTGACATTCCTTCTGATGACTGTGCAATACCCAACCGTAATAGTAGTTGGTAAAGGTTTAATTCGTGTAATCGCCATGAACGGGCTATCTATCTTAGGAGGTCCTATCTTGAGATAAGCCAGAACCATGTTTCAAAAAGGACTAGATGAACCCTTGAGTTAAGTCTTCTATTGAAGGCATATGATTACGAATGGTATTAACCTACTATCGTTGCTTTGATGGAAACTCTTCTGCAATTTTAATTGCTTCATGTCATGTATGTATGTCAGGATCATGAGTGTTCTTCATGAATCAGGAATGGTGATTATGTTACCTCCTTAGAAGGATTTGATACGAGATGTATGGACTCCGTATGGTTAGCTATTAAGACTTCATGGAAAATAAATGACTACAGTAGGTCAGTGGTGGACCATGGTAAGGCAGCAATGGTTATGCGAGTATTGAGCTGATTACAACCGTGAGAGTTGTATTGGAATGGGTGTTGAGATTGAGTACCACTAATCGGGTCGTGGTAGTGTATAAGTTATCATTGATAGACTAATTAGTAGAGTATCTACCTAGTGAATAATTATTCTTTCTTATCAATAGAGAGTCGTATTATTATACGAGGAAGGTTGCGGTGCAAGCATAGAATTCAAGTAACGATGATGTCTAGAATGAGATCCCAGATTCGATTTTCGATGTCGAGGGAGTTTCAAAGGTAATTGTGTATAAGCTCGAGGAAGAGCATGGGTCCATAGAATGATGGACGGGATAGCGAAAATATTTAGGCACGTAAAATGCGATGCTATAATACTTGATGTTGATATAAATACATATATGTTTTGTTCTTCTATGACAAACCTCTATAGTTCAGAGGTAGATTCCAAGCCAGATATTTTATGGCAATAAAATTTTTATGAATATACAATTCTCTTCAATTTGTTCTTTTCTCTTCTTTTCATTTCATGTAAGCTGAGAAGAACAACCCTTACAGAAGGGGAGGTATTGCCGAATGACTATCTATCTGTGTGATAGAAGCCGAGTAGGATACCAGCTATTGTTTAATTGCTTGTCAAGTACTAAAGGCTGGCCACCTTCTGTACTAACTATGCGATATAACAAGTGTTCATGATCATAGTGATCTCTCAACAAATTCCTTTACTTCTACATGATTAATCAAACTTTGGAAAATAGAAACAACTGAAAAAGGAGTAATAAAGTGGTGGTAGTATGCGGAATGGGAACACATTCGTGATACTAAGGTTGACGTGGTTATTAAAAGGTTACAGAACGCTAACAAGCAAAAGTATAACCCGTATAATATTAGGAACGGAAGGTAGTAGCGATTACGAACTGGAAAAGAATGGGTATTGAGAAGCAGAAGCTCTAATGATAAAAGCTATAATGAGAGTCTGTGCAATAGACTTGAAAGAATTTGGAATGATCACTTAATTCGGATTGAGTTATCTTACGATAATAGATCATATGTCATTATCGAGATGTCGCCTTATGAGATCCTTGAGGGAAGACAATGTCGATCTCCCTTATGTTAGGATGAAGTTGTAGAGCGCAAGATGCTCGGACCCGCAGTAGTCCAAAGGACCAAGGATATGATAGATCTAATCAGAGGACGGCTGGTAGTAACCCAAGATGGACATGATAAGTATGTTGATTTGACACGAAAGGATAAAGAGTATGAAATAGGGGACCTAGTAATGTTATAGGTATCCCTTGGAAAGGATTGATGAGGTTCGGAAAGAAAGGAAAGCTAAGTCTACAATTTGTTGGACCCTTGGATATATTAAGACGTTTGGGAAGTTAGCATATGAGCTAGCCTTAACCCAGAACCTGTAGCAAGTTCGTAACGTGTTTCACGTATCAATGTTAAGGAAGTGTAATTTAGATGCCAGATGAATAGAGGCATATGAGCGCATAGATATGCAACCCGACGTAACCTATATGGAGCAACCAGGAAGGGTTATAGAGTGAAAAGGGACAAGTGCTTAGGAGAAGGATTATCAAACTAGGCAGAGTTTGGTGGTAGAACCACAATGTGGGAAAATTGACTCGAGAGTTAGAAAGTGTGATGCTAAGAGAGTGTCCCCATTTGTTTTCTATCTGATTCCGGGACGGAATCCTTTTAAGGAGGGGAGACTGTAATAACCCCAATTTTTGGGAATTTTTGAAACCCTTATGAATAGTGTTTTGCTGAATGAGAAAACTTTTCATGCCACGCTATGTAGGGGTTCTGTTATTGATCTTATGGGATATTATTAGTACTCTATGTGGTATATAAGTGTATGTAAAGATCGTCAGAATCCAATTCCGAACACTTTGGTTTTTCCCGGAAATCCATAAGATATGGAGAGAATTGAGTATAAGGTAACAGAATAAAAAGGATTTAAATTAAAGGATTATAATAGAGGATCATAAAAAGGAATATAATGTATTGAGAAAGGTTAAGGGAACCTAAGTAATAAGATCCCGGGTATGATCCTTCAAACGATAGACGAGAACGAAAGTTAAGCGAACCGTACAACAGATCAGCGGTCATTAGGCAAACGATTAGGAAGTTAATCAAAGGGATTAATGGGAGTGATGTCATCCAACCAATAGAAAGGAGACAAGGAAGGGAGGATGACATCATAAGGGTGACATAAGCATGACATGGAAGGAAGGAGGTGTGGTTGATTTAGGACCACACAAATTCAAGGGCAAGGTGGTAATTTGCTAAATCAAAAACAAAACCAAGCCAACCAACTAGCAAATCATTTCATCAAAAATCAAAAAAATCAGCCAAGGCATTGTTCTTCATATTAGCTCTCGGCTTTTTGCCTTTTTCAAAGAAAAAAATTTTCAAAATCAAGATCCAAGCATCCTTAATTGGTAAGAAAATTCCCTAACCATCTTTATGCTTAGTTATGGCTATATCATGAGTTTAAGCCATTAATTCTTTCTCTAGCTTCTTCATTTAATCAATGAAGAAGACAATGAATAGTGTTTTCAAGTTTTTAACTTGAACTTTTCTTGTTTTTCTTGAAGATCCAAGCTTCCCTAAGGCTTCTCCAAGCTTATTAAGGCTTCCTAGCTCAACCCACCACTCCAAGGAAGGTATACCATTTTCAAACCCTAGGTTCATATATATTATAAGTGATTTTGATGAGTAGGATGTTATGGTATCTTATTGTTATGATTAGAGTTTGAGGTTTGGTATGGTAGTGAAATGAGATGGTAATTTTGTGGTTTTGATTTAAAGAAACTTAAGTATGATTAAAGTTAGGTTTAAGCATAAGTATGAATGATTAAATTGAATTGGTTGGGGTTGTTATGATGTGATGAGGATGGATGTTGGTTGTATGTTGGATTTGAGGTTGAATTGGGTTGTGATTGTGGGTTGATTGTGAGATGATTTGGAGTTGTTTAAAATTGGGTAATCGCGTAAACATAGCCGTCGTAACGTCCGATTTTCTTTAGACTGTTTTTGTGCATAGCATTAGGACCCGAGAACCCCCTGCTAGATTATGACCACTGCCATGTTTAGATAGCTCATGTTACGAGCTTCGTTTTGATATGTAGTTCGTTCGATTCCGATGCACGGTTTAGGAGAAACGACCGTTTTAAGTAACGGCGTTTCGCGAACGAAACTTTTCCCCTCGCCTTACTTTGAAACATAGGTTAAAGACCAAAAAGGGTTAATTAATGTATGAAACATTTATGGTAAGTGTGTTAGGCAGTTGGTAAGACACTCGCGAAGGAATCGCCTTAAAACTCGTAAAGGTTAAATTATTAAAAATGGTGGAGCCGAGGGTACCCGGGTGACTTAAGCGAATTAGTGAGCGCAAAACAAGCGTTAGAGTCTAAGTTAGTTAAAGTATAGATTTACAAGTGACTTTGGTTTAATTCCAACTTACTTGTTGTTTATAGGTTACCAGACTCGTCCCGAGCCATTCGTAACCCCAGTCGCTCAGGCAAGTATTCTATCCGTTATACTGTTGTTGTGATGAATACACTTGTATATGCATTATCTTGCGATAGATGCATGTTGGTTATTTAGCAAATTCTTGCGATATATTGTAGCATGTGATATGGTATATATGCATGCCTGTTTCATATTTTTGAAATATATATCTGTTGGTTCAGTTGATAATACCTATGCTAGAGGATAGCGGTAACTTGCATATACCCTTAGTATAGGGACTCAAAGGTGAAAATATTTTCTAAAACCGGGAGTCGAGGATCCCGAGTAGATTTTATATATATGGATTTGGATATTTATTTATATATATATTTATATATATATATGGTTATAGTTTTCCAAACTATTAATCGAATAAGATTTATTCGATAACTTTAAACTCTATTTTATACTTGAATATTATTTCGAATATTATTCGAGGGCTTATGACTCTTTTATTTATTTATCTGAATATTATTTGAATATTCATTCGAGGACTTATGACTCCTTTATATTATTATGAATATTATTTAAATATTCATTTGAGGATCTATGACTCCGATTATGTACTGAATTATATTCTTTATTTTATTAAAGAATAAGGTGTTAATAATCAAACTTATTTTCGATTATTCAACTAAAGATAATACTTTCATATAAGTATATCTTTGGTTATTTAATGTTTATTTCAAGTATAAGCTTTAATACTTCTACTTCAAGTATTTTTATAAAGATTATTCTTTATGGAAATATTATTTAAATAATAATATTCAGTCATTTTCTAAAATATTCTGGGGACTGATTTACTTCATTAAATCAGCCTTACTCCAAACACTCTTTAAAGTGTTTTTGAGTCTTCAAAATGATTTTTAAAAGTCAGAGCGGATCCCAAAAAACTCATTTTTATATTTAAGATCTTCCTTTTAAGGGGATTTAAATACTCGCTCAAAACCTGGGGAATCCGGCTCTGTGGTGTATTTTATATTCGCAACAAGGTTGCAGATTTGGTAAATGAATTGATTACTTGCCCAACGTTCGGGAAGTAAGCCCCTCTCATTGAGTCGGCATAAGCGACAGGCCGGGGTACGGTCTATTATTGTGTAAGTGGCTCAGTGGGAGTCCATCAAATGCATAAGTGGCTGAGTGGCAGTCCAGCATAGGTCTTAATTATGACCAGGGTGATGACCAGTGGGGAATTCGTCCATCTACTAGTAGAAAAGGTTACTTATTGGTATCTTTGCCTGATCAGCAAGATATCGGGTTTATGCCAAAATTCTTTTCCTTTCCAAAATTCATTGGATGTTTCAAACTCTGTTCATACTTTACATAACAGAGGTTCCAGGAAATGTTTAAAGGGGTATATATATGTGGATATATATATACCGGGACTAAATAAAGTATCTCGTAACTTTATTTCATTCAATAATATCTCAAAGATTGAATCTATTCAAATCTTGTCTTGTAGTCTCATCTATGTGATGAACTTTTGAAACTGATTATAACTTGAACGGTGGTAGTTCAAGTAGTATTGGGAAAGATATAAGTATATTGGGGTATTTGGTAACCTCATCTTTTAAACTTATATCTAATTAATAATTGTCTTATGAATGACAAAGATTTTCAGAAAAACGTTGAGACAAGGTTAGATATATGAGATCACCTTGCAACGATATTTTTTTATATACAGTTATACACTGGGACTTTGTGTATATTATGCATGGAAGAGGACTTCCAATATTTTGAAAAGTATATATGTATATATACTGAATATTTTGCGACTTCATCGCATTAAGATATCAAACTTGGTTCATTTCTTTTGACCAAGACTTTCATGAGTATTATGAGTAGGCTCATATATTGTAAATCATTATACATATTATTTTGGTGGGCTTGCTGCTCACCCTTGCTTTATTTCTTCATCACACAACAACAGTTAGGAAAGATGGCCAGACCCCAGCAGACCCAGCGCAAGCGCGTGGGAAGCGTCCCGCGTCTTCCCGTTGATGTTGTAGCTGCTATAGCTGCAGAGGTAGATCTATTGTAGATCAGACCATCTACTTTTGAGAATCAATTATGTATAATTATAACTTGTGGCAGATAATGGCAATTAACTGTAAATTTATCAAGTAATCATTTTGGGTTGTAATAACTTTTAAATTGTGGATTCAAAGACTTGTACTTATTTAAATTTCATCTCTGAGACTATAACGGGTTGTGGTGTGTGTTAGTGTGGGGTCACAGCATAAGGTTATTTATTATTAATTAAGTGAAGTGATATTGTGGAAAGAAAGACCGTGACGACCCGGATCCCCGACCCCGGATCTGGGGGTGTTACAACGCTGTGGTGTTGTATGAAATCGTACATCTTATGAAGCGTAAAAGAAGAGGGAATGATGGACACGTGTCTTTAAAACTAGATATATCCAAGGTATACAATAAATATCGACTGGGAGTATTGTTAGGAGTTGTCCCACATCGTTTGTAGGAGGGACAGTTTGCTAGAATATAAGTAGCCAGATAACTCCGATTAGTATGAGGCCTTTTGGGAGGTACCCAAAAATAAATCCGTGCGGGTCTGTCCCAAAATGGACAATATCATACTAATAAGGAGTTAGGTCTGCTTAGCAAGCCCAACAAGTGATATCAGAGCTTCAGTTATAACGGTCCATAACAATCTCAGAAGGGCTCCCAGAATGAACCTAGGAAGAGGCAGATGGACTACCCAGTATGGGCTCAAGGAAAAGGAAGGTGGGCCTTCCATTATGGGCCTAGGAGGAGTCATAAAGCCAAAAAGATTCCAGTATGGATCAAGGGGAGCCAGACCACACAATCAGGAGGCAGAAATGATAGGTGTCGAGCCCGATGTGTGAAGTGGGAGATTGTTAGGAGTTATCCCATATCGTTTGTGGGAGGGGCAGTTTGCTAGAATATAAGCAGTCAAATAACTCTAATAACTATAAGGCCGCCTTTTAGAATATGCCCAATATAAATCTGTGCGGGTTCGGCCCAGAGCGGACAATATCATACTAATGTGGAGTTCGGCCTGCTTAGCAAGCCTAGCAAGTGGTATCAGAGCTTCAGGTTATAACGGTCCATAACAATCTCAGAAGGGCTCCCATAATAGACCTAGGAGGAGGCAGATGAACCACGCAGTATGGGCTCAAGTAAAAGGCAGGTGGGCCTTCCAGTATGGACCTATGAGGAGTCAGAAAGCCAGAAGGATTCCAGTATGGGTCAAGGGGGATCCAGACCACACAATCAGGAGGCAGAAATGATAGGTGTCGAGCCCGATATGTGAAGGGGGAGATTGTTAGGAGTTGTCTCATATCGTTTGTGGGAGGGACAGTTTGCTAGAATATAAGCAATCAGATAAATCTAATTACTATGAGGCCGTGTTTTGGGATATGCCTAATATAAATTTGTGTGGGTTCATCCTAAAGCGGAAAATATCATACTAATGTGGAGTTAGGTCTGCTTAGCAAGCTCAACAAGTATCTGAGAGCGGTTCTTTTGAAAATGGGTTTTAGTAGCTGATGAGTTCACTTGATCATGCAGTGCCTTACTTCGGTTTCGTACAACATTACTCATGCGAGGATGGAATTTGGTCCAATCTTTCCAAGTACATGCATTCGCCAAGGGGACCCTTTATCCCTATATTTGTTCATCCTATGTGCAGAAGGTCTATCTACATTAATTAAAAGTTTTGTAGACAAGCTCCAAGAATTTCACATATGTTTTTTTGCATGTGACAGTTATCTATATTGCAACACAAGTATGGAGGAGGCGAGTAACATGTTATGGCTGCTTCAACTTTTGAGGATGCATCTGGACAGAAGGTAAATTTACTTAAGTCATCAGTTTACTTCTGTCTGAATGTCAGTAACCAGAAAAGAGTTCAATTTTGTGGTGCTTAATATGTGAAGAAAATAGGTGAGGATTGCAAATTTTAAATTGATCTAATATGACGAGAAAGAGTAATATTGCAACTTTGCGTTTTATGAAGGATAAGGTTAGGATGAGATTTCAAAGTTGGGTTGAGAAATACTTATCACAAGGAGGAAGGGAAATTTTAATAAAATTCTGTAGCTCGGTCATTAATTACGTATGCGATGAGTGTCTTTTTATTCCTGCTGGAAATAAAAAAGATATAGAAAGAAGTTTGACTCGTTTCTGGTGAAATTCAAAAGCTGATAACGATAATGACATATATTGGATGAGCTAGGATCGTTTAAGCAAGCACAAGCCGACGGACGGTATGAGGTTTAGAGATTTCTGAGATTTCAATTTAGAAATGCTCGGAAAATAGGGCTGGCGACTTCTCATTAAGCCTAATAGTCCTGTAACTAAATTTTACAAGGCTCAGTATTTTGCAAACAATTTTTTTTATGCCCTTGCTTGTAATAACTCTAGATTTATTTGGTAGTTTATGGGAAGCGAAAGACGTTGTTGTTGCTAGTTTGAGATTGGAGGGTAGGTTCAGGGGACAAAATTGATATAATGGGTCAACCATGGCTAGTGGATGCTCACAATCCCTTTATCACTTCGAGTTCATGGTGCTTAGTCATAACAAAGTAAGTTCTTTGATGGAAATTGATCACGAGATTATTTTTAGAGATCTCTTTAACGAGAGGGACCAAATGTGCATTAGGAGTAATTAGTTAGGAGAGAATATGGGCCAAGATACTGTGTACTGGTGTAATGAAAGATCTGGACAATATTCCGTTCGCAGTAGGGGTGATCGCGATGCGGGCGGTGCGGTTTTTTTCTCAAACCGCAAACCAAACCGCAAATGCAGTTTGATCAAATTTTCAAACCGCACCCGCACCGCGTAACCTCAAAAACCGCATAAACCACATCACAAAAATGCGGTGCGGTGTGGTGCGGCTTGTGCGGTTCATTTATTCAAAAAAATAATATTTACATACAAATATAAAAAAAATAGCTAATAAGAAAGCTAAAAACAATATGTTTTTTATCAAAAAATTAAAATATGTCGGTAATTTGTAATATGTAAGCTAATATTTAAAACACAAAACTATACTAAACAAGAAATCAATCTATAATATATAAACATATCTATTTATCTATCTATCTATCTATCTATTTATTATAAATAAATTTTTATATATATTGAATTATGGTGCGGTGCGGTTTGAACCACAATGTTAAATTGTCAAACTGCACCGCACCGCGCAATTTGTCAAAAACTCAAACCGCAACACAAAAAATTAAAAATCGTATTTTGCGGTGCATTGTGGGGAGGTGCTTGCAGTTTATGCGATTTGATGATCACTCCCAGTTCGGAGCATGTAGGAAATCAACAAAAGAACCTTTGGAGGCATGAGGACAATGAGAGTCTATGGCAGAAAATTTGGAGAATAAAGCTCCGCCTAAAGTTCTGAATTTTTTTTGGAGATCGTTGTCAGATTGCCTCCCAACAATGGTGCTAATGCAACGAATACTTGTTTCTATTAAAAGAGTATGCCCTGTTTGCAGAAGTGAGAATGAGATGACTCCTCACAAAACTAATTAATAGTTGTTGGACATGGGGTTCCGTCCGATTTATAGCACATTTGTGCTTTCAATTCATTTTTATGGCACAAACGTTCAAAATCTTTCAAAAATAGCACAGAATACCACTTCTTCTGGGGTCCTGCCACTAAAACCCAAAGGAAATGGTGTTCTGAGAAATATTTTTTTGTTTTTCCTCTTTCCCCTGCATTCCTTGGTTTGTACAGGTTTTGTAAGCCTCAAAATTCTTATCAAGGTCTTGTTTTATAACTTTATTATTAAATTTAAAAAAAAATGTTGGTTTCAAATTATTTTGCTGGACAATTGATGTAAACCTATTTTTAATAGGTATTTTTTATTTTAATTAAGAAGTTTTATATATACGACTTTCTAAAATTCAAAAAAGGGTATCATTAGAGTCGAGCTTGCAATTTTTTGACTAATACACATTTCCATAGATTTTTTAAATATAATTGTAAATAATTTTTTTTGTAAATAATTTTCTCCACGTAGTAGTACTTTTGCAGTATTTTGATTACTATTTATTTTAAAAAAATAAATGAATTGCAAATTTAGGATTTTTTTACTACTTGAAAATGGTATGAAAATGTGTAAAATATTACATAAAAATTAGGAAAAGAAAATATGGAATGAAATTTATAATACAACATCAATTCCTAATTGAAAATAGCACACAAGTAATACAAAACACTAATGAAAATAGCATTACAGTATATAAAGACACAACTAATACATATCTGGAATGAAAAACAATCGAGAAATATGGATATACTGAACATGGAAATGGAAATGAACGGTAAAAAAACAATCCAATGTAGTTATGGATGATTTGGAGAAGCCGACCCAGAATTTATTTATCAAATTCTAGTTTTGTTCACAGTCTCTTTCACCTCTCGCACCTTGGCCACAAAATCAGCTCAAATTATAGCCAACTTCTCCTGGTTATAGGCCCACATATACATCTTCACGTCATACTTATTCGTACAACTCTCCGTATAGAGTTGATGAACAACCTCCAAGGCACGTCCCGTCAAAGGCTCGTCAATACAAACAAAATAAGCACGCGTTATAGTTGCACATCTCTACCAACGCCTACCGGCATTCTCGCCGGTCCACATATTACCAATCTTAGGATCCACACCACAAAAGCACATCTCCCGTCTCTCCATCACAGTGCTTGTAAGAAAGTGATTTAATGTAAGATGAAGTATGAGGAGATTGTTATTTATAGAAAAAATTGAAGCACAAAGGAATGAGTAGCCCGTGAATGCACATGAAAAGTCACATGCAACAGTCAAAGAAGTAGTTACATGCAGGGTTATTCAAACATCTGCAAATTTCTAAAGGCCTGCCACTGAAATAAAGTCAATTCATTTACTTGTATTAAAGTGACAAGAAATGTGTATAATAAAGTCACTGCATTTACTTGTATCAATGTTTCACTGCCATCATCGTAGGGCCTCGACCACGCAATCATCGTAGGGCCTCTAGTTGAAGAAAGCCTCAGGATATGCCATTTAGATCATAATGAATGTCGTGTAAAGAATGTGTATGTACACGTGTACCATCCAAATGGACCATCCACCTAGAACCAAGTGTATTATATTACTGACGAGGTTACAATGTTTGTCGACATGAAAAAAAAGTAAAGTTTATTTAGCATACCTCAGAGCACGAGGATGCTGCATCAAATAAGCGTCTTGCTGTCTAGAAGTTAAACCTGTACAATGCTCATATATCCAAACATGTAAGAGATATGCATTTGATAAATAAATACTTTATGTAAGCATGAAGCATGGATCATGCACCCCATAGTATGAAGTACGAGGATATGTACCTATAACAAAGTCTTGGACCCGCATATCTCTATCTCATATCCAATGTTGGCTGAGCACAGGTGCCGTTAGAGATAAGCAAGATATGCACTGCCCCATCTATAAGTAATGAACTGAGGCACGTGGCGCACAATGGGAGGAGGTTTAGCTGCATGTGGTAACCACTATAGTTTGGCACAGTAGAACCAATGACTAGAAGTAAGTGTGCACATGTGTGGTACAATAGCTCACGCTCATAATCAGGACCATTCGTTGAGCGTAGGTGTTAGATATATTTGAGATGTCATGTCTAATATGTTTCATGTTTAGTCTTCAGATCTTAACAAACAGGAAATATCAGTACTTACTGGAATCAGTACTTGCTGGAAGTCAGAACTTAAGAATATCAGAACTTAGGTTATCAGAAGATAAATATCAGAAGATAGATATCAAAACTTAAGTAGGGGAAGACTTACATTTAAGGAAGGAAGCTGATTTACAGGAAAGAAGATCGAGACTAATAAAAAAGAAGATATACATGGAAAGAGTTAGAGGACTAAAAAAATTGTATAAGATATCTGATTGATATATTTTAGGAGATAAAATTATATTACATATCAATTAGAAGTTATCTTGTAACTGTGTACTATATAAACACAGACATAGGTTTACACTATATGTGTTATCATTATCGAGAAGATCATACATTGTAACCTAGCAGCTCTCGTGATATTTATTCATCACTGAGAGAGAACAGTTCCATTGTAACAGAGTTTATTATATTGAATATATCTGTTTACTGTTACTTGTGTTCAAAATCGATTTGATTGTATTAAACACTATATTCAACCCCCTTCTACAGTGTTGTGTGACCTAACAATTGGTATCAGAGCTTATCTGTTAACACACATACAGTAAAGATCCAAACAATCATGTCTGAAGAAGCAGAAAATCCAACCAAGCCCACTAAAACTGAAGAAACTCAAAAGACTCAAACCCACAATCGATATGAGACTATTAGGGTTCCCATACTGAGACCTTCTGAGTATCCCATATGGAAAGTGAAGATGGATATGTTTCTGGAAGCTACAGATTCAGAATACCTTGACAGAATTAATGAAGGACCACATAAGCCAACCAAGCTCTCTGTTGTAGTTGCAGATCAGCCAGCAAAGACCATACCAAAGGAGAAAAGTGAGTATACAACTTTAGATATCTCATCCATTTCCAAGGATGCAAATGTAAGGCATTTGCTGTATAGTGCCATTGATAATGTCATGTCAAACCGGGTAATTCATTGCAAGACTGCAAAGGAGATATGGGATGCTTTGAAGACAAGATGCCAGAGAAATGATGCAATCAAGAAGAACAGGAGGACTATACTCACTCAAGAGTATGAGCACTTTGACTCAAAAGGTGATGAGTCATTAACTGACTTATATGACAGGTTTGTCAAACTCTTGAATGATCTGTCATTGGTGGACAAGGAATATGATCTTGAAGATTCAAATCTAAAATTCCTTTTAGCTCTTCCTGATAGTTGGGAATTAAAGTCTACTACTATAAGAGACAACTATGCTCTTGATGAAACAACTCTTGATGAAATTTACGGTATGCTCAAGACTTATGAACTTGAGATAGATCAAAGGAGCAAGAGACATAGGAGGAAGTCAAGGACAATTGCTCTTAAGGATGAGGAGGAATTCCCCAAAGTGGTTGTCTCAAAGAAAGGCAAAGGAAAGGCTCTCATCATAAGGTCTGATTCAGAATCATCAAGTTCTGATGATGATGATTCAGAAACTGAAAGTTTACCTGAAATAGATGCTGATGAAGAGATGATGAAATTGTGTGCTCTTATGGTGAAGGGTATCACAAAGATAGCCTACAGGAAATTCAGAAGGGGAAAGAAGTTTTCCGAGAAAAGTGGAAGTACTGATAAGAAAGGTTTCAGAAAATCTGAAGGAAAAGGTGCAAAGTCTGACAGAGGAGATAACTCAAATGTCAAATGCTACAACTATGGTGAAAAATGCCACATATCTCCTGACTGCAAGAAAGGAAAAAGTGACAAAGGCAAGGCACTTGTCACAAAGAAAAAAAACTGGGCAGACACCTCAGATTCTGAAGATGAGGTGAACTATGCCTTGATGGCAAATGCTGATGGCAGCCCTGAAACTGCTGAATTGAAGGTACCTCAAACAACTTATGCCTTTCATACTGATAATATTACTGAGTTGAGATCATATCTTAAAACCGTGTTTATTAGTTACAGAGATCAAACTTTAACATGTGAAAGATTAACTTCTGAAAATCTTGCTTATAAGAAAAGGAATGATTATTTTGAAAAAGAGTTAGTTATGTTCCATCAAACTCAGAAAGAGAGAGATGATGCCTTTTATGTTAGAGATGAATTGCTAAAATTGAATAAATCTCTCAAAACTGAGTTAGAAAAAGAAAAAGAGATTATCAGGACTTGGACTAACTCTGGCAGAACAACTCAGAATTTATTAAGTAGTGGAAACTGGAAAGAGGGCTTAGGTTATGGAGATGATAAAAGTGAAAAAGGAACTGAACAAATTAAGCCAAGTGTTGTTAAACAAATTGCTAAGCCAAAGGTAAATCCTGTTAAGTTTGTAGCTAAAACTGTAAAGTCTGATTCTAAAAAGATGAAAGAGTCTGTGACAGAAGTTAAGGATAAGTCAACTTCTGACAAATTAGAACAGGATAAACCAGCTGAAGTTAACATAGGCTTAATGACAAAGAAGCAGCTTAAGCATAAGCTGAAAGAAATAAGGAATGTCAACAAGGTAAAGGCAGCTAGGAAAAATAGGAATGGAAAGGAAGGTGTGAATAAAAGCAATAATTATATGCCTGTTCCTAATGCTCCTAGAAAGAAATGTTATAACTGTGGAAACTCTAACCATCTTGCTTCTTTTTGGAGGAAGAATAAGAATATAAACTCCTTACCTCCTAAGTCAGGAGTTAAGAGTAAGTCTGTTAGGTTTAAGCCACAAAATCCTTGTTTTCATTGTGGTAGTTTATGGTATTCCATTTATACTTGTAAGGAATATCATAGTTTGTACAATGATTATTATCAAATAAACCCTTCTTTGAAGAAAGTTACTTTAATTCCTTCTAGTGTAAAGTCTGATGCAAAGTCTGATATAAGTTCTGATAAATAGCATGTTAGCATAAACTCTGATATTAAATCCGCTGCAAATGCTAAAAAACTTAATAAGGCCAAAGGATCCAAGCAAGTCTGGGTCCTTAAAACTAACCATGGTCTTTGTGATTGCAGGACAACAGGAGAAACATCCTAGTACTGGATATTGGATGTTCAGTACATATGACTGGAAATAAAGCCCTACTCTCAGACTTTGTGGAGAAAGCTGGCCTAGGAGTTTCTTATGGAGATGGCAACATGGGAAAAACTCTGGGATATGGCAATATTAATCTTGGGAATGTCATCATTGAAACAGTAGCTCTTGTCTCGGGACTTAAACACAATCTGCTGAGTGTAAGTCAAATCTGTGACAGAGGTTATCATGTGGATTTCTTTGCCTTATGCTGCTCAAAAAAAGTTTAAAGTCTTTCAAATGGATGTGAAAAGTGCTTTTCTTAATGGAGAATTGGAAGAAGAGGTGTATGTTGAACAACCTCCAGGCTTTGTAGATTCAAAATTTCCAAATCATGTCTACAGGCTTGACAAAGCACTTTATGGCCTTAAGCAAGCTCCTAGAGCATGGTATGAGACTTTAGCTCAATTCCTTCTGGAAAGTGGATTTCACAGAGGTACAATTGATAAAATACTGCTCTACCTCAACCATGGAAATGACTTACTTTTGGTACAGATATATGTTGATGATATCATATTTGGTTCTACAAATGCCAAACTCTGTGAGAGGTTTGCAAAGCTAATGCATTCAAGATATCAAATGAGTATGATGGGAGAACTCAGCTATTTTCTGGGACTTCAAGTCAAGCAAAATGAAGAAGGTACTTTTATCTGTCAATCCAAGTACACCAGAAATTTAATGAAGAAGTTTGGAATGCAAGACAGTTCAACAGCATCCACTCCCATGTCCACTGCAACCAAGTTAGATAAAGATATTGGTTCATCAGTAGATATTACTAAATATAGAGGTATGATTGGCTCTTTACTCTATTTAACTACAAGTAGACCTGATATCATGTATGCTACCTGTCTTTGTGGAAGATTTCAGGCTGATCCAAGAGAACCTCACTTAATAGATGTGAAAAGAATTTTCAAGTACCTTAAGGGTACAGCTGATCTGGGATTGTGGTATCCTAGAGAATCAGATTTTAAGCTAATAGGTTACTCAGATGCAGATTTTGCAGGTTGCAAAATAGACAGGAAAATTACTAGTGGAAGCTGCCAATTTCTTGGAGGCGGATTGGTTTCTTGGTTTAGCAAGAAACAGAAGTCAATTTCCACATCAACTGCAGAAGTAGAATATATTGCTGCAGGAAGCTGTTGTGCACAGATTCTTTGGATGAAGAATCAGTTACTGGATTACGGGTTAGAATTTTCTAAAATCCCTATTTACTGTGATAATCAAAGTGCTTTTGCTATGACAGGTAATCCATTTCAACACTCAATGACAAAGCACATCAGCATTAGGTACCATTTCATAAGGGAACATGTGATGGAAGGTACAGTGGAATTGCATTTTGTTCCAACAGATCAACAACTAGAAGATATCTTCACAAAACCACTATGTGAAGCTACTTTCACAAGACTGGTAAATGAACTTGGAATGGTTTTAGGTTTTTTCTCAAAATCTGCTTAGTTTTTGATTCTCATGCATCAGACTTTATGACCAGTGATTACAGATTATTTTACTTTCATATAATCTGTGCTTAAATTGAAAATTCATTAAATGCTAATTGTTATCTGATGTGGATCTATATACTGTGATACATGTTTTGAATATTCTGTGACTATTCTATCCAATGAGGATAATTGTGCTAGATGCTGACCTAGTAGTCTTTAACATACTAGAAATCCCATGTTTGAATTATTGTTTATGTGGAAACTCATTAACACAAGCAAATTCTGATTTTGAGCTTAGTCAAGTTTACTTTGTGTATCTTATTACTAAGTCACAAACTAGATTCTTGCTTCTTATCTGTTAGATTCTGATGTCAGTAAATCTTAAGGATTAACTAAATGCTGATAAGACTCACTAATCAAAAGAAAAGAAAAGGAAATAAAAGTCAGGTACTCCTTTGAGATCTAGAGTAAATATGTGAAAGAGAAGACCCAATTACATTGCTGGTATTAAGTAATATGCATTTGAAAAGCAAATAAATTTTCTTGGTGACTTTTCACATTCTCTGATTACTGGAGAAATACTCTAACAACAGCCTAAATTCTGATAAGCAGTCGTGACTCACTTACACTGAGAAGCCACTGTAAAAAGGAATTTTAAAAGATGCATAAAATGAGCACAAACAGTTGAGGTGAACTCTTTCATAAATTTGTTCTATAGTAGACTTCATGATTGATGACAGATTTTAAGCACTTTTCTTAGTTATGCCTTATTTCTAAGATGTACTAAAGTTTATCAGACTTTAATCTTTATCTGATATTCTGCTGAATGCACACACTTTCACTCCATATGAATGATAAAAATTACTGTGGTGATTAAGTTGTTTTTGACAAACAGTTAAGTGTCATTTGCATAATTTCTGAGGACAAGTTCTGATGGAAGTTCTGATGATACAACTCTGAAGAATCAAGTCAGTATTTGTATGAAGAATCACAGAAAAAGATATTCACCTTTTGAGTTGATAAGCCATATTCTGATGACTGTTAAAATCTGATATAAGTTAAGTTCTGATATTAAATCCTGATGGAATCCTAAATGCTTACGTGGCATTATTCTTTACTTGACTTATTTGTGGTAAAAACTGAAATAGTCATATTTAATCATAATATTTATGTGAGATAAAAACAGTCATAATCATTAAGGGTTAGTGGTAAACGTGTAAGTCCTGAAAAAATGCATGTGCACGGTAATTATTGCTTATTTCTCGTGCCCATTAACTCCTGCTTTAACTTTTTACTGACTGTTCACACGTTGCCAGGTGTAATTTGTCTGACATGCTTCAAATTTTAACCGTTATCACATGGGCTGTATAAATAAGAGAGTTAAAAGATTTTCTAATCTTTTACCTACTTTTCTTATTCTCTCATCTCTCTTATTTTCTATCACCCACTAATATTCTCTGAAGCAGTTTTTTTACAGGCATTTTCACAAACACCATTCGAGCAATAAATTTTCTCACTTAATTTTTTACAGAGATGGCACCAAAAGACTTGATTTTCAATGGAGCTAAGTTTGTTCCTAACAACTACTCGTCTATTCTTAGCAAGGCTGAAGCTCCATCGGAACTTCACTTTATTCAGGATTTCCTTGCTAATTCTGATATTGGGTATGCTTTGACCCAACCTGAAGCAATCTCTGGAACCCAAGTGCTGGAGTTTTGGAGAAGTAGAATCTATGATGATGGTGGTGCTCAAGGGTCCCCAAGTATTATCTTTACAACAGGGGAGGATGAGCATGTCGTGACTTTGGCTACAGTTCGTCAAGCATTGTAGTTGCCTGAGAACTGCGCTTATACAACTGTTGAGGAGCCAGTTCTTCAAAATATGATGGCCAGTCTGGGGTATGAAAAGACATTGGAAAAGCTGGGTCAATTGAAGAGATCTTACATAAGGAGGGAATGGAGTTTCTTCTTTGACTGCATCACAAATGCTTTTGCAAACAAATGTTCTAATTCTGATGCAATCCCTATATTTAGTCAACAAATCGGGTATGCTCTCATTAATAAAACTGATTTTGATTATGCAAGTGTTGTTTTAGGCTTTATTGGGGATAGGATGACAGAAGATAGGAATACTATTTATTTTGCTAGATTCTGTCAGTTTATTTATAGTTTTTGTTGTGCTAATAAGCCCCAATTAGCTAGTGAATTAGTTCCATCATTTAAACTAGCTAAAATAGCTTTTAATGACTTATTATCTACTGATAATAAGAAGGCTGTGTTGAGACCCCTCCAAATACCTTTATCTGTCAAACAAGCCTTAATAACCTCTGATCCAGTTACATACACTGCACTATATCCTGATGTCCAACCATCTGAACCTCAACCATCAGCACCTACCACCACTACCCAAACACCTCAAACTTCTCCACCACAACCAAAATCTACCATCAGGACATCTTTCAAACCATCAACTCAATCATCTCAACCTGAATCATCAGCACATACCATCAGATCTTCATCTTCCCGGCCAAAGAGGACTAAGTCTGTTCCTCAACCTCCACAAAAAAAAGGAAGATGATTCTCAGAAATGAATCTGATAGTGATGAAGAGAAAATTGAAGCACAGGTTCATGCATCAGAACCTGTGATAATTGAAGCTGAGAATTTTACTTCTCAGAAAGAAACAACAGCTCAAAGTTCTGATACTTTGAAAAGAAAGAAATATGTAAGTTCTATTGCTGCTGAAACAACTCCTTCATTGGCAAGGAGATTGAAGAAAATGAAGGCTAGGAGGTATTTGGCTAGGCTCCATCAGAAGATACTGAAGAAGCTGAGGAAGGGGATCAGGAATCTCTGATCTCACAAGAACCACTTATCATTGAATCCATTTCAGCTCAAGCCAAAGACACTGCTAATGATACCCCTCATGTCTATCCTATTAAAGCTACAGATGATGCTAAAGAACAAACTGAAAACTCTGAGATAGATATTCACAATTTGAATATACCAAATGTTCTTTATCTGGAAGCTCCATCTACAGAAGCTCAGCCATCTACAGTCAACTCTACAATCTTAAATGTTGAGATACCATCTACACCAACCACACCGGCTCTGGAGATAAATTCTGATGCTCATAATTTAAATGAAGTTGTTCCTGAATCTCCAATAGCATCACACAATCTTGTGTTGTCTGAACATAATGAGTCTTCCTCAAGTTCTGAAGACAGTGTTTCTGTTGAGACTCCAGTTCCCATTCTGGGCAAGGAAGAATTGGTGAAGAAATTTGTTGAAAAGGAAGCACCTATTCCTTGGGAGGATACTCACAGAGGTGTGGAGTGGACCACGAAGTGGAATGACACTGATTTCATTCCAAGCTCTAACATTCTGACAGAGCATATAGCTAAAGCTGATGAGTTGCTCATAAATGTTGATTTAAAGACACAACTCAAGATCACTATTCTATCTACCAAACATCTTCAAGGTCTACATTCTTCTACTCATGAAAAGGTTGATACACTAAAGGAACATGCAGATAAGCTAGATCTACAGCTCAAGCTTGACAAGAATAGATATATCAGACCTACTCTTGAGAAAATTGAAGCCATTAAGAAGATTCAAGAGAAGCAACAAGCCAAAATTGATGAGGTTCTGGCTAACCAAGCTTCTCAGAAAGCTCAAATGGATGAAATCCAATCTTCAGTTGAACTTCTTCTCTCTCTCTCTCTCTTACTTCATGATGATGCCAAAAAGGGGGAGAAGGTAGTTAAGTCCAAATGCTCACCTACTCAAATACTGAAAAAAGGATGATAAAGGTGATGATCAGGGAAACTCTGATAAAAGCAAAGTTCAAGGAAAATCTTCACAGAAAACAGTTTCTGATGTTAGCAAATCTTCTACACTGGACAAGTCAAATTCTGATAAGCAAAGTCTGATGTCAAGTTCTGATATTCTGATTCATTCAGGATCTAAAGACTCTCAGAAGTTTTTACAAACTCTGAAGCTAAAAGGGAAGCAGACTACTGTTTATTACAAAGATCCTAAAATCCAGACACTTGATGAGGAGATAGCTAGAAGATTATTTCTGAAACAAAATCCAGGAATAGATTTGGAAACTCTCAAGGAGGAAGAAGCTAGATTTGCAGCCGAGAAGACAAATTTTAAGTCTAAAGCTTCTGATGCAAAGAAACCTCCAAGGCCTAAGGAAAAAGGCATTGTGATCAGGGAAAAGTCAAATTCTGAGACTTAAAAGTCCAAGACTCGATCACAAACTGAGATTGATCCTAAGTCAAAGGGAAAAAAAAGGTTGGTGAACCTTTAAAGATTGAGAAAAAGATAAGTTCTTCCGTTCCAGTCTATCAAACTACAATGCATGATGATGATTTGATAGAAGATGAAACTGTTCAAATTCTGAAGAGAAGAAAGATAATTGAAGAATCTAAAATAACCTCTGACACTGCTCAAGTTGTTCAGAATGAAGAACAACAAGTTACAGAAGAAACAACAAATTCTGATCAAGTTGATTTGAAAAAGATGACAATTGCTGATAAGAAGAAGCTGTTATGGAAGAAAGCTACTCTAGTTGAACCAAAATCCAATCTTATGATTAATCAACTCGCAACGTTTGGGTTGAGAGCCAAGCAACCTAGAGATAGAGCTGGATTAGGTTCTAATGAAGAAAAGATACAAACAGGAGTAGAAGTTACTCTAAGAGATCCTTTCATGTTGACAAACAAACCATATGAACAAATCAAACAAAAGCACCTTGACAAAGTGCTGTCTGCTCAAATTGTGATAGATGGTCATGATAAGGATAATCTAAAGGAGAAATTGATTTTATTTCTCAATGATGGACTAACTTACAGACTAGCTGATACTGATGTGCTAAAGAAGTCTGTCAGAGAACTTCAACATATTCACTATCTTCTGAAAGTAAAATCCGATGTTACAAGAAGATGGTCAGAATACATTTTGAAGGCTATAAGAGATCTACTTAGAATCTCTGGTACAAAGACTTCTCAGTATATACCAATGATTACTGAAGGTGATGGAAGAGAAATTCATATGCTGAAGAACTCCGCTAAAGTGGAAGTTATTCTGAAAGGAAGATGCTTATGTTATAATGAAAACTCTTCACATCCTAGCGTTATCAGACTTGGTGATGGACTTGAAAGAACATCAATTCAAGCTCTCAGAACAACTATTTATCAAATTGGTGATAGTAAATATGAAGAACTGATGCAGGTCAAAGCACAGTTAGTTGAAGTTCTGAAAAAAGCTGAAGATAAGCTGGTAAAAGATTTTGTTAAGAATCATTATGGATTCAGATTGATCCATTGATATTGGTAAAGCTACAAGGACTGTAAGTTGTAGTTAATAGTCTTATTAAACTCTTATTGCATTTGAACTTAAATGTTTTTGACATCATCAAATTTATTAACTTGTATATTTTATATAATTTACAAGTTGGGGGAGATTGTTAGATATATTTGAGATGTCATGTCTAATGTGTTTCGTTTAGTTTTCAGACCTTAACAAACAAGAAATATCAGTACTTACTAGAATCAGTACTTGTTGGAAGTCAGAACTTAAGGATATCAGAACTTAGGTTATCAGAAGATAAATATCAGAAGATAGATATCAGAACTTAAGTACGGGAAGACTTACAGTTAAGGAAGGAAGCTGATTTATAGGAAAGAAGATCGAGACTAATACAAAAGAAGATATGCATGGAAAGAGTTAGAGGACTGAAAGAATTGTATAAGATATCTGATTGATATATTTTAGGAGATAGAATTATATTCCATATCAATTAGAAGTTTTCTTGTAACTGTGTACTATATAAACACAGACATAGGTTTACACTATATGTGTTATCAATATCGGGAAGATCATACATTGTAACCTAGCAGCTCTCGTGATATTTGTTCATCACTGAGAGAGAACAGTTCCATTGTAACAGAGTTTATTATATTGAATATATCTGTTTACTGTTACTTGTGTTCAAAATCGATTTGATTGTATTAAACATTTTATTTAACCCCCTTCTACAGTGTTGTGTGATCTAACAGTAGGCGTGCACAATCAACGAAATTAGGAAACAACCAGCTGACCTTAATTTCACCCTTCTTGATGACATATATTTCTTCCTCAAGGTCAGGGCCACACCAAGAAGCTCATGTAATAACAGTGCACATGCATCCCTTGGAATAGTCAACACAGGACGTCTCGTATGGCGCAGTCCTAATTGAAGGGTTTCCTGCACATAAACGCAACTGAAATGATGTAAATTAAATTAAAATCAGAATAAAATCGAACCCTACACAAGATCCATGCAAAAATAGATATTTAATTCGTCGTAAGCTTCTTAACCTTAAAGAAGCTTTAAGAGTTCATTAATGGATGATTAATGGAGTTCCAAACCTTGTTGAATTACCACATATCCCGCTCTCGCGATCTACACTATACGGTATCCACTCGAATGCTTCTCTTGAAGAATTGATGTGTACTAGCACCCGAAAACTCCATTTATATCTCTCTTCCTCTTTCTCCTTGAAAGGCTAGGGTTTTGTAAACCATGTATCCTTTTATATAAATCAGCCCTCAAAGAGTTTATATAGATAGAAGAATGAGTTTTCTAAGTATAATCTAATTATAATTAATACTAATCTGAAGTCCCAATTTATTATTTAATTAAATCACACTTAATTAATTAATAACTTACTTCAGAATTAGTTTTAGTCATTTCTCTGATTTATTTATTATATTAATTAAGTATGCTGATTTATTTATTTAATTAATTAAGTCATACTTAATTAATATAATAAATAAAACAAAATACTTATTTAATTTAAATTATTTCTCCTTCAAGAGTTCTTTGTGTGTGACCCTGTAGGTTATTATTATGTTGGCAATAATTTTAGTATCTCATATTAATATTATAAACAATGAGTGGTATCTATTAATACGTCATTGCTACCCAAGTAATAATAATTAAATCGGTGATTTGATTAAACCTTTCGTGGTAATGTACAATGTAATATAATCCCTTAAACCAAATATTATAGATTAAACTAGAGGCATGTAATGTGTCATCCTCATCATAGTTTAATCCAAGTTTCCTTGATCAATGAGTAGACTATCATATCAAATCAACATTTGAGCGTGACCACGCATTTCATAGTCTAGCTCACACAAGAGGCCAATAATATCACTCCTAAAATTAGGAGAGTTAAATCCTTTCTATATCATTTCGATTCATAATATACCTGAAATATACTTTTATCATTACCCGGTTAAAGGTAACTTTTAATGTAATCAAAGTACATTAATTCTCATATAAAAATATAATGATTTCAAGTATAAGGACCATTGCATCATTATCATAGTGAAAATTACTTATGACACAACAGACATGTGGAATCTCACATTGGATCTGTCCAGCACCATGTACATTTACATCTGCCTGTGTTTTTTATTTTTATATCACTATACATCTGATCAATGAGATGTCCCTTAATAATAATACTCGACTAGGGACCTTTAAGAATATTGATACTATTCTCATAATCTCATTTTTAAGTCACGTACTTAGAGATATAAAATTTATATCATATTCCAAGGACATTTATTATTCTAACATTTATATCGCAGTAAAATAAGACATAATAAATTATAAAAGGAATAATCGATAGAACATAAACATTAATAATATAAATATCTTAAACTAAAATATTATAGTGTTGCCTCTATGACACAAACACTAACAATCTCCCATTTGAATTAGTGTCAATCACCCATGTATCTAATACTCATGGAACTAGTATGACCGTCGTGTTTTTGTTGCGACAAAGCCTTAGTCAATAGGTCTGCAACATTATCATTACTATGCACTTTGTATATATATTTCCTTGATCATTAATCTCATTAATAAGGTGATATCACCTAAGCACATGCCGAAACAGTCTCCTTGGTTGTTTCGAAAGCATCAATATATTTGGCTTCCATTATAGAATCATCAATGTTCTTGCTGTGAACTTTTCAAGCTAACATCACTTATATTTACACAAAACATAAAACAGACATAGACACGTAATCATCCTTGTCTGTCCAAAAATTAGGTTAAAAAACTAGCATCAGGGTAACCCTTTATAACCAGTCCCCTATCTTCTCCATATACCAAAAATAAATATTTAGTCCTTTTTAAGTACCTAATAATATTCTTGAAAACTATCCAGTGACCCTCACCTGGATTAGACCGATATATGCTCGTCATGTTCAAAGCATACGAAACATCAGGATAAATACATATCATTGCACACATTATACACTACGCCATAGATGACCTAACTGAACATTTGAATAGGGGTGTTACCTTAGATAATGTTACTATAGATGTGAAATTTTCACCCTATCACAACACCTACACTATACGGGTTACTAAAGCTATAAGACTGTGTTGCCATAGGCCACCGAGGTGTTAAGTAGAGCTAACATGATATAATGTGTTGTTATAGACTAAGAATAAAAGAAAATTTAAATTTAAACCAAAAATAAAATTTATTTTTATAAATATTTGATTTGGGCAAATAATTCATGGATTTGTCTTGGAAAGTAATATTATATCAAATAATTGAGTTATGAATATTTTGTAACAACTAAAATAGTTTCTTTAAATATAAAATTATTTATTAATTATTTTGGTAAATTTAAATAATTTTGTTTATAAAATTACTTCTTTAATTATTTATTCTCCACTAATTAAAGCCTTTAATAGCTTTATATTTTTATAAACTAATTAGCAGTTTTATTGTAATAATTATAATATGCGGAATTGAATAGATTAAAAATATTTGAATAAAGAAAAAGAAAATAATGACAAATTCAATGGGGTAGGATGGGTGGCAAATATTTAATTTTGACAAAATAGTTCAATGTTTTGCCTTTGAATATAAAAGTATATGAAATAATTGATTTCCTTACATTTTATAACCATTATAATAGTTTATTTAAATATAAAATTAAAAAAATTAATAATGAGCTTAACTAATTTTATAAATTTCGATTAAAATGTCAAAATCTGTAAATTAAAGCATGTAATAGCTTTATATTCTCTGCAAATTATTGATTTATAATTATTATAACAAATATAATGTTCATAATTGAAAATGATTAGAATATTTGGAAAAAAAATAATAATAAAAAATTAAATGGGCCGAGCTAGATACATTTAGATTGGGTTTGGGCGGCCAAATTTTCAACAGAGCGGGAAATGAATTTTTCGGATCAAAATGAAAGGGGGAATTGTTTAGGCTCAATTATATTTTCCCTCTCTTCCTCTCTCTCCCCTCTCTATCAGCCACACATTCGAGTTATGGGTTGGAAGGGTTTCAGGTTTTTTTTAACCCATATCAGGTTTTTGTTGAAGCACCGCATAAACTAATATAATCATCGTCGTTGGGGCCACGACAAAGCCGCTTCAAAGTGGGGCGAGTATCCGGGTCAGGACCCGGTGATTGAAAATCATCATCGTTGTCAAATCATCGATGATTCTATTAAGCTTTATCAAACTGTTTGCATAAACTTTATTCACCCTCCCCTCTATAGTTGTATTACGGACCTAAAAATTAGTATCAGAGCTTGCTGTTGATATACAAACAGTTTAAGATATGAAAATCAATCTTCAACGGCAGATAAAGAACCACAACAGAATCCACCACCACCCCAGCCACACCACATATCAACAATAATATGAGTAGGTATGAGGCTATCAAGGTTCCAATCCTAAAGATACATGAATATCCAATTCGGGAGGTTAAGATGACCATGTGTTTTGGAAGCTGCATATCCTGAATATCTAAGCAAGAATTATGATGGTCCTCATAGGACAATGAAGTTGGCAGTAGCAGTTGCTGGTCAAGAAGAAAATATGGTTGATAAACCAAAGAATAACTATACTGCAAAGGATCTATCATCAATCATGAAAGATGTAAAATTAAGACATATCTTACATAGCAGTCTTGATAGTGTTATGTCCAATAGGGTTATTGGATGTAAAATAACAAAGGAAATTTGGGATGCTTTAGAGGTAAAGTGTCAAGGTACTTCTGCTATCAAGAATAAAGGAGAACAATACTTACTCAGGAATATGAGCACTTTGACTCAAGAGACAATGAGTCCTTAACAGAGATCTATGATAAATTTTAAAAGCTGTTGAATGACTTATCTCTTGTCAACAAGGAATATGACTTAGAGGACTCAAACTTGAAGTTTCTACTTGCACTCCCTGAAAAGTGGGGCTTTAAGGTCACATCAATAAGGGATAATTATGAACTTGAAGAAATATCTCTAGATGAGATCTATGGCAAGAGAAAAGGATCAAAGTCTAGACTAATTGCACTTAAAGTTGAAGAGAAGCCAAAGGAGAAAGCTAGGAGAAAAGGTCACTCCAAAGGAAAAGTTATGATTGCAAAATCTGATACTGAGTCATCAAACTCTGATGATGATTCAATCACTGATAGTGAATCAGATACTGATAGTGATCATGATAACAATGAAGACATTGAACAAATGGCTGCTCTATTTGTTAAAAGTTTCAAGAAGATGGTCTACAAGAAGTTCAAGAAAGGGAAAAGGTTTTCAAGAAAGGGTTCCAGTTCCTTAAACTCTAATAAGAGGAATGACAGAAGAAATACTGACTGAAAGGTTTTAAAGAATGGAAATTTTGACAAGTCAAAGGAAAGGTGCTATACGAAAAGGTGTTATAACTGTGATGAAAATCCTGGAGTTGACTTAGAAACCACATAAACCACATCACAAAAATGCGGTCTGGTGTGATGCGATTTGTGCGGTTTGTTTGTTCAAAAAAAATTAATATTTACATACAAATATAATAAAAAAATTAGCTAATAAGAAAGCTAAAAATAATATGTTTTTTATCAAAAAATAAAAATATGTCGGTAATTTGTAATATGTAAGCTAGTATTTAAATCACAATATTATACTAAACAAGAAATCAATCTATAATATATAAATATATCTATATATATTATATACATATATATTTATTATAAATAAATTTATATATATATTGAATTATGGTGCGGTGCGGTTTGAACCACAATATTAAAATGTCAAACCGTACCGCGCGATTTGTCAAAAAATCAAACCGCAACTGTACCACAAAAAATTAAAAACCGCATTTTACGGTGCGGTGTGGGTCGATGCGGGCGGTTTATGTGGTTTGATGATCAACCCCAGTTCGTAGCATGTAGGAAAGCACGGAAGAAACTTTGGAGATAGGAGGATAACGAGAGTCTATGGTAGAAAATTTGGAGAATAAAGCTCCGCCTAAAGTTCTGAATTTTCTTGGAGATCGTTGTCAGGTTGCCTCCCAAAAATTGGTGATGCTGCAACGAATACTTTTTTCTGTTAAAAGAATAAGCCCTATTTGCATAAGTGAGCATGAGACGAATGCTCACAATACTAATTCATTGTTGTTGGACCCGGGGCTCCGTCTGATTTATAGCACATTTGTGTGTTCAATTCATTTTTATGGCACAGATGTTCAAAATCTTTCAAAAATGGCACATAATGCCAATTATTTTGGGGTCTTGCCACTGAAACCCAGAGGAAGTAGCGTTCTGAGATTTTTTTTTTTTTTGTTTCTCCTCCTTCCCCTGCATTCCTTGGTTTGTACAGGTTTTGTAAGCCTCAAAATTCTTATCAAGGTCTTGTTTTATAAATTTATTATTGAATTTGAAATAATTTGTTGGTTTCAAATTATTTTGTTGGGCAAATGATGTAAACCTTTTTTTAGTAGGTATTTTTTATTTTAAATAAGAAATTATATATATATGACTTTCGAAAATTCAAAAAGGGTATCATGGGAGTCGAACGTGCAACTTTTTGACTAATACACATTTCCACAATTTTTTTAAATATAGTTGTAAATAATTTTTTTTGTAAAAAATTATCTCCACGTATTAGTACGTTTGCAGTATTTTGATTACTATTTATTTTAAAAAATAAATAAATTGCAAATTTAGGATTTTTTACTACCCGAAAATGGTATGAAAAATGTGTAAAATATTACATAAAAAATTGGAAAAAGGAAATATGGAATGAAATTTATAATATAATATAAATTCCTAATTGAAAATAGCACACAAGTAATACAGAACACTAATGAAAATAGCATTACAGTATAGAAAGACACAACTAATACATATCCGGAATGAAAAACATCCGACAAATATGGAAATACTGAACATGGAAATGGAAAGGAACGGTGCAAAAACAATCCAATGTAGTTATGGATGATTTGGAGAAGCCGGCCCAGAATTTATTTATCAAATTCTAGCTTTGTTCACAGTCTCTTTCACCTCTCGCACCTTGGCCACAAACTCAACTCGAATCATAGACAACTTCTCCTGATAATAGGCCCACATATATTATTTCCCATTAAGGTAATTGTTTAAGGGGGGTTGGATACAATTACTAAACAAATCAATGTTTATGAAATTAAATTAAGAATAGATGAATCAAATAACAGTTTATATTGATCTTTGATAAACTGTTACAAAACTCTCTTAAGAACAATATTCTTAAGAGCTGCTAGGTTACAAGAATACTCGAGTTGTGCTCTATCACTTATTGTGATAACCTACTCTGTGTTTATATACTATACAGCTACAACAATTACAAGATATGTTATAATATAACTCTAATACTTTATGTTAGGAATATATGTGCATTAGTTTGATGATATGTTTAACAAAACACTTAAGTAGAAATTTAGTGTCTGTAGCCTCAACGGATAAGACCACTTTGGCTATCCGTTGATGGTGTAGCTTTACTTAGAAATAAGTCTAGTATTGTAGCATATTTCAGTCTCTGTATTTAAAATTGTAATTCTTAGAAGTTGAGAGAAACTATAAGTCATGTTGACTACTAGATGATATGCAGATAGGAAGGCCAATTGTAAATATATCATGCCTTGTAATTTTGTATAAATGAAGTGGTATCAACGGATGACTTAAAAGACCTTCAACGGATGAGAAGCTAAGCTTCAACGGATGTCTCTAAAGCTTCAACGGATAACATCCTTCAACGGATGAGAGCATCAACGGATGAAAGCTTCAACGGATAACATCCTTCAACGGATGAAGTCATCAACGGATGAAAGCTTCAACGGATGTTCTGCTAATCAGCCGTTGATAAGTGGTAGTTGTACCTACAAGCAGAGGCACGTGGGTTGACAGAGAAAACTGAGATGTGGTAGCCGAATTTCAGGATCAACAGAAAAAGCAGCCGTTCTTCTTTTGTACAAAGTTGCAATAGTCAACAAAGTACTTGAGTGAACAGGAAAAGAAGCAAGTGAAGAACTTATTTTACTATTGTAATTTTATATTGTTTTTCACTTGTACACTTGGTAATATATATGAACCAAGAAGAAGCTAGTAATTAGAGAGATTTTTCCAGAGCTGTTAAGAAATATCTTGAGAGAAAATTCATCTAGTTTGTACTAGGATGCAGCTGTGATCAACATTGTTGAACACAGATTTTCTAATATACCATCTCTGGTGGAACAACAAATCCACCAGAAAAGTTTTTAAGGTCTGTTGTGTTCTTTACATTTGTGCTTGAATATATATCTGTCTGTATTAGCTTAAAGCAATTCACACACTTGTTCTTCTTGAACACACAACTTTATAAACTGCTCAAAACTTGAAAAAGTTTTGAGATTTACATTCAACCCCCCTTCTGTAAATCTCATTGTTAGTCTTCTAGGAATAACAATTGGTATCAGAGCAGGCTCTTGACACACAAAGAGTTTAAAGATCTTGGAATCTAACAAAGATGAGTAAGAAGGATATTGGAGTAAAGATCCCAGTTCTTGACAAAGACAGTTATCACCACTGGAAGGTGAAAATGCACCTTCATCTACTCTCCCAAGATGAAGGTTATGTAAACTGCATTGAGAATGGTCCTCACATTCCCCACAAAGTAGCCACAGTTGCTACGGCCACAATTGCTGTTGGTCAATCCATTCCAAAACCTAGAGCAGAATGGACAATGGAAGACACAGAAGAAGTCCACAAGGATAAGAAGGCTATGAACATTTTGTTTAATGGTCTTGACAAGGATATGTTTGATAATGTGATAAATTGTTCAACTGCCAAAGAGGTTTGGGACACAGTTCAGCTGCTGTGTGAAGGTACAGAACAAGTAAGAGAGAACAAAATGCAGCTTCTCATTCAACAGTATGAGCACTTTCATTTTGAAGAAAATGAATCTTTAAATGACACATTCAATAGATTCCAAAAACTGTTGAATGGACTGAAGCTGTATGGTAGAGTGTACCAGGTGAAGGATTCAAATCTTAAATTTTTGAGATCCTTACCAAAGGAATGGAAACCCATGACTGTTTCCTTAAGAAACTCTCAAGATTATAAGGACTTTACTCTTGAAAGATTATATGGAATCTTGAAGACTTATGAACTAGAGTTGGAACAGGATGAGGTATTGGAGAGGGGGAGAAAGAAAGGAGGTTCAGTTGCATTGGTAGCTGAAAATGAGAAAGAATGCAGAAAAGAAACTGTGAGATCTACATCAAGCTCCAAAGATGGTGTAAGAAATCCAGAATCAGACAAGGGTAAAGGGCAAGTTGCTGAAAATGAAGACAACTCCAGTCAAGATGACTCTGATGGTATTGATGAGCATCTTGCATTTCTGTCCAGGAGATTTGCAAAGATGAAGTTCAGGAAAAACACTAGAGCCACTAAACCCCATAAGAACATGGTGGACAAATCCAAGTTCAAGTGTTTTAATTGTGGTATGAGTGGACACTTTGCAAGTGAGTGCAGAAAGCCAACCTCTGAAAAGAAGAAATTTGAACAAGTAGATTACAAAAAGAAATATTTTGATCTGCTCAAACAGAAGGAAAGGGCTTTCATTACTCAAGAAAGAGACTGGGCAGCTGATGGAGAAGAAGAGGATGAAGACATGGAATATGTTAACTTGGCTCTCATGGCTGATTCTGAGGAGAATGAAGTTAGTTCATCAAGCAACCAGGTAATTACTACTGATATAACACAGCTTACTAAAGAAGAGTGCAATGATGCTTTTAATGACATGTCTACTGAACTGTATCATTTGCGTGTATCTCTTAAATCTCTTGCTAAAGAAAATAGTAGGATTAAAGAGAACAATCTGTTTTTAAGTAATAGAAATGCTGTGTTAGAAGATAAGTTAATTGACCTAGAAAAGACTAAGCTGCATTGTGTATCTGTTGAAAATGAACTAGCTGAATCTATTAAGAAAGTAGAAATACTTTCCAATCAATTAGAGAAAGAGCAAGAGGTGATTAAAGCCTGGAAAACATCTAGGGATGTAAGTGCTCAAATTGCCAAAGTCCAAGGAATTGAATCATTCTGTGAAACTGCCTGGGATAAAAATAAAAAGAAACTGGAATTAATTGATGGACTGTCAACGGATGTGGAATCAACGGATGATGAAAGTTATCCGTTGAAGGAAGAAAAGGAACATCCGTTGAAGGTTCCTCAATTAAAACAGGCAGATGTTTCTAAAAGAGAAAATCTAAAGAAACTCAACAAAAAGTTTGGTTCAACTTCAAAGAACTTTGTCAAAGAAGGAGCAAGCACATCCAAAGATGTCAGAAAGGTGAATGTAGGGCACATGACCTTAGAACAGTTAAACAATAGGCTCAAGATGGTTGAGGATAAAAAGGAATCCAAAAGGAAATCCAACAGAAATGGGAAGGTAGGAGTTAACAAACATAACAATTTCACACCTGACAAGTATGCTCCTAGAAAAAGCTGTGTGCATTGTAGTAGTGTTAATCATCTATCTGCTAACTGTAAATCTATTAAGAAATCTCCCATAACTGTACCCTCTTCCATGCCTAACATGTCTGTATCACCTCTACATGCTCTGCCTGTTATGTCTCAACAAAATCCTTATGCACATTTTGCAAACATGCCATATTTTAACAATTCTTATCTTGCTGCATTCAGTATGCCTCAATTGCCATACAATATGCCAATGTGGAATAACATGTATGCACAATCCATGCCTAATAATACTATAAATGTGCTGGATAATGTTGTGACTAACCCTACACCTCAACCAACCACATCTAAGACCAAGGTTGACTCAAACTCACCTAAGTCTAAAGATGCAGGAGGAATGAAGTCTAGGAGAAAGGCTAACAAGAATGGACCCAAGGAAACTTGGGTACCAAAATCAAATTGATTGATTTTGTGGTGTGCAGGAAAATAGAAGAAATCTATGGTACTTGGACAGTGGCTGTTCAAGACACATGACTGGAGATTTCTCCCTGCTCACAGAGTTTAAAGAGAGAGCTGGCCCCAGCATAACCTTTGGAGATGACAGCAAAGGGTTTACTATGGGATATGGCTTGATTTCAACAAGGAATGTCATCATTGAAGAAGTTGCATTAGTTGATGGTCTCAAGCACAACTTACTGAGTATCAGTCAACTATGTGATAGAGGGAATACAGTTTCCTTCAATTCTGAAGCCTGTGTTGTCACTAGTAAGAAAGACAACAAAGTGGTTCTAACTGGAGTTAGAAAAGGAAATGTGTACTTAGCTGACTTCAACTCTACAGATGCAGAATCTATTACTTGTCTTTTCAGCAAAGCAAGTTCAGTTGAGAGTTGGCTATGGCACAAGAAGCTATCCCATTTGAATTTCAAGACAATGAATGATCTAGTCAAAAAGGACTTAGTAAGAGGAATTCCTCTTGTTGAATTCTCAAGGGATGGTCTGTGTGATGCTTGTCAGAAAGGCAAACAAAGGAAAGCATCATTTCAGAAGAAGCTTGAAACAACAATTGATGAACCATTACAGCTGTTACATATGGATTTGTTTGGACCAGTCAATGTATTGTCAATAGCAAGAAAAAGATATTGTTTAGTGATTGTAGATGATTTCTCAAAGTTCACATGGGTCTGTTTTCTTGGATCAAAGGATGAAGCAAGTGAAATCATTATCAATCACATCAGGCAAGTCAATAATCATCCTGACTTAAAAGTAAGAAACATCAGGAGTGACAATGGAACTGAGTTCAAGAATTTGACATTAAGGCTGTTCTGTGAAGAAAATGGAATCATGCATGAGTTCTCAGCTCCAAGAACACCTCAGCAAAATGGGGTAGTTGAAAGAAAGAACAGATCTTTAATTGAGGCTGCCAGAACAATGCTTGAAGAATCAAAGTTACCAACATATTTTTGGGCTGAAGCTGTTAATTGTGCCTGTTTCACTCAAAATATTTCTCTGATCAATCAAGCTAAAGGCATGACTCCTTATCAGTTGTTCAAGAAAAGAAAACCAACTCTAAACTTTCTTCATGTCTTTGGATGTAAATGTTTTATACTAAGGAATCAATCTGACCATAAAGGGAAGTTTGATGCAAAGGCTGATGAAGGAATATTTGTTGGTTATTCAGCTGGAAAATCTTATAGGGTCTACAATCTAAGAACCAACATTGTTATGGAATCTGTGCATGTTGTGTTTGATGATAAAAAGATTGATGGACTAACAGATGAGGAACATTATGAGAGACTCAAATTTGACAATATTGAAATATATTGTGATGATAGTGAAGAAGAGATTGATGGAGACGACACTTCAAAAGGAATACAAAATTTGCTCCTGGATAATGCACAAAATTCAGCATCCGTTGAAAGACATTGTGCATCATCCGTTGAAGTACTTAATGAAACATCCGTTGATCATAGCTCATCAACTGATAATCAATTTACATCATTAATTGATGGAACTCCAAGTTCCCTGCAAAGGACCAACAACTCAGGGGGAGTTTCAACTAATCAAAACTCTATCTCACATCATGACAATACTGAGATCACCTCATCTAGAGCTCATCTTCCACCTCAAAGGAAATGGACCAAGAATCATCCCTTTGAACTGATCATTGGTGATGCATCATCTAAAGTGCAAACAAGAAGAGCTACTCAAGATGAATGTCTGTATAGTAGTTTTCTATCTCAGGAGGAACCTAAGAAAGTGGAAGAAGCCTTATTGGATCCAGATTGGATATTAGCTATGCAGGAAGAGCTAAACCAATTTGAGAGAAACCAAGTTTGGAAGCTGGTACCCAAACCAAAGAACAAGAGTCCTATTGATACAAAATGGGTATTCAGAAATAAGATGGATGAAAATGGCATTATCATAAGGAATAAAGCCAGATTGGTTGCTAAAGGCTATTCTCAGCAAGAGGGAATAGATTTTGATGAGACATATGCTCCTGTTGCAAGACTTGAAGCTATCAGAATCTTTCTAGCCTATGCAGCCCATGCCAATTTCAAAGTCTATCAAATGGATGTCAAGAGTGCATTTCTAAATGGGAAATTAGAGGAAGAAGTCTATGTAAGTCAACCTCCAGGATTTGAAGATCCAAATTTTCCAGACTATGTGTATTATCTGTTGAAAGCACTCTATGGACTGAAGCAAGCACCTAGAGCCTGGTATGAAACATTATCAAAATTTCTTTTGGAGAATCACTTCACTAGAGGTACTGTTGATAAAACTCTCTTCTTTAGAAATGTTAATGACTCTAGTATACTTGTTCAAATTTATGTAGATGACATAATATTTGGTTCTAAAGATAATAATCTTTGTAAGAAGTTTGCTAAGCTAATGCAAAGTAATTATGAAATGAGCCTAATGGGAGAACTAACCTATTTTCTTGGTTTACAAATTAAACAAGTTAGTAATGGAATTTTCATTAGTCAAACTAAATATATTCATGATCTTTTAAAGAAGTTTGACTTAATGGAATGTTCATCTGCAAAAACTCCCATGGCCACTGCCACCAAACTTGAATTAAATAAGACTGAAAGGTCTGTGGACATTACAAGTTATAGAGGCATGGTTGGTTCACTTTTATATTTAACTGCTAGCAGACCAGATATAATGTTTGCTACATGTCTGTGTGCGAGATTTCAAGCTGATCCTAGGGAGTCTCACTTAATTGCTATCAAGAGAATTTTCAGATATCTCAAGGGTACACCAAATTTAGGAATTTGGTATCCTAGAGAATCTGGCTTTGATCTAATTGGTTATTCAGATGCAGACTATGCAGGTTGCAAAATAGACAGGAAAAGTACAACAGGCTCCTGTCAATTCCTGGGAAACAAGCTTGTATCATGGTTTAGCAAAAAGCAAAATTCAGTCTCTACTTCTACAGCTGAGGCTGAATACATTGCTGCTGGAAGTTGCTGTTCTCAAGTGTTATGGATGAGGAATCAACTCCTTGATTATGGACTTCATGTTGATAGAATACCTATCTTTTGTGACAACACAAGTGCCATAGCCATAACAGAGAATCCTGTGCAGCACTCAAGGACCAAGCACATTGATATTAAGTACCACTTCATCAGGGAGCATGTCATGAATGGTACAGTAGAACTACATTTTGTTCCAAGTGAACAACAAATTGCTGACATATTTACCAAGCCACTTGATGAATCAACATTCACAAGATTGGTAAGTGAGCTAGGTATGCTTAATTACTCTTAAAATTCATGTCTTCTTTGCAATTTGATGTGGAGCATGAAATATATTAGTTGCTAGAACAAATTTGACTTTTAACAAAGTTTATTCCATCAACGGATGTTCCCTATCCGTTGAAAGTCAAAATTGCTCTATCAACGGATATTCATTATCCGTTGAAAGACAAGTATATCTCTGGAACTTTTATCCGTCAACGGATAAAGCTGAAGTACCTTTCAACGGATGACAATTTACATTATCCGTTGAAATGTCACATCAGACGTTTGAGGTGTTTCACAGCCGTTGATTCTATTTTCTTAACCGTTGATACCATACATACATCTGTATGTATTGGTTTTAAAGGTAGTTATTAGAATACTTACAGTTTATTCTTAAACGGCTGAAATTCACTAACACCTATTTATTGATTAATCCCTTATTTATTTTTTTTTAAAGCATATAAGCCCTTCTGATTGTTCATTATTACTTTACGCTTTCTTAGAATTTCAAGCATTTACCATTTTCTCTCTGCAAAACCCTCAAGTTATTCTCTGCAATTTCTACTCACAACAATGGCACCAGTCGTGAAGATTATGTCTCAATCTGGGTTCATCTACGAGAAGAATAATTTCATAGCTCTGGTAGAGAAGAATGAAGCCCACTCAGATTATCACAAAATGATGGACTTCATCAAAAACTGTAAACTTAGCTATGCAATGCTGGAAGCCCCAACGATTTTCTGTGAAGTAGTTGAGGAGATTTGGACAACTGCTGAGTTCAACTCCATGGATATGACTATCTCCTTCACTCTCAAAGGTAAAAATCACTGTATAAACTGTGATGACTTACAAGCATGTTTTAAATTACCTGAGAACAATGCCATGACACCACACACTGATAGTGATGTATCCAGCATGTTAGATTCCATAGGTTACTCTCTTAACTCTGCTAATTTAGGGGGTATTAGACGAAAAGGCCTTAGGAAAGAATGGAGTTTTCTTGGGGATGCCTTCATAAAGGTTTTCTCTGGGAAAATTAGTAATTTTGATGCCATAACTTCATCTCTTGTTAACATGTTCTATATGCTTGTTTCTGATAGGTACTTTAACTTTAGCAACTATGTGATGCTAGAATTAGGTACTAGACTAGGTAACAAAGCTAATAGACCTAATAACATCTATTATGCTAGATTCTTTATGTTATTGGCTAACCATGTTGCTGAAGGTTTAGTCATAATCAATGAGAATAATAAACTCAAGTGCTGGGCACAAGAGAAAAGAGTTCTTGCAGACTTGAAGAGAATGGATCTTAACAGCAGTGTGCAATTGGTATATTTACCAATCATGAATGCACCCCAGGTAGGTGAGGTAATTGCTTCTACAACTCCTACTTCTTCCAACCCCTCTATTTCTTTATCTTCTAGTGTGGCCATGAAATCTGTGTCAATGCCCCAACAGATTTCTACCAAGGTCACCAAATCCAAACTTTCAAAATCCAAGACAAAGAAAACCACCTCTGTTGTTTCTCAAAAGACAACAGTTGTAACAACAACCATTAACCCTGAGGGAAGTGATCAGGGTGTGAGTGGTGAGGGGAGGGGTGAACATCAAAGAAACCCCCAGGATAAGGAAGGAGAGTTGAGTGCTTCCCAAGCTAGCCAAGCCCCAGTTTCTCAAAAAGCTGTGGTGGTTGAAAAGGTCTCTAGCACATCCCTAGTAGCATCCTCCCAAAAGGATGTTACTATTGAAAAGAGTTCCCATCCAGGAACACAGAACAAAAGAGGGAGGGACACTAAAGCCAAACACTCACCTACAAAAGCCTTTATTAGAAGAAAGAAGGCTAGAACCCAATCTTCTACACAGGGTGCACACACTGCACAGATACATCCATCTGTCTCTGTGCCTTCTCAAACTCAGTTTGATGTGACTCCAATAAATGTGGAGTCACAGCCCCATTCTCTCACAATAACTACACATCAATCACCAAATACTTCTTCACCATCTCTGGATGTGGATATGCTATTCCCATCAATTCCTGATTCTCCCTCTTTACAACTCAGGGAGAAGCCCCACTCAAATACAGGTGATCATCATCTTTTAGATGATTTGTTGGATCACCCGCAAATTCTTTCAGATATAATTGAAGGATCTGTATCAACACATATCAAATCAATCTATACAGATTCAACAGTTATATCACTTTCAATTTCATCTTCTTTTCCTTCTTCAATGGATATCACTCATCCGTTGACAAGTGGTTGCTCTTCAACGGATAAGCTTAACAGCAGTTATCCGTTGATAACAACAGTTTCAACTTCAACGGATATTCCACATCCGTTGATAGTCTCTACACAAATAACTGAAATGATTCCAAGTGTAGAAGACATGAATACTGTGCAATCACTTTTAGGATTGAGGGCAGGGAGTGAAAATTTGAGTGAGAGGCTGGGTTGCTCCCAGGCAAAAGGAGAGATTGAGAGCACAAAAATGCATGCTATTTCTTCCAGCATGGCAAAAGTCAGTGAGTGGAGTACCACCTTAGAAGGTGAAGGTGAGGGAGTGAGATGTGTGAGCCAGGGGGAGCCCCTGATGCAAGAACATAGAGAAAAAGAGAGAAAAGCAGGTACAGTTGATACAAGGGTGGAACCAGCCATTGCTCATGAGTCAATGATTGTGGATGATGCTGAAAAGGAAAGACAATTTCAGCAACATTACAAAGCTGTAATTGATAACATTTCCTTGGATGCTGACACTTTTACTCATCCTGTGACAGCCTATCAACTGTTGGCTGCTCAGGGCAATGAGGAGGCAGAGAGGACACTACATCTAGTGCACTCAACAGAATCTCTTCAAAGGGATAAAGCTGCTATTAACAGGATGCCTTCTACAGCTGATGAGCCATCTGAGGAATTTGGAGTAAATTCTGATGATGATGACTCTATTTCTTCTGATGGAAGCATGAACATAGGGGGAGATGAAGACCCTAGTTCCATTCCTAATCTACCTGAATGGGCCCTGACTAAGGAGCATAGAACAGGTGAATTCAATGTCCACCTGGTCAAACAAATCATCACTATTCAACAGGCCATTCAGAACACTTCAAATGCAAATATCAAGGCTATCCTCCAAGCTCACCTGGACTCACTGCATCTCATGAAGTTGCAGAAAGTAAAGCAAGATATGAGTCTAAATGATCTCAGGAAAGATATTGCTGACTTGAAATCCTTCACTTCAGAAAAATTGGATTCAGTCATGCCCTATGGTACTTTGCAGGACTTGGTTTCGAGATTGAAAAAGGAATCATTTACTGAACAAAGGCTGGCCAAGTTGGAAGACAGAGTTCAAGGAATTGAAGATTCTGTGGCCACCCTTCTTCTCAACCAACAATCTCAAACCAATCTCCTAATGCAGCTGGCAAAAGCACAAGGCTTGACCCCTCTCCTTGATGATAACAAAAAGGGGGAGAATAAAAGGGAAGGGGAAGGAGAGCCCTCTACAAAGATTCAGATATCTAAAGTGCTAGTTCCTGCCATCACTACCTCTCCAATCATTCAAATCAAGGGAAAATCTGATGGAATTGATTTGATTCAGCTAGCAGCAGCTGAAATACAAATGAAAGAACAATGGAGGAGAATTGATGAAAGGTTGCAATTGGTGTTTGGTTCTACACAAAATAAATCAACATCTGTGAAATTTAGCACAAAGATTGAACCAATCAACATGGAGCTCATGCCAGTAGGGAGTCTTAAGGATGGAGAAGCTTCTTCCAAAGAGCTACAAGCTATAATCCTCAAGCCCAATGAAAGATCCAATAAGGACTCAACAAAGAATCCTTTAAAAGAAGTGGACTTTCCTCCTTCAAAAGATGATGAGAACAAGATCTTAGGCAGGAGTATTGCCTATCTCAAAAAGTCCATGGATGAGGCTGTAAGGAGAAATAGAGCTATTATCATTAGAGAGGGAAAGAGCATATGTGTGATGCAAGGACATCCCAAATTCTCAATAGCTAAGAAAGAAGAAGCCAAGCAATTAAAGGCTGACAAAAGAGCACAAGCAAAGCTTGAAAAACAGCTAAAGTCAAGCCAAGTTGAAGAAATGAAAGGAATTGAAGTCAGGGGTGAAGAAAAGATTGCTAACTTAGATGAGGTTCTTGGGAGCATATTTGGTGAAAATATGGAGGAAAGAGAGGAATGGCAGAAGGGAAACAGAAGAAAGGCCAAGGCACACAGAAGGAGTGAAGATAACCCTGAAGATACCAAATCTATATCTAAACCACTACCTTCCATACCTGAACCTTTTGTTACTGATCCCTCTATAAATATCCATGGTGAACCAATCATTCCAAAAGAGGAACCTATTGATTGGGACAACATCACTTTGCCTACCTTTCTAACCACTCTTCCACCACCAAAGAAACAGAAAAGAAAACCAAAATCTACACCTCCCACAACCTCTAAGAAATTCACTCAAAAACAAAAACCTAAGCCTAAGTCACCCATTTCTAAAGATGATTATGTTCACATCTGTGACATAAAAGAAATTTCAGACATTGAACTCTATCTGGATGAGCTGGAGGATGTAAGGGGAATAGCTGCCTACAGACAGTTACCAGAAAGATTAGTGTTCAGATATAAAGGAGCTGGGGAAAGAACATGGCCTCTCCACAGGATTCTAAATGAAGGCTACTCTACCTTGATCAGAGTCTTTTCAGCCATCAAAAAGGATTCTGGCTTTACCAGAACAGCCAAGACTGAAATTCTCAACAAGATTGCCAACATAAGGAAGACTTGGAGGGAACCAAATGCTTTGCCCAGAACCTTACTCATACAAGAAAGGGGAACTAAAATTCACAAATCACCTCATTGGTTGATGGAATTTAGAGATGACAAAGGAGTCAGAAGATTTTTCAGACTTGAAGACCAACTCAAGATTGCCAGCAATGAAACTCTCAAGGAAATGCAATCTAAGTTGGATATCAGTGATGAAGATGAAGCTGAATTCTTCAGAAAACTCCAACTCCAAATTGAGGGAAATGACAAAGGGCTAGGAAAGAAAACCAGGGAACAAAGAAGAAAATGATGATTTGCTCAGGCTAGAGGAGCACCCTTGGAAATACTGTAAATCTTCAATTACCTCCTAGTACATACACTTTTGCAGCACTTTTTATATTTCTACTTAGTTTCAATTCAAATATTTGTTAAGTGTTTTGTTATCATCAAGTTAACCCTGAATTTATGCCTACAGTTCTTATAGACATAAATAGGGGGAGATTGTTAGGAATATATGTGCATTAGTTTGATGATATGTTTAACAAAACACTTAAGTAGAAATTTAGTGTCTGTAGCCTCAACGGATAAGACCACTTTGGCTATCCGTTGATGGTGTAGCTTTACTTAGAAATAAGTCTAGTATTGTAGCATATTTCAGTCTCTGTATTTAAAATTGTAATTCTTAGAAGTTGAGAGAAACTATAAGTCATGTTGACTACTAGATGATATGCAGATAGGAAGGCCAATTGTAAATATATCATGCCTTGTAATTTTGTATAAATGAAGTGGTATCAACGGATGACTTAAAAGACCTTCAACGGATGAGAAGCTAAGCTTCAACGGATGTCTCTAAAGCTTCAACGGATAACATCCTTCAACGGATGAGAGCATCAACGGATGAAAGCTTCAACGGATAACATCCTTCAACGGATGAAGTCATCAACGGATGAAAGCTTCAACGGATGTTCTGCTAATCAGCCGTTGATAAGTGGTAGTTGTACCTACAAGCAGAGGCACGTGGGTTGACAGAGAAAACTGAGATGTGGTAGCCGAATTTCAGGATCAACAGAAAAAGCAGCCGTTCTTCTTTTGTACAAAGTTGCAATAGTCAACAAAGTACTTGAGTGAACAGGAAAAGAAGCAAGTGAAGAACTTATTTTACTATTGTAATTTTATATTGTTTTTCACTTGTACACTTGGTAATATATATGAACCAAGAAGAAGCTAGTAATTAGAGAGATTTTTCCAGAGCTGTTAAGAAATATCTTGAGAGAAAATTCATCTAGTTTGTACTAGGATGCAGCTGTGATCAACATTGTTGAACACAGATTTTCTAATATACCATCTCTGGTGGAACAACAAATCCACCAGAAAAGTTTTTAAGGTCTGTTGTGTTCTTTACATTTGTGCTTGAATATATATCTGTCTGTATTAGCTTAAAGCAATTCACACACTTGTTCTTCTTGAACACACAACTTTATAAACTGCTCAAAACTTGAAAAAGTTTTGAGATTTACATTCAACCCCCCTTCTGTAAATCTCATTGTTAGTCTTCTAGGAATAACACTTTACATATCTAAATCAACTACGATCCTATAAATCAGCACCTTCTGATTTATCTCGCAGTCATGACTTATCATCCAAGTCATTCTTCAACGGATAGCTTTGATCAACGGATAATTGTTTTAGCTTCAACGGATAATCATATTAGAGCAGTTGATAATATCCTGATTGTGACATAAATCATGATCTTCGATTTCGCCAATTCTCAACAATCTCCCCCAATTTATGTTTTGCAGAATAAGCATAAATTCCAATAGAATTGTTTAGTGCCAAAAACCAGATAGACAAAATAAGTAGTGTAAAGCTTACTTTGTTTCATATGTAGATCTTCAAATTTTCTGATAGACTCCGCACTATCTCTAAACAAAAGCTTTAACTCTGTCATCAATCTTTTTTCACAGAATATCTTCTAACTTGATCTTCAAATTCTTTTTATATTCTATTATGTCTGATAATTTATAGATAGTATCCCTCAGACTTCTGATTTGTGCTCTTTCTGTCATCATGTCTTCCAATGAAACATAGGAAGTTTTTCTTCCATCAGGATTCATAGTTATATGTCTCTGAGTAAGAACATTTTGAATGACAGCTTCACATTTCTTCATGTTGACTTCTTGCCCTCTGAAATTTATGTATTTAGGAATATATGATCCGAAATAATATCGACCATCATCTAGTATCCTTATTTTGACATCATCAATCAAAACTTGTGCATAATTTCATAATGAACAAGTTGGGGGAGATTGTAATATATATCAATCAGTTATATAATAGATGATATCAAAGATTACTGATGCTGACAATGTCATTAGCAATCAGTTATATAATAGATGATGTCAAAGATTACTGATGCTGACAATGTCATTAGCAATCAGTTATATAATAGATGATGTCAAAGATTACTAATGCTGACAATGTCATTAGAAATCAGTTAAGCTTGGAGCCAACCCTAAGTAAGTTGTATTGTAACCTTAATCTATAATTTATACTTGTAACACTTAATGTCTGTAAAATATAAATGGAGCAGACTGGAGCATTTTTCCCTAAACAGTGTCAAGCCTAAGAATTCTATCTGGAAGAAGATCAAGAAGGTCATGCCTCAGAAGAATTGTGAAGAAGCTTGGAGTTGAATAATTCTGTTTGGTGAAAAACATTCTAAGTCAAGATCTCTACAAGTCACAGAATTAGTGTTATAGAGAAGTCATTCGAGAACTCAGAAAGACCTATCGAGAACTCAGAAAGACCTATCGAGAACTCAGAAAGACCTATTGAGAACTCAGGAATTGTCTATTGAGAACTCAGGAAATGCTATTGGAGATATCGATAAGTCAGATACCCATTCGAGAACTCAGAGATATCGACAAGTGTACATTCATTAGAGAACTCTGAGTTATCGATAAGCCAAAGTCCATTAGAGAACTCTGAGTTATCGATAAACCAAAATTCACTAGAGAACTCAGAGTTGTCGATAAGTCAAGTCAACAATGAAGTTTCAGAGATATCGACAAGCCAACATGCCTATCGAGATGGCGAGTTCTCTACAGCTTAATTGGAGATCTCGAAGTGAAGAAATTTCTCTAAGTACAGAATTGCAAACAGTTAAATATCCAAGGTTGCAAATCAAGAAACAATTCACACAATTGAATTGACAAGTCTACAAAAAGTAGCTTGAGAGATGTGCAAGATTAATGGTAAAGATTAACTGACAGAGGAAAATTAAGGTAAACACGGGATGCTAAAGATATGCTAAGCCAGAAATGGAAGATTTGCGTTTCTATAAATAGAAATGACAAGTGACAGTTTAGAAAAGCTAATAGCATGTTTATTATCCACTGTGTAAACTAGCAGTTAACTGAGTTATAAAGTTAACACTGGTTCTCTAGTTAGAAGTATCAATTGAGATCAAAATTTCTTGTATTCTCTCTCAAGAAAGAAGCTAAGTTCTAAACCAAGAACTTAGAGATTTTGTAGCAAAACACTGCTTGATTTTTAATATAAAATTAAGTGAGTTTTGAAGATCCTTGTTTTACATATTTGCACTGTTATTTATGTTTAACATCTATTCTATAAAATCATTGATAACAACCAACTGCTAAACCCAAAGTCGATCAAAAAGTAAACATTCAAGCCAAAACACATTCACCCCCCCTGTGTTGTATTCATATCTAACAAGTGGTATCAGAGCAAAATCTGAAAGTAAACAGATTAGATCTTGGAAAAATGAATACACAGAAAACCAGTAGTATCAAGATTCCTCCCTTTGATAAGGACAACTACACTTTATGGAAAAAGAAAATGTTGTTGTTTATAAGAATGGCCAATCATTTTTACATTCAGATCCTCAAGAATGGGCCCTTCACTTCTATGGTTAGAGTTGAGGAAACCACAGATGGAGACATGGTTATTCCAGCTCATTTTGCTCCCAAAGATGCCTCTGAGTATACTGATATTGAAAGAGAGAAAGTTTCCCTAGACAGTGCTTTGCAACTGATACTAATTGAGTCACTTGACAATGTAATGTATAATAACATTGTCAACTGTGACACTGCTAAACAGATCTGGGAAAAGATTGAGATACTCTGTGAAGGAACTGAGGAGGTTAGGTCAATCAAAGAAGGATATTGATTTCTCAGTATGAGGGTTTTATGGCTAAACCAAAGGAAGGTATTACTGATGTGTTTGAAAGGTTTAATAAGCTGATAAATGACTTGCAGCTTCATGATAAATTTTATGATGTTGAAGAAGTGAATTTGAAGTTCTTGCTTACTCTCCCAGATCATTTGGAACAAAAGATCTCTGCAATTAGAGAAGGAAGGGATTTGAGTAGAATCACACTGGAAGTGCTCTATGGGGTTCTGAAAACTTATGACCTTGAAATGATTCAAAAGAAATCAGTAAGGGCTGGTCAAGGATATGTAATGGATGGCTCAAGTGCACTGATTGTGAATGATGGCCAGACCTCTAATGATGAACAACGATCCCAAACTCCAGAAATTTCTACAAGTGAGAAAAGAGTCAATGACACTAAAGAGCAAGTTATACTGGAATTGGATGAAGAAGATGAGTTCTACACTCTTGATGAGCTTGATGAGCTAGACAAATCAAAGGCTTACTTGGCTAGAAAATTCTCTAACATTAGAGTGAAGAAACCAAGATTTTTCAAGAGCAAAGGATAGTCCTTCAACAAAGACAGCAGCTGGAAAGGAAAAGGGAAGTACACTCCTGATAGCAAAACTGGCTACAAAACTGGATCTGTTGACAGATCAAACATAAGGTGCTTTAACTGTGATGAGTTGGGCCATTTTGCTACAGAATGTAGGAAACCCAAGAAGGCAAAGAAAGACAAAGCCTATCTTGAATTGGAAGCAAAGTATGATGCTCTTCTAAAGAAGCAACAAGGGAAAGCTTATTTTGTTGAGGGCAAGAGTTGGGATGATTCAGATAATGATGAAGATGAAGAATTTAGAAACTATGCACTCATGGCCTTGGAGCAAGGAGACTCTTCATCATCTAAATCACAGGTACCAACTCTTATCACAATTGATTTAAATGTGAGTCAATATAAGGAAACTATTGAAAAGATGAGCACAGAAATGTTTCACATTCATACAAGCATAGTTGCTGCAAATGAGGAAGTTATCAGATTGAAAAAGATCAATGAAAAACTTGAGAGTGAAAAACAAGAGACTGAATTGTTGCTGGTTGAGCTTGATGCTGCTAAGCAAGAAAATGCATACTTAAAGAACAAATTAAAGTGTGCAAGTGAAATTGAAGCAGTATTGAGAGAAAGGCAAGAGAAGAATGAAGTGAAGCTGAAATCCTTCAAAAATGCTTCTGAGTTGATTGGCCAATATCATGAAAAGAACAAGCCATGTGCAAACATTGCCATTGGTCTTGATTATGAGGGTTTGAACAACAAAAAGAAGTCTGTCAGTGACAAAGGAAAATCAACTGAAACTGAGAATGTTCCAATTATTTTGAAGAAAGTTGAATCACCTTTGTTCAAGGCATGTGAGGTGAACTTCAGTGAAGAAGAGTTGATCATCAAACAGGAGATAGCTGATGAGGACAAGGAAAAGAAAAATGATGAGACAACTCAGTCTTCCATCTCTGTTGAAACACTAAAAGCCAATCAAGAAACTAAGGAGCCTGTGAAGGAGATTAAAGCTGAAGAGGTTCAAAAGAAAAAGAAGAATAGAAATGGAAAGATTGGGATAAACAAAAGCAATAATTTTGCTTATATTTCAGATGTTCCTAGAAAGAGGTGTGAGAATTGTGGATCAATGGATCACCTAACTCACCTTTGTAAAAAGATTGTTAGCAATCCACCAGAAGGAGTCTGCAAGTACAATGAAGCTAAGGCTAATGATCCCTATTCATTCTGTGACAAGTTTGACTGCATTCCCTACAATATGAAAGTGATGAAGAGTTGCCACAAATTGAGAATTGATCTCATAGAATCAAAAGTTGGTTCTATATCTGAAAGGGAAAATGCTCAACAGTCTATGAATTCCATTTTATCTGAAAATTCTCATTTTGACTTCTGCAAAATCAGTTAACAAGAAGAAAGTGCCCAACACAGCTTGGGTAGCTAAACACACTTAATCCTCATTGTGTGCAGGGCAAAGGAAAGAAGGTCATATGGATCATTGATAGTGGATGTTCCAGGCATATGACAGGGTGATAAGGCCCTGCTATCACAATTTGAGGAGATGGCTGGCCCTTTGGTGACCTTTGGAGACAACAACAAAGGATTCACAATGGGATATGGCAAGATTGTTTCTGGAAATATTGTCATTGAAGATATAGCACTAGTTGTTGGATTAGAAGTAAATCTTCTAAGTGTTAGTCAATTTGCAGACAGAGATTTTCAAGTTGTTTTCAACAAAGAAGATTATGCTTTTATTAGCAAAAAGACTGGTGAAATTGCTCTTAAAGGAGTAAGAAATGGAAGCTTGTTTGTTGCAGACTTAGACTCAACAAATAAGGATGGAGTATGTTGTTTCTACACCAAGGCATCAGAAGAGCAAAGCAAATTGTGGCATAAGAAGCTATCTCACTTGAATTTCAAAGCAATCAACACCTTAGTCAAGAAGGAGTTTATGAGAGACATGCCTAGTCTGGAATTTGCTCAACTGGAAGTTTGTGAAGCTTGTCAGAAAGGAAAAATGAAAAGATCAAGTCACAAGTCAAAATATGTGAATTCTATAAGTGCACCTCTGCAACTTATTCACATGGACTTGTTTGGGCCAGTAAATGTCTTGTCCATTTCAAGGAACAAATATGCCCTTATCATGGTTGATGAGTTTTCAAGATACACTTGGGTTGAGTTCATGTACTCTAAAGATGAAACTCCAAACATTATAATTGAGCACATCAAGAAAATTGAGAAGCAAGCTGAAGGAAAAGTTAGTGTGAAAAGATTGAGGAGTGATAATGGAACAAAATTCAGAAACTCAATATTAAGTGAATTCTGCAAAAGCAAAGGCATTGTTCAAGAATTTTCAGCAGCTAGAACACCTCAACAGAATGGAGTAGTTGAGAGGAAAAATAGAACATTAGTTGAAGCTGCTAGAACCTTGCTACAAGATGCTCAGTTGCCAACTAGTTTTTGGGAAGAGGCTATTAATACTGCATGTTACACTCAAAACAGATATCTCATCAACAAAGCTCATGGCAAATCACCTTACTCAATCATGTCTAACAGGAAGCCTGCAGTGAAGCATCTACATGTGTTTGGAAACAAGTGTTATATTCTAAAAGACAACTCTGAATATGTGGGACAATTTGACTCTAAAGTTTTTGAAGCAATTTTTCTGGGATATTCATTGGAAAGAACAGCCTACAAAGTTTATGTGATTGATCAAAAGAAAATTATGGAAAGCACAGATGTGACTTTTGATGATGACAAGTGTCCAGGCTTGGAATTCCTTGATGTAAATGATGTTGAAGCCCTTGCATTTGAGAATCTAACCATTGATAGTGATTCTAATGAGGAAGATGAAGTTGTGGCACAACATATGACAAATGAAGAGACCTCTGAACAAAATCATGGGAATGAAAGCTCTCTTCAGACACCTGAATTTGGTGGCACAAACTCAGGGGGAGAAGGAGAGAATGGAAATGACAGTCATGGTAATACTGAAGAAAATGATGAAGGCATTAGTCAACAGACAAACACTAGAAAGTGGGATATGAGTCATACAGTAGAAGCTATTATTGGTGATCCCTCAGCTGGTGTGAGAACTAGAAGTGCAACTACTAATCAATGCCTACATGCATATTTTCTATCTCAAGTAGAGCCCAAGAAAACTGAAGAAGCCCTATTGGATCCTGATTGGATATGTGCTATGCAGGATGAGCTGAATCAGTTTGAGAGAAACAAAGTTTGGAAATTAGTCCCTGCACCAAAGAACAGAAGCATAATTGGAACTAAGTGGGTGTATAGGAACAAAATGGATGAAAATGGAATTGTTACTAGAAACAAAGCAAGGTTGGTTGCTAAAGGCTACTCACAAGAAGAGGGAATTGACTATGATGAGACTTTTGCTCCTGTTGCAAGACTAGAAGCAATAAGAATTTTTTTGGCATTTGCTGCACACTCAGATTTCAAGGTGTATCAAATGGATGTCAAGAGTGCTTTTCTTAATGGTGAACTAGAAGAAGAAGTTTATGTGCAACAACCACCTGGCTTTGAAGATCCAGAATTTCCTAACTTTTTTTACAAATTACTCAAGGCTCTATATGGATTGAAACAGGCACCTAGAGCCTGGTATGACACACTGTTAAAATTTCTACTCAAACATGGTTTTATTAGAGGTACTATTGATAAGACTCTCTTCTACAAGAAGCATGGTGAAGATATGATCCTAGTTCAAATCTATGTGGATGATATCATCTTTGGATCTACAAATGAAAAGCATTGTCAAAGATTCTTTAGGCTAATACAGAGTGAGTATGAAATGAGCATGATAGGAGAATTGAGTTACTTCCTTGGCCTTCAAGTTATTCAAAGAAGTGATGGTATTTTCATCATCCAAACCAAATATGTGAATGACTTATTGAAGAAATTTGGTATGGTGGATAGCTCACCTGCATCTACACCAATATCTACTGCAACCAAGTTAGATGAAGACAAGAAAGGCAAGAGTGTGGATATTTCAAGCTACAGAGGGATGATTGGATCATTGCTTTATTTGAATTCCAGTAGACCAGACATCATGTTTGCTACTTGTCTATGTGCTAGATTTCAAGCCAATCCAAAGGAATCACATTTGATGGCTGTGAAAAGGATTTTCAGATACTTAAAGGGAACTCCAAACTTGGGATTATGGTATCCTAAGGAAACTGGTTTTGAAGCTGTTGGATACACAGATACAGATTTTGCTGGATGCAGGGTTGATAGGAAAAGTACTAGTAGAAGCTGTCAATTTCTTGGTTAAAGACTTGTATCCTGGTATAGTAAGAAATAACAATCTGTGTCAACTTCCACAACTGAGGCTGAATATATAGCTGCTGGAAGTTGTTGTGCTCAAGTGCTTTGGATTAGAAATCAGCTAATGGACTATGGTCTAGTGTTACACAAAATTCCTATTATGTGTGACAATACTAGTGCCATATCTATAGTAGCTAATCCAGTTAATCATTCTAGAACAAAGCACATTGATGTTAGGTACCATTTTATCAGGGAACATGCTGCAAATGGTACCATTGAGCTCATTTTTGTTCCAACAGAGAAACAATTAGCTGACATTTTTACTAAACCTTTGGATGAAGCAACCTTCACTAGACTTGTGAGTGAAATTGGAATGCTCAATTCTTCATCCTAAGGCTAGAACTCAGCTAATGTGTTGCAGCAGATTAATTTTTAATAAATCAACCTAGTTTGATTTAATTGGAAATTAACTGAAATATGAATTATAAATATTTCAGAATCTCTGTGTATTTTTTTTTAAAAAACTCAAAAATTAACTTAGAATATTTCAAATTCTAAGTAAACTGCTTAGTTGTTAATTTACATCTTAAATGTGTAAAATTAACACTAAGTAGTATAACAGTACTCAAAGGTATAGAGAACTGATTTCTCGATAAGTCAAAATGACTTATCGACAAGTCATTTTAGAGTTCTCGAGTGATTCCTCGATAAGTCTATTTATAGACTTCTCGAACGACTTCTCGATAAGCTCTAGTATGACTTATCGATTAGACCATGTAGAGTTCTCTAATAGTGTTAATTCATAGAGTTCTCGACATGGATATTTTGAGACTTATCAATAACTCAGAACTAAAATAATTTAATTCAATGAATTATTTTAGACAAATACTTTTGGAAAATTTATTCTGATTTCAATTTGATTCAATTGAAATAAATTAGAATCATTTTTAGTCCATTTTCGGACAAACTGGGCATTTATCAGAGTTCTCGATAAATCATTTCTTAGTTCTCGAAAAGAATTAATAAAATGACTTATCGAATGTACCTTTTTCAAATTCAAAATTACTTCTCGATAAGTATTTTACTTTTTCTATAAATACCCAGACTTCTCGATTAATTTGAACTTGGAATTTTTCAAAATTCTAAGTAAACTGAATATTTATTACTTCATATCTTCAGTATATGAACTTAATAAATAACAGATCAAAAGAAGCAAAAAGTATGAAAAACTGAACAAATTTAATTCTTAAATGTTGTTCATAAAAATACTTTTGACATACTTTGTCTCTAATTTCTCTGACTTATTGACACATTTACATGCTTATATGATTTCTTGTTTACGTGAAAATAGGTTAGTCCAATGTTAGTAGACTAGTACATTATTTGTGTTGTTTTGAGTACGCTGATAGTGGTTAAATTATTTGACTATATGCTGATAGGAGTAGTTACTTTTATGTAGGGAGTACTTGTTTATTTGCATGGGGAACAGTTATTCTAAATAGTGAACTAAAATTCTTGAGTACTTGCATGGGGAATAGTAACTAGTCATTTCTATTTGTCAAATATGCTTATGTGATTAATACTCTTATTATCCGGGCAACTCAAGAGTCTATTGATTTCTATCTTTACTCCCTCTCTAAATTAAAACACTTCACTATTTATCATTCATCACTCTCATATTCTCAACAAACATCTACTTTCAAACTCACCTCCTGTTCATCTATCTCTCTCTCACTCAAATGGATGCCCCAGTCTTTTACAGACTTATTCGTGGAGTTTACCAACCGGTCCATCATTTGGATGATGACCTAGTTTATTTTGATCCTATCGGATTTCGTGTCCGTCTCAAGGGGGTTGTTTACAGCCCCTTTGATATTCCACTTGAGGTCTTTTACGAACTCTCATGGAATGATCAAATCGGCATTCTTTTCTTTGAAGAGGAAGTCTCTCTGGAGATGGAGAGATGTGCAAGGGTGGCTGAGCAGCAACGACATGCTGCTCTGGAGCTGCAGGAGAGAATCATTTCTCTTGCAAACTCCATGTCCAGAGCGTAAGAGCGCAGGGCAAGGAGGTTGGCGGAAGAGATGGTTCTTGTGTACTGTACCCCTTTTATTGTGATTGAAGTGATCTTCTTTGATTTAGAAATAGATGAATTCTTTGTTTTCCTCTTGTTAGACTTCTGTAGATCAACTTCCTTAGCAATTTTAACTTCCTTGGCTGTTTTTGTTGTAGAAATTGTTTGATCAGGAATTGTCATAAACTTGTCAGGAATTGCTTGAGACCTGTCAGGATGTGACCAATATTTGTCAGGATTTGTAGATTCCTGATCCAGAGCAATATCAGCCAATACCTGAAGACCATCTGGTTTCTTGTGAATCTTGTCTGCTAACTTTATTAATCTTATTTTCTTAGGTTTAGTAGCTAAAATTAAATTTTGATCTTCTCTTGTACTAACACTAGTAACCTCCACTGGTCTAGCAGGCTTCTTAAAAACAAGTGGACCATCACTGTTACTTTCAGAGTGTGATGATTCATCAACTAGTTCAGACTAGTTCTAACTTTCCTTTTCTTGATTTTTTCAAGCTTCTTCTTGTGTGTTACTGATGAAATACTTTTCTTCCTTACTCCACCTTGTTACTTCAAAGATATAGGTGAGAGTAAAATAACCTTTAGACCTGATTTTCTTGAAAACAAATCAGACTTAGCTACTGTCTTTGATTTTACAACTAATTACTTTTGAGAAGAATCAGAGGTAATTTTGTGATTCGATATAAGTGAAGAAAAATGAACACTTGGGTCAGGAACATGATTGGATGTGTCTTGTCCCATAGTATCAGGATTTGAAAAACTATATTTGTCAGCCATTTTGTTAGACAAAAATACCCACAATTCTGGAGGTAAAACTGTTTCTCTCCTGAAAGTATCTTTCCATTTTACTAAATCAGTCAAAGATTTAAAATTAATTTGAAAGATCATCAGTAATTCATCGTTTTCAAAACTTTACATGTCATCTGTCGTTTGCTTGAATTTTTAATTTACTAACTGTTCTTTTCTAGACATAAAATATTCAAGTCAGTTTTACACATGCATGATCAACACGAATATAAACAGTTATAGTAGAAAACATGTAAGAGAAAAAAAAAAGTTTCCTGATATTCATTAAACAGATATTCCATTGATGCTTTCGAAGATAATTACAAGATGTTAAAATACAAAGGATTCCTAACTCCTAAAAGCTAGATCCTACTCTATCTTCATCTTCTTTGTGGATTTCTGACTCTTCAAAGCTCTGCGTCGGTAAATACGTGAGACTGAAGTTGCAAGAGAATAATGTTCTCTTACAACGTGAGAGCTTTAATCCGATGCCTCTCAGCTTCATTGGCGCGGCGTTCCTCTTCAATGATAACCTCCAGTTAAAAAAACTGGAGATCAGTCTGCTGCTCAAAAGACAGCTTATAGACTAATGATGGAACGTTATGAGGATTATAGATTTCATCAATAATCTTAACTCTAAGACCCCAAGGGTCATAATAGATATGACCCTCAAGAAACTTGAAGGCTAAACTCCACCGTCAGTACGAGTGAAAAATTGACCTTGATTCATGATGAAGGTTTTGAAAAGACAAAGAATTGTATATGGAGAGAGAAAGAATGAAACGCTTGAACAAGGTGCGAGATTTCTCAGAGATAATGTGGATAATTTATAGCCAAAACCTACTAAGAATTTAAAGAGACACTTTGATTAACCGTGTAATAATGGATACTGCATGCATAATATTACGCATATTTAGGCAAATAACACATAGTCTCTTTACATGAATCTATTCCTAATATAAAACTACTAATGATGACAAGTTCAACATGATTATTCAAAGTAGAATAAAACAAATTTGTAACACTTTTATAAATCACGAAAGAAATAATGTTACCGTCCTTTTAAAAAAAAGTCAAGTCTTGTCCATCACTTGCTGAGATAAAATTTGTAATCTAAAATCAGAGATTTAATCATGATTTCTCCCCCTCAGTATTTGCATTGTTGAATTTAGTAGCAAAAATAACAAATCTTTTCTCCACTGACCAATTTGTCAAAATTTTACAAGTCATTAGCAATAAAAATTACAGAATTAGTTTCATGCAAAACTCCCCCTGTAATCATGTTGTCAGTTCCTGGTAGTTTTGCGTTTCTCCCCCTCAACATGTGCATTATCATCAAGATTTGCCTTCTTTCCTGATTTGAGACTTTTGTCCACAAATATACCTTTTTCCAAATCTTTCTTCATCAGTTCATTGAGGTTATTGAAACTGAGATGAGAAAACTTCTTGTGTCAATTCCAACTTTCATCTACTGATGCCTTGGTTACCAGACAAGTTTCTGGACCATCAGTATTTGCATAATGTTTAGCTTCATAAACGTTTACATGTCTGTAAGCTTTGAAGACCGTTTTTCTTGTGATTGTATGAACTACTTCACAGTGAGTATCATAGAATATGACATAGAAAGCTCTGACAGTGATTTGACTAATGCTCAATAAATTGTGCTTCAGTCCATCTACCTGAGCTACATTTGAGATGATGACATTTCCAATGATAATATCGCCATATCCTAGTATTTTTCCTACATTGCCATCTCCATAGGAAACCATTGGGCCAACCCTCTCCTCATATTCTGACAACAGGGATTTATTTCCAGTCATATGTGTTGAACAGCCACTGTCCAAGACAAGCACATTCTTCTTGTTTCCGTATAATCAGAAATATAGAAAATAGTCAAAATTTTTGAGAACCCACACTTGTTGGGTTCTTCTTGACAACTTATGCATTTTTACATTAGCAGGCATTTTGTCAGGATTTGGTCCATCAGGATTCACTCCATCGGGATTTGTCTTGACACTTTTAACTCTATAAAATGTATGCACATTCAGTTTAGCAGTTCTATTTAAAACAACAATTTTATTGAATTTTGGGAAAGGATCATAATTGTTGTGATACACATTATGATAATCCTTACATGTGTAAATAGAATGCCAACTGCTACCAAAATGAGAACAAGGATTTTGTGGTTTATATAATACTGATCTACCACTAATGTCAGATTTAGGAATTTTAGAGATTATCTTTTTAGGCTTCCTGCAATCAATCGCAATATGATTAGTATTACCACAGTTAAAAAAAACTTTCCTAGGTGCATTAGGAATATATTTATAGTTGTTTGCCTTGTTTATTCCTTATTTTCCATTTCTACCTCTTTTGGACCTAGGTTTGGGAGCCTTAGACGTTATCTCACATATCTTCTTGTCTAACTGACTCTTAGAGAGAAGTCCTATATTTTTACCTTTCTTGTCTTACTTTTTAGGATCTTCTTTTTATTTTAGCAGGGACTCTAGGTTCAGCTTTTCCTTCAGCATTGTTCTTAGAGGCCAAATTCATAGACTGACTCGACTCCTCTTTCATCAGTTCCAATAAACTTAACTGGAGTAGTGTTATTGATGGATTTATTGATATTCTTATCAGCAAATTTGTTATAACCTAGACATTCTTTCTAGTTCTTGTCACTGAAAAAATCATAAACTTTCTTTCCTGAGGTCATCCAAGTCTTAACCACTTCTCTTTCCTGTTCTAGAACTTTCTCTAGTTTAGCATACCTAATGTTTATCTGAGTTTCATTATGCTATGCTTTCTTACATGCTTTTTCATGTTCATTCATGCATACTAACTCAGCTTCTAAGAATTCCTTTCTTTCTTTAAGCCTCTTATTATCAGCAATCAAACTATCACATTCAATAGTCTTACATTTAAAAGTAACATGCAAAGATTACAAGAAATTTTTAAGTTCAGACACATTATCAATATCAACAGGAAATATAACGAAAGGTACCTTATCAGTTCCTGAGACATTCTCTTCATGAGCTGCCATGATTGCATAGCATTCATCATCATTTCCAGTTTCTGATAAATCCATCCAGTCTCTGTTGGAGTTTGTTATGACCAAAGCTTTTCCAGTTGTCTTGGGGCACTCACTTACCAGATGTCCCCTTTCATTACAGTTGTAACATTTCACCTTGGTCTTGTCAAACTTCCTTTTCTTGTTGTTCTTACCATCACTCCTTCTGAACTTTTCTTTGCCTTGACCAGAGGACCTTCTGTTAAAACCACCTTTCCTCTATGGTTTTCCAAACCTCATCCTTCTGAATCCTTTCACTAGCATTGCAACCATCTCAACCACTTGAGGATCATCCATATCGATTTCAGTTTTCTCATCAGTATCTGTTTCAGGATCTGATGTATCATCAGTATCTAATTATTCCACAATGTTTCTTCTCATTGACCTCTCACTTATCTTTTCCTTGCCTTTGTGAGTCTCAGCATTAAGAGCCAAAGCCTTCATCTTCTGACTTTTTCTATTCTTCCTCTATTGGATCTCCAAGTCATGAGTCTTCAGCATCCCATATACTTCATCTAGTGTCAGAGAATCATGATCATATTAATGCCTAATTATTGAGGCCTGTGTATCCCAATCTTCTGGAAGAGCTCTCAGAAATTTGGTGTTTAAGTATTCCCTTTCATATTCTTTTCCAACCAATGATAGATCATTTAGAAGTGTCGGAAATCTATCATATATGTCAGTAATCGACTCATCAGCTTTGGCATCAAATTGCTCATATTCTTGCACAAGAACAACCCTTCTATTTTTCTTTATTGCCATCGTATCTTGACATTGTGTTTCTAAGGCATCCCAGATTTCCTTTGCAGTCTTGCATGCAATAACTCTGTTTGACATCACATTGTCCAAACTGTTGTGCAGAATATTCCAAACTTTAGCATCTTTAAGAATAACAACTTTTTCAGCATCTGACCACTTTGATTTTTACTTTATTGCACAGTGTTCAGGAGCATCTGTAGACATAGCCACAATTTCCATAAGATATAGAGGTCCTATTTTGATGATATCAACAGATGCATCATCAATAGATTCAAGGAACATTAACATCTTTACTCTACATGTGGAGTAATCAGATTTCTTCAGGGTGGGAATTTTCATGCTTTCATAATTACTTCCAGACATCTTGACCTTTGCAAATTAACAGTTAATTTGACCGCTCTGATACCACTTGCCCAGTATGGTAATTATTTAAGGGGGGTTGGATACAATTACTAAATAAATCAATGTTTATGAAAGTAAATTAAGAACAGATGAATCAAATAACAGTTTATATTGATCTTTGATAAAATGTTACAAAACTCTCTTAAGAACAATATTCTTAAGAGCTGCTAGGTTACACAAATACTCGAGTTGTGCTCTATCACTTATTGTGATAACCTATTCTTTGTTTATATACTACACATCTACAAATCAGTCCTCTATCAATTACAAGATATATAACTCTAATACTTTACATATCTAAATCAACTACGATCCTATAAATCAGCACCTTCTGATTTATCTCGCAGTCATGACTTATCATCCAAGTCATTCTTTAACGGGTAACTTTGATCAATGGATAATTGTTTTAGCTTTAACGGATAATCATATTACAACAGTTGATCATATCCTAATTGTGACATAAATCATGATCTTCGACTTCGTCAATTCTCAACATATACAACTTCACGTCATATTATTTCGTGCAACTCTCCATATAGAATTGATGAACAGCCTCCAAGGCACGTCCCGTCAAAGGCTCGTCAATACAAACAAAATAAGCACACATTATAGTTGCACATCTCTACCAACGCCTATCGGCATTCTCGTTGGTCCACATATTACCAATCTTAGGATCCACACCACAAAAGCACATCTCCCGTCTCTCCATCACAGTGCTTGTAAAAAAGTGATTTATGTATGATGAAGTATGAGGAGACTGATATTTATAGAAAAAATTGAAGCATAAAGGAATGAGTAGCCCATGAATGCACAGAGAAAAGTCACATGCAACATTCAAAGAAGTTGTTACATGCAGAGTTATTCAAACATCTGCTAATTTATAAAGGACTGTCATTAAAATAAAGTCACTTCATTTACTTGTTTCAATGTGATAAGAAATGTGTAAAATAAAGTCACCGCATTTACTTGTATCAATATTTCAATGCCATCATCTTAGGGCCTCGAACACGCAATCATCGTAGGGCCTCTAGTTGAAGGAATCCTCGGATATGCCCTTTAGATCATAATGAATGTCGCGTAAAGAATGTGTATGCACACGTGCACCATCCAAAGGGACCATCCATCTATAACCAAGTATATTATATTACTGATGAGGTTGCAATATTTGTCAACATGAAAAAAAGAAGTAAAGTTAATTTAGCATACCTCATAGCACAATGATGTTGCATCAAATAAGCGTCTCGCTGTCTACAAGTTAAACTTGTACAATGCTCATATATCCAAACATGTACGAGATATGCATTTGAAAAATAAATACTTTATGTACGCATGAAGCATGGATCATGTACCCCATTGTACGAAGTATGGGGAAATGTACCTATAACAAAGTCTTGGACCCGTATTGCTCTATCTTATATCCAATATTGGCTTAGCACATGCGCCGTTAAAGATAAGCAAGACATGCACAACCCCATCTATAAGTAATGATCTGAGGCACGTGGCGCACAAATAGGAGGAGGTTCAGCTGCATGTGGTAACCACTTTAGCACAATAGAAACAATTAGTAGAATGAAGTGTGCACGTGTGTGGTACAATAGCTCACGCTCATAATCAGGACCATTAGCTGAGCGTAGGTGTGCACAGTCAACAAAATTAGGAACCAACCAGCTGATTTTAATTTCACCCTTCTTGATGACATCTGTTTCTTACTCGGGGTCAGGGGCCACACCAAGAAGCTCATGTAATAACAGTGCACCTGCATCCCTTGGAATAGTCAACACAGGACGTCTCGTACTGCGCAGTCCTAATTGAAGGGTATCCTGCACATAAACGCAACTGAAATGATGTAAATTAAATTAAAATTAGAATAAAATCAAACCCTACGCAGGATCCATGCAAAAATAGATATTTAATTCGTAGTAAGCTTCTTTACCTTTAAGAAGCTTTAAGAGTTCATTAATGGAGGATTAATGGAGTTCCAAACTGATAGGGCATAAAATAAACCTTAATTACATCGTTAATGTTGCATTAATTACATCTAAGACTGCAAGGCCCATTAAAGAAGGTCTTATGTATGACATTCAGACCAAGAAGGTTAACACATTGATCAGGCGCAAGAAGGTTAACACATTGTTCAGGCCTGATGGAACAAAGAAGGCTTAATAGCCCGAATATTTATTAATTTCGTAATTAATAAATAGGGAGGATTAACAGCTCATTAAATGAGTCCAATCAGTAATATAACTCTATGGAAGATATCCTAGAGGGCACCTAAACCAACAAGGAGTCTGATTCCTTCATTGTAGGACTCCAAAGTCTATCCAAATTCTGAGACTTGTCCCCCAAGTCTCATAACCCTATTCCAATTCAAGGACTCCCAACATTTATATAAGATGTCTTATTCCTCCTATCAGAACTACATTTTTTGGATTGATTCTCTAATTCACAGAGATACATAGGCATCTCATAAAGAAAGAGTTAAGCTACGAAGCACGATAGCAGCCATTAAAGGCCTTGAGCTCCCGAACCCTAGTAATAAATACTACCTAGTTTTTTATCCATAACATTTGGCGCCGTCTGTGGGAAAGCATAAAAACAACCATGGTAAGAACACGGAACGGAAGCAGCTCCTCTGAAGGAACACCGACTGGGACAACCTAACCAATTTCATCAGTGATAGAGATACCCCCGTATTCGACATATGCCACCACCCAAGGAGGATCCCCGGTGGGAGTAACTGAACCCCAGTCATAAGGGACGAATCCCCCGCCTCTTCAAGGGATGAATCCCTAATTTTAGTAGCTACAAGCACCTGTGAATCCTCAACCGGTTGGGTATGAGTATTCAACAATTGTGACCACTAACCCCCCTTACGGGATGCCATTATACCCAGAGGTTAGAGGGAGAGGACACTCAAATCAGAGTGAAGCACAAGGGCAGACGCCCCATTACATACGTGGTTTGGCTCCTATTCTGGAGGATCAAGAATTCTCTGGGCCTTATACTGAGAGAGACTCTGAATCTTTGGATGATGATGTGGCTCCAAGAAGGAGGCGTACTGGTAAAGAACCAATGCCTAATGCTAATCAGCGTCCTAGGAGCACCCGAGGGATGAATCCCCAAGAAGTGCAGGAGAGGATCAGGGCTCACGAAGCTGAGATCCAAAGGCTAAAGCGCGACCTGGAGGAGCACCTGACCCCAAGACCCCCACTACCTCCAAGGAGGAGAAATCCTCCTCCAATCATAAACCCGGATGGTCCACTACAAAGAAGGACTGTTGTCCCAAGGGCTGATCCAAGTGATCTTCTGCCCCTAGGAGATCCTGATGTCCCAACTCCACCATTCACCGAAGAAATAATGAATGCCCATATCTCAAGGAAGTTTAAGATTCCCACCATCAAAGCTTATAATGGTACTGGGGATCCCGCTAATCATGTGAGGACATTCTCTAATGCACTGCTGTTACAGCCCGTGAACGACGCTATCAAATGTAGGGCCTTTCCTCAAACCTTGTCAGGAATGGCTCAAAGATGGTACAGCCATTTGCCTCCGATTTCTATTGGGTCCTTCAGAGATCTAATTCAAGCCTTTATCAAGCAATTCATTAGTGGAAGAGTGCATGAGAAGAGTCCAGCATCCCTCATGAGCATTATGCAGGGATCAAAGGAGTCCTTGAGAGACTATCTGAACCGTTTCACCAAAGAAGCTTTGAAGGTCGTAGACCTTGATGACAAGGTAGCTATGATAGCACTGCAGCAAAGAGCTAGAGATGAATTTTTCAAGATGTCATTGGCCAAGCGCCCCCTGAAAGCATGTTACAGCTCCAAGATAGAGCTGAGAAGTATATCAAAGTAGAGGAAACCATGAGGAAGATAGTGGTGAATAATGAGCCCGCTGGTGGAAAAAAGTGAAAGACTGAACTAGAATATAATACTAAGGACAAGTATCCTAGAACTGAGCAAAATACTGATTCGACCCCGAAGAAGGGGGGACCTGGACAAAAGTTCACCGAATATGCAAAACTGAATGCTCCAAGAAGTCATATCTAAATGGAAATCGAAAGAGATAGGGATGTTAGTTGGCCTAAACCCCTAAAGGCTGATCCTACTAATCTAGATAAGAGCAAATATTGTAGATTTCAGAAAAATACCGGTCATGACATCGATGAGTGTAGGCAACTGAAAGATCAAATAGAATTCCTCATTCGAAAAGGAAGGCTGAGCAAGTATATTGTAGATGGAGGAGATAGGAATAATAGTGGAAAAAGGAACTTCGATGATCGCAAAAGAGATCAGGATGATCAGGGGCGAAATCCCCAACTCAGGGGACCATTGATAAATACAATCTTTGGAGGACCACGGCCTCAAGGGCCCGTGATAAATACGATCTTTGAAGGACCAACTGCTGCTGGTTCATCTAAAAACTCAAGAAAAGCATATACCAGAGAAGTTATGCATATTGTCAGAGAAGCCCTGAAAAGGACCAGGATAGGAGTAACAATGACATTCGATGATCTTGATTTATAGGGTGTCAAATTTCCCCATGATGATCCTCTTGTTATAACACCGATAATAGGGAACATCCCGGTGAGGAGAGTCTTTGTAGACAATGGTGCCTCAGTGGACATCTTACTTCATGATACCTTTATAAGGATGGGTTACAATGATTCTCAATTAACTCCAACTAACATGCCAATATATGGTTTCGCTGGAGTTGAGTGCCCCGTAGAAGGGATAATTAAGTTGCCGATAACCATAGGTCAAGAACTAAGACAAGCAACACAGATGTTAAACTTTGTAGTGGTAAAGGCTGGATCAACTTACAATGCAATCATGGGAAGAACGGGAATACATGCTTTCAAGGCAGTCCCCTCTTCTTACCATTCAGTGTTGAAGTTTCCCACCCAGAACGGGATTGGAGAAGAGAGAGGAGATCAAAAGATGGCAGGGAGTTGTTATGTAGCCTCTCTTAAGGCAGATGGAGTTTGGGGGGCAGGTTCTGCCTATTGAAGATCTAGATATTCGCGAGAATGATGAGAAAAGAGGAAAGCCAACAGAAGACTTGGTTCCGATTTCTTTGGCTCTCGAGGATCCGGAGAAAGTAACTTTTATTGGAGCGTCACTAGAGGAGCCCCTTAGAGTGAAGTTGGTGATTTTTTACAAGAGAATAGTGATGTATTTGCATGGTTGGAAGCTAATATTCCTGACATAGACCCGGAGATAATCACTCACAACTTGAACGTAGATCCGAATCGAAAGACAGTGAAGCAAAAAAAAAAGGATTTTTGCCCCTGAGAGGCAGGAGACAATCAAGAAAGAAGTATAAAAGCTCTTGGAGGTTGGTTTCATTGAACAGATACAATTTCCAGAATGGTTAGCAAACCCTATAATGGTAAAGAAGGCTAATGGAAAATGGAGAATGTGCATGGATTTCACTGATTTAAATGATGCATGTCCAAAGGATTGTTTCCCGCTACCAAGAATAGATATATTGATAAATGCGACCGTAGGCCATGAGATGCTGAGTTTTATGGATGGATTTAATTGATATAATCAGATTAAGATGCATGAGGATGACATCCCAAAGGTATCATTCATCACTGACTTTGGTATTTTTGTTATCTTGTTACGGTGTTTGGTATCAAAAATGCAAGAGCTACCTATCAAAGGTTGATGAATAAATTTTTTAAAGATCTTATTGGGAAAACAATGGAAGTATATGTAGATGATATGTTATTCAAGAGTCTTGTGAAGACTGGCCATATAAACCATTTGAGGGAAGCCTTTGAGGTCTCGAGATACCACAAAATGATGTTGAATCCTGCAAACTGTGTTTTCAGAGTGGGATCTGGAAAGTTCTTGAGATTGATGGTCTCCAAGAGGGGAATTGAAGCAAATCCTAATAAGATAAATGCCATTTTGTACATGGAGCCTCCACGGTCTATAAAGGATGTTCAAAAACTTACTAGAAGGGTCGCTGCCTTAGAACGATTCATCTCCAAGTCCGGAGACAAGTGCTTTCCATTATTTAAATCCTTGAAGAAGGTAAAAGATATCATATGGACTAAGGAAAGTCAGGAAGTGTTTGAAGAATTGAAGAAGTATATGGTTCAAGCCCCGTTGTTGGCCAAACCAGCTCTGAAGGAACCTTTGTAATTATTTGGTTATTTCAAAAAATACCTTGAGCGCTATATTGGTTAAGGAGGAACTTAAAGTCCAGAAACCCATATATCATGCCAGTAAGATTCTGCACGGAGTTGAGTTGAATTATTCGACCATTGAAAAGTTTGTTTTAGCCCTAGTGAGGGCTTCAAGGAAGTTGCGTCCTTACTTCCAAGCTCATAAAATTAAAGTGCTAACAAATCAGCCCTTGAGAAACATCATTCACAGACCAAAAGCTAGTGGGAGGCTAATTAAATGGGCAATAGAATTGGGAGAATTCAACATCAAGTACAAGCCGTGAACGGCAATAAAAACCCAGGCATTGGCTGACTTTATGGTGGAGTGTACCATACCCAACCAAGAAGTCGGGGGGTAGGAAGATACTATACCTCAAGACACGGAAGGTAATAAAGAAGACAAAGAAGAGGGCATTAAAGAGAAGGAATACTGGGTTCTCTATTTTGATGGGGCATCAAAAACAAATTCGAGTGGGGCAGGGCTAGTTTTACAAAGCCCAGATGGATTCTTGATTGAATATGCTATGAAGTTAGACTTCCCAACCACAAATAATGAAGCTGAGTATGAAGCTCTGATAGCTGGCATCGGCCTAGTGGGGACATTGAGGGTCAAGAACTTGAAAGTATGTGGAGATTCAAAGCTTGTCGTATCCCAAGTTAAGGGGGAGTTTGAAGCACGGGATGAAACTATGGCAAGGTATGTGCGCCTAGTGAGGGCTGTGATGACTCAGTTCGATGAATGGCATGTGGAGCAGATTCCAAGAGAGGAAAATGCTAAGGCAGATGCATTATCTAAGTTCTCCTCATCAGAGATAGAGAAAAGTTTAGGGAGTGTGTACTTCCATATTTTGAAAACACTAAGCATTGATGTTAAGCTTGTTGCCCCTATAGGGCTGGGGACATCATGGATAGATCCTATTAAGGCCCATATTCAAACTGGTTGGATCCCAAATGATGTGACTGAAGCCTGAAAGTTAGCCGTGCGAGCTCTGAGGTATTCCTTGATTGACGGAATTTTGTATAAAAGATCTTTTGCAGTGCCTTATTTAAGATGTCTCAGGCCAGATGAGGCTCGACTTGCTCTAGAGGAAGTACACGAGGGCATATGTGGCCAACACTTGGGGGCAGTGCCTTAGCCCACAAAATCACCCGCTTAGGCTTCTATTGGCCAGATATGATGGCTGACGCCAAAGAATATGTGAAGAGATATGATCGTTGTCAGAAACATGCCCCTGTAGTAAGGCAACCTCCTGAAATGCTGACTTCCATTAACTCCCCCATCCCATTTTCTATATGGGGAATGGATATTCTTGGACCTTTCCCTATGGAAACTGCTCAAAGGAAGTTCTTGATTGTTGCGATTGATTACTTTACCAAATGGATTGAAGCCAAGCCCTTGGCAAAGATTACGACTAAACAAGTATCTCAGTTCCTGTGGGAGAATATTATCTACAGATACGGAATTCCTTGAATCTTGGTAACCGACAATGGAACGCAGTTCAATAATGAAGAGTTCAGAAAGTATTGTGAAGAGAACGAAATTGACTTGAGATTCACTTCTGTTGCTCACTCTCAAGCCACTGGGCAAGCAGAACTTGCAAATTGTATCATTCTAGATGGGTTAAAGAAGAGGATTAAAAAATCCAGAAATAATTGGGTGGATGAAGTTATGCCGATACTTTGGGCTTACAAAACTACATGTAGGGTTACTACAGGAGCAACACCATTTATTCTAGCATATGGGGCAGAAGCGCTTGTTCCAGTGGAGATATCTCGTTCATCTCCAAGGATCCAAGCATATAATGCTGAAGAAAATGAAGAGGGGAAAAGGTTATCCTTGGACTTGATAGATGAAGTGTGAGATGCAGCGCATGCAAAAATCATGGAATATCAGAAAAATGCCTCTTTTTACTACAACCTAAGGGTGAAGGAGAGGTTTTTCAAGAAGGGAGATTTTGTCCTAAGGAAGGTGGAAGCTTCTATAGTAGGGAAAAAGGGAAAACTCGCCCCAAATTGGGAAGGGCCATACAAGGTAAAGAGTGTTCAAGGAAGAGGATCTTATAAATTGGAGACCATGGATGGGAAAGAAGTACCTCGGACTTGGCATGCTCAAAACCTGAAAGTTTACCACCTATAGCTAGTACTTATTATAGTGGTAACAAGGTTCAAAAGCACCTTCAAGCTTTGCTTGCATAGGATTTTTTATCTCAGTTTTAGTAAGATCTGCATTCTGGTTAGTGACTAATAAGGGTTGAACCCATCATATGTAAGGTTTTGAAAGCTAAGTTATGTTAAAGTTATTCTAAACTTTGAAAAACCAGAGTATATTCTAGAGTTAAAGATATTTTAGACTTTAGAAGACCAAGTCTTATTCCCTCTATTCGATGCATGATTTTTAAGAACTGAGTAGTTCGGGTGTGTCAACCTATTTTTTTGAAAGTGTGAACTCCAAAATACTTAAAAAATTAAAAGGAAATAACTAACTAAGGCAAGGAAAATGATATAAATAAACCCTGAAGGGTGATAAGTTCAAAACACAAAAAATAATACATAAATCTACAAACGGATAAAAATCTACTCATCCTTAGCAGAGTCGTCCTAATCCTTCTCAGCTTTAGTGTGCCCCTCCTCGGGATTAGCAGAAGTCTCTGTACCCTTTGCTGGGGAGGAATGAGGAGAAGTAGTGCTAGGATCGATAATGCGATCTTCTTGCATAGGGGAGTTTAAAAGAGCGTCTAAGTTGTCCTCAGTCTCCGGCTGCTCAAGACTAATAAATCCTTGGCTTCTATCAAGCCAGGGTGCTTCTCATCCATGGCCTTCACTGCAGTGTCCCAACCTTGCGTAAACTGGATGTGAAAGAGACCCTCACCGTGAATATTCATCAGATCCCTGAATTTCTGGGAGTCCATGTTATCATCAATGAGTGTCTCCTTATCACTCCAGAGTTTGACCAGCTCAGCATGGGCCTTAGACAACTCTTCATTCTTGTTTTTCAGTTTCTTCTTAAGGACCCCAACCCTCTCTTTCCATTTCTTCATCTCCCTTTCAAACTCATCTGAGTTCCTCTTCCAAGACCTATCTTGGTGAAGCTCCGCCTGGAAGTAGGTGTTACTCTGCACAAAGGAAGTAGGATTCAACACAGGTTCAAAACGAAAAGGAGATAATAGTTAAAGGAAAAGAGAGAAACATTACCGAAGCTTGAGCTTGAGAACCCAGAAGCTCAATGGTCTCAATGTCACTCCCTGTGATAATGTCAGTAAAATTGTGGGGAGTTATGGAGTGGTAGGACCAATCTTTAGCATGTTTGGTGGACCCTACCACCGTGTCAATTCTCCTGAAGCCCCAGTTGGTCCTGAAAGAGTGTGCCTTGAGTGGAGGATCCACATCATCCCCCAACGCGACCTCGGGGACATGAGGCCTTAGGAAGATAGGGGCATCGGGCTTACTCATTGGGTCCCTGTTCAGCTTGGCCCTTTTTTGGCGGCCTGATTCTCCTTCCTTAGGCCTGTTAATGTTGTTAATGGCCTCGCAAGCTGAAATAAAAAAAAAAGAAGAGAGAAAAACATTAAAGTTTGGAAATAATTAAGTTTAGATAAAGAGAAAGAAATAAAAAAAAAAGAAAAACAGATATAGTTACCCTTATCACTGGCCTGAGAGAGACCAACTTTCTTAATTGAAAACTCCTCTAAAAGGGTCCAGGCGTCTGTTTGGCCGTTATCCGCAATGAGGGCTTGATAAGCGACCTCCTCCTCATCAGTTAACCTAATGCTAGAAAGGCTACCATCGACTACTTTCCAAAAGGACATACGAAAAAGAGTGGCCAAATCGCCTCCGGCCCAGGTCAGCCTAACAAATTCATCTCTCCATTTTGGGTTATTCTCGACAATAGAGTTACCATAAAAAATATGGGGGATTTTGGGCCTTTAACTTATTAAAACCCAGCCCGGTTGAGTTAAAGCACTGTTATAAAACTGAAAAATCTTTCTAAAACCAACAACTGAAAGAGAAAATTTATTCCTAAGACATAAAACCATAAAATAAATAATATTTCTCCATGCGTTAGGAGGGAGCTGGCATGGATTTATTTGAAAATTTGCAAGCAGACATGGAATTAATTCGCGAAAGGGGATCCTAAGACCTGCGGTTAGGGCTCCTCGATAAATAAATATTATATCCCCCTCCCAGTTACAGGTTCTATCCCCAGGGGCGGCCGGATTAATTCTAAGGTGAGGAGGGAGTTTGTACATGGTGTTAAAAGCTTCTATCCCACCATCTTGCTCAAGGAAAATAATGTTGTAGTTGTAAGAATCTTAATCAGACAGAGATGGATATTCATCCCCTCTAGTGTTAATCATGTCTATAAGAGACGTATAAGGAGAACGTATTTGAATGGAGGTACCTCTTTTAAAAGTGTTCATCTTGGCCAGCCTAGCAAGGTCGCGATCCACCATTGATGTTCTTGGGAAGGAGGCTATAAACCCAGAAAATGGTTGAAGGTGGAGGAGCTACGGTGGAAGATAATGCCGGAAATCGCCTTCTTTAGAGAAGAACTTGAGAGAAACTTGAGAGAAATTTATGAGTGAGAAATGAAATGAGGAGCTCTATCTCTCACCACACTTATATAGTAGAGTCAAGGGAAGTGAATCGATAAAAGCCCATTGAAATGTGGCCCAATAAAGGAAAGCCCACCAAAAAAAGACGTTTCTGGGACAATCTAGAATGTTGAAAGGAATTTGAAAGGTCTATAATCAACCAGAACTCTGATCGATTAAAAAAGTGACTTTGATCGAATGTTTATTCGACTAGAGTGGTAGAAAATCACTTAGTTCGATCAGAGGATTGATTGATAAAAAAAAAGTAATTTTGGTCGAATATTTATTCGACTAAAATGGTAGAAAACCACTTAGTTCGACCAGCGTCTTGATCGATAGAAAAAATAACTTTATCGAATGTTCACTCGACTAGAGTGGTAAAAAATGAAATAAGTCAATCAGAATCCTAATCGAATCGATCAGGAATCCTAATCGAAATTTAGTTAGACCTCAGTGTCAAAAATTAGTGTAAGTCGAACAGAATCTTGATCGAATCGATCAGGAATCCTAATCGAATCGATCAGGAATCCTGATCGAAATTCAGTTAGAGCTCAGTGTCAAAAATGAGTATAAGTATATCAGAATCCTGATCGAATCAATTAGGAATCATGATCCAAATTCAGTTAGATGTCAGTGTCATAAATGAGTATAAGTCGATCAGAATCCTGATCGAATCGATCAAGAATCCTAATCGAAATTCAGTTAGACCTCAGTGTCAAAAATGAGTATAAGTCGATCAGAATCCTGATCGAAATTCAGTCAAATCTCAGTGTTAAAAATAAACATAAGTTGATCAGGATCCTGGTCGAATCGATCAGGATCCTGGTTGAATCGATCAGGAATCCTAATCGATGTTACTTTAGACCCCAATGTCAAAAGTGAAGATAAGTCGACCAGGATGGTCAATTTTGATCAAGAATCCTGGTCAATTTCACAGTTGACTAGGATAACAAATTTAAGGATAGTTCGACCAGAGTCCTGGTCGATTTCGATCAGGAATCCTGGTCGATTTAATGTGATTTCTGGTCAAAAATTCCAGAAAATAAGGAAAATTCCAGAAAATAAGGAAAAATCCCAAAAAATAAGAAAAATAGAGGGAAAATCCCAAAAATTCAGGAAAATTATAAAATAATTTTCAAAATTATTTTTGGCAAAATATTCCTGAAAAATTGAGGAAAAATACATGTGAGGACCAAAATATTCCTAAAAATTAAGGAAATGTCATTAAAAATACTATGAGGTACACAAAAAAATCCCAGAAAATTAGGGAAGCCCGTATGGATGGACCCCAAGGGAAGAATTATTGTAAATGTGTAGGTCGCTCTACACTTTACGCTATAAACTTTAACTTCTGCGAAATCTTTGCAAGGTTTCGCAAAAGTTGGGGGGCAAATGATAGGGGATAAAATAAACCTTAATTACATCGTTAATGTTGCATTAATTACATCTAAGACTGCAAGGCCCATTAAAGAAGGCCATATATATGACATTCAGACCAAGAAGGTTAACACGTTGATCAGGCCCAAGAAGGTTAACACATTGATCAGGCCTGATGGAACAAAGAAGGCCCAATAGCCCTGAATATTTATTAATTTCGTAATTAATAATAGGGAGGATTAACAGCTCATTAAATGAGTCCAATCAGTAATATAACTTTATGGAAGATAACCTAGAGGGCACCTAAACCAACAAGGAGTCTGATTTCTTCATTGTAGGACTCCAAAGTCCATCCAAATTCTGAGACTTGTCCCCGAAGTCTCATAACCCTAGTTCAATTCAAGGACTCCCAACATCTATATAAGGGGTCTCACCCCTCCTATCAGAACTACATTTTTTGGCTTGATTCTCTAATTCACAAAGTTACGTAGGCATCTCGTAAAGGCAGAGTTAAGCTACGAAGCACGAGAGCATCCATTAAAGGCCTTGGCTCCCGAACCCTAGTAATAAATGCTACCTAGTTTTTTTATCCATAACACAAACCTTGTTGAATTACCACATATCCCGCTCTCGTGATCTACGCTCTACGGTATCCACACGAATGATTTTCTTGAAGGATTGATGTGTACTAGCACCCGAAAACTCTATCTCTATCTCTCTTCCTCTTTCTCCTTGAACGACTAGGGTTTTGTAAAACATGTATCCTTTTATATAAAGCAGCCCTAAAAGAGTTTATATAGAGAGAAGAATGAGTTTTCTAATTATAATCTAATTATAATTAATACTAATCTGAAATCCCAATTTAATATTTAATTAAGTCACACTTAATTAATTAATAACTTACTTTGGAATTAGTTGAAGTAATTTCTCTAATTTATTTATTTAATTAATTAAGTCATACTTAATTAATATCATAAATAAAACAAATTACTTATTCAATTTAAATGCATAATTTAAATTATTTCTCCTTCAAGCGTTCTTTGTGTGTGACCCTGTAGGTTATTATTATGTTGGCAATAATTTTAATATCTCATATTAAAATTATAACCAATGAGCCAAATCTAGTAATACATCGTTGCTACCCAATTAATAATAATTAAATCAGTGATTCGATTAAACTTTTCGTGGTAATGTACAGTATAATATAATCCCTTTAACCAAATATTATAGACTAAACTAGAGGCATATAATGTGTCATCCTCATCATAGTTTAATCCAAGTTTCCTTGATCAATGAGTAGACTATCATATCAAATCAACATTTGAGCATAGCCACGCATTTCATAGTCGAGCTCATACAGGATGCTAATAATATCACTCCTAAAATTAGGAGAGTTAAATCCTTTCTATATCATTCATATTTCTCATACGATTCATAATATACCTGAAATACACTTTTATCATTACCCGGTCAAAGGTAACTTTTAATGTAATCAAAGTACATTAATTCTCATATAAAAATATAATGATTTTAAGTCTAAAGACCATTACATCATTATCAAAGTAAAATTACTTACGACACAACAGACATGTAGAATCTCACATTGGGTCTGTCCAGCACCATGTACATTTATATCTAGCTGTGTTTTTTATTTTAGTATCACTATATCTCTGATCAATGAGATGTGATCATTGGTAAAAAACTATACCAGTCTTAATGCATTATTATTGTCCCTTAATAATAATACTCGACTGGGGACCTTTAGGAATATTGATACTATTATTATAATCTCATTTCTAAGTCACGTACTTAAAGATATAGAATTTATATCATATTCCAAGGACATTTATTAATCTAACATTTATATCGTAGTAAATTAAGACGTAATAAATTATAAAAGGAATAATCGATAGAACATAAACATTACTAATCCAAATGTCTTAAACTAAAATATTATAATGTTGTCTCTAGGGCACAAACACTAACACCAATATATAGTAAACATTCTCAAGTGTCACGGTGCCCTCACCAAAATAGAGATGGAAAATATGAGTCTCCGGGCGCCATCGATCAAGAAAATCAGATATGAGGTCAGCATCATGTCTCATACTCTCAGTAGGCAGAACACCCATAAAACCGGCATCTTTAATGGCATCCATGACCAGGTAGCGGTGGTGGATTAGCTACAACACAATCCCAGTATGACTTAAAATTTGAGTGTAGTTGTAAATGGCCTTCATTCCCCTTCAGGTAAATGCCATAAAAAATTGAAGGAGTGATTAATGAAGTTGTAGAGTTAATTGAAATAGGGGAAATGATTGTATATTGTCCCATCCAGAAAAACTGCGAACGATGCCTGTGTTGTTGATTAAGCAATTCCCCTCGATCGGAACCGGGTTGATCAAATTTTGCCCAGCCATTTAATCCTGCAAAAATTGAACAAAAAACTCTTGATGTTAACAAAAAGGGGGGAAGTCTATAGATCTAACCGAGGGGGAGAAAAAAGTCTACAACTTTAATAAAAAAGTCTATAGCTCTAACTGAGGGAAAGCAAGAAGTCTGTATCAGCTCTAATAGAAAAGTCTGTAGCTCTAACTGAGGGGGAGAAAGAAGTCTGTAGCTCTAACAGGAAAATCTCATCAACCTAAGGGGGAGCAAAACATCAACAAAAAGTGAAATCAATCACTAGAAGGACAACAGTGCATCAACAAAGGGGGAGTAAAGACCCAGGTCTTTACATTACTTGGAAGCTATGAACTTGCTAAAGCTAAATACTTGTACACACAGTGAGTTATTGACAATTCAGCCACTAACCACTCAAATGAAGCTGGCCACAGAGCTAGAGTTACAACTGAATGCTGAGAAGCAGTTATGAAGCCCAAGGGAAAGAGGACAAGAACAGTTGTAAGGAACAAAGACAATTCAGGTGTTACTTATACTTCATTCAGTTCTAAATAAATCAGTCAAAGTAACTACTGAATTTAATTCTGTCTAATAAAGAACTTGCCAACCCTAAAAAAGTGTATGATGATTCTCTTTTCTAAAAAGGGCTTGAAGGTCATCAATAATGAAAGAGTTCCAGAAATCATTCTTCACAGATAAAAATCTCCTAATCCAATGAAGAAGGCTGAGGATAATGACTCAATCATATGTCCAGCAACAGTGATGAGCCTTCTCTGAAATAAACTTTATCCAAATAAGATCCATGGAGTTAAAATCTTACATTCCACCTCAAAACTGTTTATTAGGCCAGTGTTTGATCACGAGAAAGGAATCGACAACTCATAACCTCTACATCACATCTTGAAAGAAGGATACACATTCCTAACAAGAAGACATGCTTAGGCTTAACATAAGCTGAAAATCTTTATTCCACTGCCAGAGGTCGATTACTTCAGAGAATCAATGAAGATCCAATATTTGTCTTGAAGAAGTTAATTGTCAAGATAAAGAATGAAAGGATCTATCGTAAAAGGACAAATTAGAATATCAAATAGCAAAGAAATCTGAAAAACAATCACTCTCTCATCCGCTCGGAAAAAAGTAGCAACTTTCAGAGTAAAATCTTTTCCTCAAAACTATTTTCTTATACACTCTATGTATCAGTAGCTTAACATAACAGAATTATGCACTTTTAATGTCTATAAGTCAGAATGTATTTTGTTATCATTAAAGCTTTAATTTATAGCTTTTATTCTATCAACCATAAATTGGGGGAGATTTTTAGGAATTAAGCCTAAATTCTGATAATAAATAAATCACATTACATAATTATGTTATGACAGACTGTGTGTGGCCTTCAACGGATAGCCATCTGAAGGGATATCTGTTGAAAGAGTTGCACATCTACTGATGAGAATTTTGTAACACTTTCTTATGAGATTCTTTATTTAAGATAGAAATGCTATTATTCATTCAGAAGTCATGTTGACTCAATGGATAATCTAAGATAGGGTGGCTAATTATAAATACTCGATGTTATGTAATTCTGATCAAGTGAAAGTGAGTCACTAACTGCTAAATGAAGATACAACATCAATGGATAGCAATATCAACCCACCAACGGCTAATCAAGTGACTGTAAAGGAATAAGAGAAATCACATAGCTGGTGATAGTGATTGGACAGTGGTCAAGTCATGAGTCTGACAAAGCACATGGGTTGATGGGAATCTCAGTAAAGAAAATGGAATCCAAGATAAACTTTGCGTGTGATCTTGGATTCTGAAGAAGAAGAAATATTCAATTTCCATGCATGACAAATTGGAGGGGTATTCAAAGCAATATATCAAGGTACAATCTAGTCTCATTTGTCAAGTCTCATGGGAAAGAGAATGAATAAGTAATCTTGATGGACCTCAAAAATTGTGTTATCTATTGTCTAGAAAACAATATAACTTGGTGATTTTTAAACCAAAAAGCAGGAGATGTTTCACTTAAGAAATAGGTTTTTACAAGCAAAAGAGAGAGAGCTCCTCCTCTGAGTGAAATAGTGTAAACCGCAGCTATGAGATTACTTTTGTAACTGTAATAGATTATTTCTTCAAATAAACCTCAGGTGGCAAGTTTGAAAATAAACCACCTAAAAATTATAAATATCCTTGTTCATATTTCGTCTCCTAAGTATAAATTAGTTTTAAATTTTTAATTTGTATTCAACCCCTTCTATAAATTAACCTAAATTGATTGTTAGTGAATAATATAGTCTTTAAGAATAACGTAAAGGTTATAATAGAGGAGTCACTAAAGATTTGTTAACGCCTTTTGTTTTTTACAATGGATAGACCTCAGAACAAATAAAGATGGAAAAATAATTAAGCCATAGGAACATCATCAAATGTTAGAAAAAGTCTTCGAGTGATGGCCGGAAAAACAAACTTAATACTCTGGAATAACATCCTTCAGCAAAAGGTTGGCTACATACACATAAATATTTGCCAAAGAAGTGCTTATTAACATGCCCCGCCTGTTTCTAATCACCTATAATATGCGGCGAACAAAAATTCAGTGACGACTCAAATTGACACCAAACTCTACTTAAAAATTAAGAGTAAAAAGAGAAACAACCATGTCATCTTGCGACAAATGGCTTGATCACTTATAATCTATATATAAATATATTGGCAAATTAAATTCAGAAATTGTAGAAACCACAAGTGACTGATTAGTTTCAGAAGATATAGAGGCCATAACTGAATTTTGTCTCTTGGTATTTTGCTAGAGAGATGATCGATCTATTTGGTTTGAGAAATAAAAAACCTAGGAGCTGGGAAAAAAGAAAAATTAGATAGAAAATTGATAAGATCCGTCACATCATCCAGCTGAGATATTACTTTATATAGATATTAACTGAATTTTGTCTCTTGGTATTTTCCTAAAGATGATCGATCTATTTGGTTTGAGGCATAAAAAATATGGCAGCTGGGAAAATTAAAAAAATAGCTAGAAGAATGATAAGATTCGCCATTTCATCCATCTGAGATTTTCCTTCGTATAGATATATTGTAACTGTAGTTTTTAACAATAACGTAAAGTTTAGAATATAAGAACACTAAAGATTTGTCAACGCCTTTCGAATTTTTTACAATGAATAGTAATCATAACAAATAAAGCTGGACAAATAATCAAGCCACCGGAAAATCATAAAATATTAAAAAAAGTCTTAGAGTGATGGTCGGAAGAATAACCTTAATATTCCGGAATAACATCCTTCAGCGAAAGGTTGTCTACATATGCACAAATATTTGCCGGAAAAGTGCTTATTAATATGCCCCGCCTGTTTCCAATCACCTATAATATGCAGCGAACGAAAATCCAATTACAACTCAAATTGACACCAAGCTCTACTTAAAAATGGAGGGTAAAAAGAGAAACCACCATGTCATCTTGCGACAAATGGCCTGATCACTTATAATCTATATATAAATATAATGGAAGATTAGTTTCGGAAGTTGTAGAGAGCACAAGTGAGTGATTAGTTTCTGAAAATTTAGATGCTATAACTGAATTTTATCACTTGGTATTTTGCTAGAGATGATCGATCTATTTGGTTTGAGGCATAAAAAACCTACGAGTTGGAAAAATAGAAAATTAGCTAGAAGAATTACAAGATCTGCCACGTCATCTAGCTTAGATTTTTCTTTATATAGATATGGACTGAATTCCGTCTCTTGGTATTTTGCTAGAGATAATCAATCTATTTGGTTTGAGGCATAAAAAAATCTAGAAGCTGGGAAAATACAAAAATTAGCTAGAAATATGATAAGAGACAAAATATGTTTAAAAAATTAAAGTTAAACACAAGTTCAAACATAATACATTAACAAATCATTACCTTATTTTTTAATCATTTTTTAAGTCTAAAAATATATTTTAACCTTTTTTATAAAAAATCAATCTACAAAATCCTTTATATTTTTAAAATTCTATTGAAAATAGAATCACACACACACACAAATATATATTTATATATATATATATATGTGTGTATGTGTGTATGTGCGCGCCTTTTTTCATGAGAGAACACTCTTATATAGAGAACCGTAGAGAACCCTTGATTCTATTATACAATTTCATCAAATTCGTTATCAATGTAGAATAATAATTATATTTTAATATAATAAAACGTTTAACAATTAAAATTTTAAAAAAAATTATTTTAAATTTGATTCTACTATAAAATAATTTTGGATAAGTGTAATTTTTACTGTGATTCTACTACAGAAACACTTTAAACTATTTCATCAAATTTTAATGATTTTTTAAATAAAACAATTGTGTAACTTCATTTTTTAATTTTGTAAATTAAAATTTGTAACTATGTATAATGAAAAATAAAATAAATTATATATTTAAAAAATTTTAATATTGATTCTCTACAGAACTCGAGAGCCTTTCATGGATTGCCACCCTATATATATATATAAATATATATATATAGAGAGAGAGAGAGACTAGCGCTCATGTATAAATATATATGGGCCACGATTGTAAAGAATCAGTATATTTCAGTTGAATTCGAAATCATAACTTAGCCCATTTTTTTTCAAAGAAATACGAGAAATACTTCATCTTAATTTGAATTTGAAATCTAGCTCATTTTGAAAAAATATTCGTCATTTGGTTAAGTGAACTGATTCACTAATGTTTAATCAATTTAAATTACGAGTTCGATGAAGACATCTTATACATATGTCAGAATGTTCTTAATGTCTTATTTTAATAAAAATGTGTTTGATATTTTTCATAATATCAATTCAATAATTATTATGTATCATTTGACAATTTTTAACTACACGTCGCCCCATGAATATATCAAACTTATACGAACACTTTAGTACGAGATCACTAAAATTGGACGGAGACATTGTCGATTCCAAATACAACGCTCTAAACAATCATTGAGTATAATATGTTTCAAGTGATATATTTCGTATACTTCAAATAAATTACGAAGGAGTATACATTATATTTTCTCACAAAATCTGCGCACATTTGAATTCCAAAATTATACACTCTGAATTATGAGACATTACTAGAAAATGGTCGGTATCTTGCACAGCCTATTATACTTGATAGGGAAGAAAATAAGGCATGGGTATGTAATTAATGCTGCATTAATCATATCAGAATTAGGCCAACAGTTAGGCCCATTTAAGAAGGCCCAAAACCCAGAATATTAATTAATTTCGTAACTAATTAATAAAGGATAAATCAGCTGATAAGATAAGTCCTATTGGAGAAATAAATCCTTGTAGATTGGCCTCCAAGGAACCTGGTGGGATAAGGAATCAACTTCCTACCTCTTAGGACTCCCAAGTCCATTCTAATTCTGAGACTTGACCACCAAGTCTCCTAACCCAAGTCCAATTCAAGAACTCCCAATATCTATATAAGGGGCCTCACCCCACAAATCAGAACTACGTTTTTTGACTTGATCCTTCGCATACAGCAAGGTACGTAGACATCTTGTTAAGGCAGATCGAGTCACGAAACACAAAAGCAGTCAAATTGAGCCTCGAAGCTCACGTTCCTTAGTAATAAATACAACAACTATTATACCTTAGTTTTTGATCCATAACATTTGGCGTCGTCTATGGGAATCACAACAACAACCATGGCGAGAACACGGAGAACAAGCAGCGCCGTTGAAGGAGGAACACCGGCGGGGACAACCCAAACGATTTCGTCAACCATGGAAGTACCTCCGCATTCAACCTATGCTGCCACCCAAGGAGAAGATCAGGTAGGGGCAACTGAACCTCAGCCACAAGGGACGATTCCCACGGCTACTCAAGGGACGAATTCCCAACTTCAGCAGCTACATACACCTGTGAATTCTCGACCTGTTGGGTATGAGTATTCAACTATTGTGACTACTAACCCCCCTTATGGGATGCCCCTTTACCCCGAAGTTGGAGGAAGTCAACAAGCTGGACGGAGTGAAGTGCGAGGGCGAACACCCCCTACATACAAGGTTTGGCTCCTATCCCGGAGGATCAGGAATTTTCTGGTCCTTATACTGTGAGAGACTCTGAATCTTCGGATGATGAAGTGGCCCCAAGAAGGAGGCGTGCTGGCAAAGAGCCAATGGCTGATGGTAACTAACATCCTAGGAGCACCTGAGGGGTGAATCCCCAAGAAGTGCAGGAGAGAATCAAGGCCCGTGAGGCTGATATTCAAAGGTTGAAGCGTGACTTGGAGGTGCACCAGGTTCCCAGGCCCCCATTTCCACCTAGGGGGAGAAATCCTTCTTCAATCATAGACCCGGATGGTCCGTCACAAAGAAGGGTTGTAGTCCCAAGAGCTGATCCAAGCAATCTTCTTCCCCTTGGAGATCCTGATGATCCTACTCCACCATTCACTGAAGAGATAATGAATGCCCATATCTAGAGGAAGTTCAAGATGCCCACTATCAAAGCTTATGATGGCACAGGAGATCCCGCTAATCATGTCAGCACATTCTCCAATGCACTGTTATTGCAGCTCGTGAATGACGCTATTAAGTGTCGGGCCTTTCTTCAAACCCTGTCGGGTTGGCTCAAAGATTGTATAGTCATTTGCCCCGAACTCTATTGGGTCCTTCAGAGAATTAAGTCAGGCTTTTATTAAGCAATTCATCAGCGGATAAGTGCATGAGAAAAGTCCAGCGTCCCTCATGAGGATTGTGCAGGGAGCGAAGGAATCCTTGAGAGACTACCTGAATCATTTCACAAAGGAAGCTTTAAAAGTCCCGGACCATGATGACAAGGTAGCCATGATAACACTGCAATAGGGAACTAGAGATGAATTCTTCAAGATGTCCCTGGCCAAGCACCCCCCTGAAAGCATGTTGCAGCTCCAAGACAGGGTCGGGAAGTACATTAAGGTGGAAGAGAGCATGAGGAAGACCATAGTAAGTAACGAGCCTGCTGGAGGTAAGAAGCGGAAAACTGGTCTGGAATATATTGCTAAGGACAAGTATCCTAGAACTGAGCAAAAACCTGATTTAACCCCTAAGAAGGGAGGACCTGGGCAGAAGTTCACTGAATACGCTAAGCTGAATGCTCGTAGAAGCCAGATCTTGATGGAAATCGAGAAAGATCAAGATATTCGTTGGCCTAAACTCTTGAAGACAGACCCTGCCAAGCTAGACAAAAGCAAATATTGTAGATTTCACAAGGATGTTGGTCATGACACCGATGAGTGTAGACAACTGAAAGATGAAATAGAATTCCTCATTCGGAAAGGAAGATTGAACAAGTACACTGGGGAAGGAAGAGATAGGAATAACAATGGAAGAAAGAACTTTGAAGATCGTAGGAGGGACCAAGACGATCAGGGGAGGAATCCCCAGCCTAGGGTACCAATTATAAATACAATTTTTGGAGGACCACGACCCCAAGGGCTGCTGGATTATCCAGGAACTCCAGGAAAGCATATACTAGGGAGGTTATGCATATTTTTGGGGAAGCCCCGAAGAGGGCCAAGACAGGAGTCACAATGGCATTTGATGATTCTGACTTAGAAGGTGTGAAATTTCCTCATGACGACTCGCTGGTCATAACACTGATAATAGGGAATAGCCCGGTGAAGAGGGTCCTCGTAGATAATGGTGCTTCAGTGGATATATTGCTCCATAACACCTTTTTAAGGATGGGTTATAATAATTCTCAACTAACCCCGACCGATATGCCGATATATGGATTTGCGGGAGTGGAGTGCCCCGTGGAAGGGATAATCAAGTTGCCAACGACCATAGGACAGGAACCAAGGCAAGCAACACAGATGTTGGACTTTGTGGTGATGAAGGCTAGTTCAACTTACAATGCTCTCATGGGGAGAACAGGGATACATGCCTTCAAAGCAGTCCCTTCTTCCTACCATTCAGTTATGAAGTTCCCCACCTGGAATGGGATTGGAGAAGAGAGAGGAGATCAAAAAATGGCTAGAAGTTATTATGTAGCCTCTCTGAGGGCAGATGGAGCTGGGGGCAAGTTCTTCCTATTGAAGATCTGGATATCCGAGAAAATGATGAGAAAAGAGGTAAGCCAGCAGAAGACTTGGTTTCAATTCCTTTAGCTCACAAGGATCCTGAGAAAGTGACTTTCGTTGGAGCCACACTAGAGGAGCCCCTTATAGGGAAGTTGGTGAAATTTTTGCAAGAAAATAGTGATGTGTTTGCATGGTCAGCAGCTGATATGCCAGGCATAGACCCGGAACTGATTACTCACAAGCTGAACGTGGATCCGAATCGGAAGACAGTGAAGCAAAAGAAAGGAAGTTTTGCTCCAGAGAGGCAAGAGGCTATAAAACAGGAGGTAGAGAAGCTCTTAGAGGCTGGTTTCATTGAGGAGATACAATTTTCGGAATGGTTAGCAAACCCTGTAATGGTGAAGAAGGCCAATGGAAAATGAAGGATGTGTGTGGACTTCACTGATCTGAATGATGCATACCCTAAGGACTGTTTCCCGTTGCCAAGGATAGATACTTTGATAGATGCCACTGATGGGCATGAGATACTGAGCTTCATGGATGGATTTAGTGGATCCAATCAGATCAAGATGCACAAAGACGACATCCCAAAGGTATCATTCATCACTGACTTTGGTGTTCATTATTATCTTGTTATGGCATTTGGTCATATAACCCATTTGAGGGAAGCTTTCGAGGTCCTGAGGTACCACAAAATGATGTTAAATCCTACAAAGTGTGCTTTCGGAGTAGGATCTGGATAGTTTTTGGGATTGATGGTATCCAAGAGAGGAATCGAGGCCAATCCCGACAAAATAAAGGCAATCCTGGACAAGTGCTTGTCGTTCTTAAGTCTTTAAAGAAGGTTAAATTTTGTATGGAGTGAGGAAAGCCAGAATGCATTCGAGGAATTAAAGAAATATATGGCTCGGGCCCCGTTGTTGGCCAAGCCAGCTTTAAATGAAGTCTTGTACTTGTACTTGGCCATTTCAGAGAGTGTCTTGAGCGCTGTATTGGTTAAGAAGGAACTGAAAATCCAGAAACCCGTATACTATGTCAGCAAAATTCTGCATGGAGCTGAGTTGAATTATTCAACTATTGAGAAGTTTGCTTTAGCCTTGGTGATGGCTTCAAGAAAGTTACGTCCTTACTTTCAGGCTCATCAAATTGAGGTGCTAACAAATCAGCCCCTGAGAAATATCATTCATAGTCCCAAGGCTAGTGGGAGGTTGATCAAATGGGCAATAGAGCTGGGAGAATTCGACATCAAGTATAAGCCACGAACGGCAATAAAAGCCCAGGCATTGGCTGACTTCGTGGTGGAATGTACCATACCCAACCAAGAAGTCGGGGGGCAGGAAGATACCATACCTCAAGACAAGGAAGTTGATAAGGGGGACAAAGAAAAAGATGATAAGGAGAAGGAATATTGGGTTCTCTATTTTGATGGAGCATCAAAAACAAATTCAAGTGGAGCAGGGTTAGTTTTACAAAGCCCCGATGGGTTCTTAATTGAATATGCTATGGAGTTAGACTTCCCAACCACAAACAATGAGGCAGAATATGAAGCTCTGATAGCTGGCCTTGGCTTAGCTGGGACACTTAGAGTCAAGAACTTAAAGGTCTGTGGAGACTCGAAGCTGGTCATATCCCAGGTAAATGGAGAGTTTGAGGCAAAGGATGGTACGATGGTTAAGTATATCCGCCTAGTAAGGGTTGTGATGACCCAATTCGACGAATGCCATGTTGAGCACATTCCAAGGGAGGAAAATGCTAAAGCAGATGCATTATCAAAATTTGCTTCATCTGAGATAGAGGATAGTTTAGGAAGTGTATACTTCCACATTCTGAAGACACGGAGCATTGATGTTAAGCTTGTAGCTCCTATAGGTTTGGGGACATCATGGATAGATCCCAATAAGACCCATATTCAAATCGGTTGGTTGCCAAATGATACTACTGAAGCACAGAAGTTGGATGTCGAGCATTAAGATACTCCTTGATAGATGGGATTTTGTATAAAAGATCTTATATAGTTCCTTACTTAAGATGTATCAGGCCCGATGAGGCACGCTTGGCTCTTGAAGAAGTGCATGAAGGTATCTGTGGGCAACACTTGGGGGGGCAGATCACTAGCTCATAAGATAACCCGTTTAGGCTTCTATTGGCCAGAAATGATGGATGATGCCAAAGAGTATGTGAAGAAGTGTGACCTGTCAGAAGCATGCACCTGTCGTTAGACAACCCCCCGAGATACTGACCTCCATCAACTCACTCATCCCCTTTGCTATGTGGGGAATGGATATATTTGGGCCTTTCCCCATGGCCACGACACAAAGGAAGTTCCTGATTGTAGCCATTGATTATTTTACTAAGTGGATTGAAGCCAAGCCTTTGGCCAAGATCACAACTAAGCAGGTTGTATAATTCTTGTGGGAAAATATCATGTGCCGGTAAGGAATTCCCCGCATCTTAGTCACTGACAATGGAACACAGTTCAATAATGAGGAATTCAAGAAGTATTATAAGGAGAATGAAATTGAATTACGATTCACCTCTGTGGCTCACCCGCAAGCCAATGGGCAAGCGGAAGTGGCGAATCGAATAATCCTGGATGGACTAAAGAAGAGGATCGAGAAGTCGAGGAATAATTGGGTGGATGAAATACTCCCAATACTATGGGCCTATAGGACTACATGTAGAGTCACGACTGGAGCAACTCCCTTCATGTTAGCATATGGGGCAGAAGCGGTTGTTCCTGTAGAAATAGTCATACCAAGGCTAAGGACTGAGCTCTCATGAGCTTTATTCTCTCCAAGTCGGGAGTAGCTACCACATCGGTGAAATCCTTGGGAGTTACGTCGTGGTAAGACCAATCCCAGGCGTGCTTCGTGGATCCAACCACGGTATCCCCTCGGCAGAATCCCCAAAGAGGTTGAAAGGTGCCCGTAGCAGCAGAGACAGGAGCAGCAGCAGTGATAGGGGAACTATGGGCTTCAGCTCCCTCAGCTGGAACCTCCACCATGGGCTCCTTGTGCTTCCGTAGGAAGCTAGGCTCCGTAGCCTTTCCTCGACTGTCCAAACCCGCAAGGTGAGCCTTCTCCATCCTTGCAGTCTCCTCAATAAGAGGCACATTATCCTCGTTGATTTCCTTAGCAACTGTAAAACAAGAGAAAAAACAAAATAAGTGGTATCAATAATGCATGAAAGAAAGTAAAAACGAGAAGGGAAGAAAAATACCTTGTTGAGAAACAGAGGATAGCCCCACGTGGATGAGGGAGAACTCCTCTAAAAGAGTCCAGCTGATAGTGGCACCATCATCCTGAGTAAGCTCATAATAAATGATAGTTTCCTCGGGGGTTAAGTGAATGGATTTGAGGCTACCATCACTAACCTTCCCGAAGGAAGATCTGAAGAGGGTGCCCCAGTCACCATTCTCCCACCTTAACCCGACAAAACTATTCCTCCAATTTTGGTTATTGTCGGGAATGGAGGTGCTGTTAAAAATGTGCTTACTGTGACGACCTCAACCCCGGGGTCAGGAGTTGACGTCACCAACAACAATAGTAATAAACACAATATAATCCAAATCACTAATTATCCATAAACACGACCCCTTTACCAAGACCTTTTCCAGGTTTAAGTATGATTTAGATTACAACTAACACAAACTAACTTACAACAATCATCTTGACGCAGCTAACTTAACACAGCAACTCAACAGACCATCTTTGGTCCAGCACAACTACCTCAGAGGAGCCTGACACGACAGGAGCTGGAACTCTGCCCTGACTACCGCGCAAGAATCTCCTAGGCATCTGCAATACATAAGTAAAATATTCTGCAAGGGTGAGCAATCAATTGCTCAGCAATACCACTCTATGAATAACAATAAAACAGTTTACGATAAAACAATGATAGGAACAGAGATTATATCTCGCTTGCAAAACATGTAAACATTCATAAACTGGATATCAAAACTAGCATGCTCTGTAAAACAATAACATCAGTAGTGTGTTGTATAAAAATACCAGAGAATAATTCTAGCATGCCATTTTCATTTCCAAATCCGCTGTATAACTCACTTGCTCAGTTACAAGAATCACAAAGCCAAATCAGATACGTAGCGGATATGTGAAGACAGCTGATCAGGCTATCAACACCAGACGGCTATAACTGCCATCTCATTTACCTGTTCCAAAACTCAGAGACTAGCTAGGTCTCTAACCTGCTAAACTAATCAGTTTTATATTGCGCGCAACCGAATTAACC